>NW_026947484.1:86705481-87305481 GCF_034190915.1 Cavia porcellus
GTAGTCAGGGGTTGTACACAGAGAACAATTCAGATCAGGACATGGAGTTTATAATATTTTTATAATGGTCACCAGAAGTTAACACAGGAGAATGCAGGAAATCTATCCGCAACACCAGCGACATAGATTATTTAGTCAAGAGTCTAAACCCCACGGCAATGTCCCACATGACTCCAGATAAAAACCCAGAGCTCAGAATAACGCCTCCATGAGTCCAACTGGAAGTCCAGAGCCCACAAGAAGGACTCACGCCAGTCTCTTTTATGGATTCGTGCCGGGAAGACCCAAGGGTCAGCGGTGGAAGCCAGAAAGTCTATGCCAGCAGGATGAAGGAGCTGTGCTAGTGGGATGAGGGTTCTACACTGGAGCCGAGAAGTCACACTCACAACAAAAAGCGGGGCTGTCCTGAAAGGCACCACAGTTGTCCTCAGTGACACAGAGGCCCCGAGCTCCTCCGATGACAAGCACAGTCGGGTATGTGCCAGGAAGCAGCGTGAGGAGTTCATCCTGGAGACCAGGCAGCATATGTCTTCCCTTCCGGAGCCAGCAAGCAATGCTTAATGTGATGACCAAAGCTTCTCCAAGAGAACCAACAGCTCAGACAGCAACTCGTAGGAGAACCAACAATGCCTCCTTAACGCCTCAATCCGTCTCAGCACCTCTCTTCTTCACCTATTTATCCTGGCAACCCTCCTCAGGTGGAGCATTTTCTCTCAATGCATGCTGATGTAATCCAGCTGGCATTAAGTTGACCACTAGTTATCAAACCATAACACAGCCTAACAATCAAAAGAAGATTGAGGCAATCAGGGACTTTGAAACAGTTTGATAGTGGCAAAATATAAAAATGAAAGCTGTATACTTTAGGAATCTTAAAGAACTTTCTGATTCAGATGATCAGTGTTCCAATACTTATTCAATGTAAAATATATTTTATTTAACTAAAGACCTATTGTTCTAAAACAGTTACAAGTTTATAGTATTGGTAAATTTGATGGCATGTCTATGTTTATCTGATATGCTGTAACATGCACAGATATGCTTTTATCAGTATATTTACATTTATAGCCATATTTTCAATGGCTAGAGAAGTGCTTATTTGTTTCTATGTAAGAACAATGAAACTAATAAAAAGAAATAAAGCAATGATTTTTAAAATCCAATTTGATTAACATCACAAATCACAATAAGGAGAAATTACTAGAAATGAAAAAAAGTGAAGTAAAGAAAAAATACATAACTATATAAGATCATGTGTTGTTATTGCATTCCATAGATCAAATTCAAACTAACACTTCATGAATGCATAGTATTCTCAGTGACTTTATTTCCTTTATCATAAATGAGAAGCTAACAGTTTTCATATTAACTGTAATCAGGGTAAATTTTTTGAGTAGATAAAAAGAAGGCATGTAGAAACATAGACATATCTTCTCAATAAGGAACATTTGTAATTTTTTCTGAAAAAACAATCTTTATCATTAGCTTTAATATAGCAATGTCATTGGATTAAGACAAAGAAGGCAGATTAGTACATTGAGCTCCAGGGTGAGTCTGAATGGTCAATGAGGCATGTCCTTGAGTACATGTAAGGTCCCTAATCCCCTTCTCACTGACACTCATCACTTGCTCTGTAATGCTGCTATCTTGAACAAAACAGCTTTCTCCACAATATTCTTTTTCTTCTGAAATCATTTGCTTTGCATCTAGATATCTCCCCAAGGTCTCATGCAGTCATAAGGTAAGCTTTATAAACATGGCTGAATCTAGAGTTAATGATGCCGGGATTAAGTGTGTGATGCTAGGGTAAGGGTGTGTGATTGCTAAATTAGTCTATTAATTGATTTTAGCATAGTTGGATGTGTCCATAATGGGAAGTCTCACCCTAAGTGTAAATATCACTACTTAAAGTGTTGGCAGCCTAGAAAAAATAAAAGCAAGTGGCAGGTATTGGTGCTGATTTGTCACTATTTTGCTTCTTTGACGTTGAGGATAAACTGTTACTCCTCTACAATTCCCATTTTCCATGCCACCTAGCCTTGGATCCAGCCAACTATGAATGGAAACCTCCACAAACTGTGAACTACAAAAATCCTTTCCTCCTTTAAAGGTAGGTGTTAGTATTCTGTCTATGAAATGAGAAAAATAATAGATTTGGTACTAGGGAAAAAGGGTCCTGGTATGACATATATATAAACATGAAGTTTCAAATTGGCTTCAGGACGAGTTTGGAAAGTACTGAGATACTGGGTGAAGATACAACCCTGAAATGCTTTAAACTGTGCTTGACGGTAGATTCTGGACAGAGTTCAGAAGACCAGAATGCTAACAAAAATGCTATTGGTAAAGATCAGGGTCAGGCCCAAAAGGTTTCTGTTGGGAAGGACTCCATTGGCTGTTGGACTCCTGACCATGTGTGTTATGCTCTAGCAGAAAATCTGTCTACATTTTGCTCATGTGCAGAGACTTTGTCTGAGACTGAGATTAAGAGCAACAGACCAATTAATGTTGTGGAAGAAATTTCAATCTGATGTTGAGATGGTGGCATGGCTACATTTGGGAGTTTTTAGCCAGATGTATGTTAATGATTGTCTTGGTTACTTTCTCTTGTTGAAACAAAATATCTGATACCTACAATGTAGGAAGAAAAGGCTTACTTAGCTTACAGTTTATGGAGGTTTCAGTCCATACTCAGCTGACTCCAAGGCAGGGTGGCATGGCTGAGGGGCAACTTTTCATGATGCCTGAGGGGCAACTTTGCATGATGGCTGAGGCAGATACCAAAAGTGACAAGAGCAAAAGAACAAAAGGAGCAAAAGAGTGGAACATGACTTTTTCCCTCCCTTATGTTGTATGCAGTTAATCTACCTCTGGGCCGGTGCAGCACTCACATCACCAATTCCAGCACTGGACAATCAATGAGTCACAAATGCTAGATTCATCCACCTTTGAAAGGCCTGCCCTTATGATTGCATGAGGCTTTCAGACACAAATCATAACAAGAATTAAAGAGCAAGGAGACCAGTAGGATGATTTGAAGAATTTTGAGTTTGGCAAGAAAGGAAGCACTAGTAGTTATGGCTTACAAAAAATGAAGCAGAGGAGCATGTGACAGTGAAGTAGTTGTAGAACAGTAACAACACAGTAGAAAAGATGACATGAAGCCTTCACAAGAATGAGTAGTCCTTATCTTTTGTAGCTTCAGAATTGCAAAGCAAAAGACTTTGCTTTGAGACAAGAACACAATGTTCCAGAATGATGGTGGCCTAGATTTCATCTTTGGAATTGGGTTCAGAGTACTCAGGTATCCATGCATCAACCTATACAACCATGAGAAGGATGCCTCGCTACTGCTCCATCTGGGGCAGACCTTGGTGTTACCCATGTAGTGCTAATTTGGTGTGTATGAAGAATGAAAAAGTTATGGGATCAGAAAGGCTACTGTCACATTGTAGAAGAAAACCTGGAAAACCAGGCAATGTGTTTCTGAGAGGGCAGTTTGTGAAGCTGTGAATATGAAGCTGATGGTGCAATGGCCCATAAATTTGGAGAAGCCAGGAGTACAGATCACCTGAGGAAAGCTATAGGCAGCGAGTAAAGCCAGTCTTGAAGAGAAACCATAAAAGCTTCAAGCGTAGGTAGTGCTGTAGAGATAGAGTTACCCAATTCCTTTGGGTTTCATGTATTGCCACAGATTACAACAGATGCTGGACACAGAACTATGGTACTTAATGTTTGCCCTGCTGGAATTTGGACTTGCTTTGATCCTGTTCCTTTGTACTCCTGTTGGTCCCTTGTGGAATGGTAATGTCTATCTTGTACCATTGTATGTTGGAAGTGTTTAATTTTATTTTCATTTATACAGGCGGTCATGGCTACAAATTTCCCTTAAATCTTAGAGGAGAATTTGGCCTTGAAATTCCAGCAATGCTGACATTGTTAGAATTTTGACAAAATTGTCTTTTGTGTAAAGGGACTTGCATAAGTCTTTGGGGGGCCAGGATTATAATGTTATGACTTGTATCTGGATGCTCTCCTAAAGTCTCATGCAATCATAGGTGGAGCTTTTAAAGTGAGGCTGGGTTTAGGATGCGTGATGCTGAGATTAAGTGTACAGTGCTGGGCTTAAAGGTTATGCGATTTTAAAGTAGTTCACTGCTTGGTTTGGCATAGTTTGGAGTGTAAATAATGCGGAGACCAAATCTGTGTGAGCGGCACCACCCAAAGTGTTCATAGCCTGGAAGCAACACAGGTGAGATTCAGGCCGCTGCTCTTCTTTCTTTGCTCCTTTGCAGCTTTCTGCCCACCATGAACTGTTTCTGCTTTGCAATGCCTCTCTGCCATGCTACCCTGCCTTGGAACCAGCCAGGTATGAAATGAAACCTCTACAAACTGAACTACAACAAACCTTTCTTTATTTAATTTGGGGTATTGGATATTTTGCCTCAGCAGTGAAAAAAAAAGACAAAAATAAAAATAAACAAATGTCTGCAAAATCTATAAAACATAATTAATAATGCAATACTTGAATTTTAAAAATCATTGTATAAGCTTAATAGGCACAGTTGTAGAGATAAGAGCTACAAATTCATACAATTTCATTGTATAAGATGAATACAGAAGGCATAGTTAACATGGAAATAAATCAGTTGAACTCATCTTGCTTAACATGGAAAAAAAGAAAATAGATAATCTAAAGAACTTTTGATAATATAAAAACCTCTAGTGTATCATATAACATTAAAATCATTAGCAGTGGGGGCTGGGGATTTAGCTCAGTGGCAAAAGTGCCTGCCTTGCAAGCGTGTGGTCGGTCATACTTTGGATCCCTGGTACTGGTAAAAATACAAAAAAAAAAAAAAAAAATCCTTATCAGTTACCTTTGACCTTCAGAAAGTTAGGAGCGAAAGAATGTTGAACAGAACATTTTAAAAGGGCTGGAAAATGCAACTCCATTTGACAGCACTTGCTTAGTTTGCATGAAGTCCTGACATCACAAAACAAGAGAAGACATTTAAAGGAACAGTAGCCATATTTTTTCAAGTTAAAAATTTATGATTAGCAAGTAAGTGACGTCAAATTAGTACAAATACTGCAGAAATACACACATCATATGCCAATTGATGAAAATCAGGCTAAAATATTGGGAGTAGTCAGAGAATAATATTTCATGTAGAGAGGAAAAGCAGCTTGGTAGATCACTGACCCCTTATCTGAAATCATCAGAAAATATAGAGGGCACCAGCCTGTGAAACAATAACTTCAAAATTTTGTAAAATCATAAGTGTGAAATAACAATAATTATTCACCAAGAATCCTACATCTAACAGAAATTTCTTTAAGAATGACAGAGAACTTAAAATATTTATTAAAAAATTATCTAGAGTCTGCTGCAAACCTGTACTACAAGAAATATTAGCAGAGTTTTGTTAGCAGGTCAAAATTGATAACATATGGAAACGAGGTTCTCTAGCAAATGATAGAACTAATAGAAGGTGGTCGTGATATTTGTTCACAGTAAGAAAATCCATGGCCACTGTGATGTTATGACTTCTTGGTCATCTTTCCAAAGCACCAGTTCTAATTGCCTGAAATGGTGGAGTTCTCTTTGCAGAAAGCATTCGTTTGACAACGTCTTCTGGAATCATCTGAACTATGCATTATTTGAATGTGACAATTATTCAGAGAGGTTGTCCTAATGACTAGCCATTTATCAATTAAAGAAATAAAAACAAAAAATAAAACTCTCCAATGTCAGCTACAGAGTTTCTGAGAGGTTCAACTACATGGTAAGTCTCCGTTGACAATGGTGTTTGCTCATTCTTTCTACAGATTATCCCAAAGAAAAATTCCTAAACAATGTCATGAACACAAAAATAATACTAAAATAAGGAATTTATAAAAAGAATCAC
Source organism: Cavia porcellus (assembly GCF_034190915.1). Taxonomy (NCBI): domain Eukaryota; kingdom Metazoa; phylum Chordata; class Mammalia; order Rodentia; family Caviidae; genus Cavia; species Cavia porcellus. The sequence goes on from NW_026947484.1 coordinate 86,711,394, forward strand.
TGGAAAGGACAGAAAGATACAATAAAATACACAATTTTTGAGGGAATTACAACAGCCATACAGCTGTATATTGTCAAACATGAAAAAATGTTAAAAAGATTTTGCAAAGTTTAGAGCTGCAGAGACCTTTCCGAAATTTTCTATTGCATTGCTAGAATATCATAAAATAATTTGTCTAAAGAAACTGAAAATTTGCCTTTAGAATTCATAATGTATACATGTATTACTTTTTTATCATTTATACTTATGTGTGTTAAATGGGGAACATGAATTAGTTATTAAAGAAAATATTTAATTTCAAGACATAATCAATAGAAAATCAGGAAAGTTTAAGCAGTTCTGAGTTGTAACTAAATTTATTTCCTCTGAAATTCCTCATAATGTTCCTCACTCATAAATACCTGCTGGAAACCACAAGTGATGAATTCCATTCAAGATGTATATTGTATTTAGTTATTTGTCTAAATATAGATTAATTATATGTAAATGAACCAAAGTTGACAGTCTGCCAGAGAGGTCCGTCTGTCTTCAACAGCTTCGGGTCCCAGTTCCACGTTTCTTTCAGTGGTAACAAATTAAATGTGCTGCTTCCTCTGTGCTGCTTGAAGTCTCTTGCCTGGTGTGAGCATCATTTGGTATTAATTAAACCTACCTTTCTCACTACAGACCTAGCAGTTCTTAAAACTTTTCATAGTATCTTGTAGAATAAGTTACAAGATAAAAATGCTGCTTCTGTTAGAGTATATTACTAACTTTAACTTTTTTTTTTCAGATATACTCAGCGAACAAGTCTGATCTTATATAGTGAAGTGGATGCATTCTCAAAACTAGCAACGTTGGGGCCCGAGATTTAGTTCAGTGGCACAGGACCTGTCTGGCAAGTGTGAGGTCCTGTGTTCGTTTGCTGGCACCCTTCACTCATCATTTAACAATGTCAAGCAATAGATAAAACTGAAAGATATGGAAAGATTGTGACTAGTGAGAAAAAAATTCATTTTTTAAAGTAAATGAAACTTGAGAATCTAAAAGAAGATAATGTTTGAAGAGAAATTAATGAAATTTGTTTCCTTAGTTTTGGTTTTAACTTTAATTTAAAAGGAAGAACTTGAGTCAACATGCTGTGTTTGTGAAGCACCGTATTTGTGATTGTGATGTGTTAGCACTACATAATGTTAACATACAGCCAGTGAATCTAGTGAATTTTGTGCAAAATACTAGAATTCAAGGAACAGAAAGACATCATCTTGACTTGTAAGAGCCCAAGCTCAACAAAATCACTTTTTCTAAAAATGGCTTCTGTGTGAATCATCTGAAATGGGTAATGGCTTATAAAGATGTCACTACTCAGGATTCTACATCAACCAGTTAAGAGCAAATATCAAAATAAGGGCTAAACATAATACACCATGAAATGCACACTAATATTAAGAGCATTACATGCTGATTTTTCAACATTTGGAGAAAAACGTAGAACATTTGCAATACTCAGCAAGCTTTACTTTGAGAATTTTTAAGCTATTTCTTCTACAGAGTTAATCTTTATCATGATATCTATCTTATCAATTAATTCTTCTGCTTTTGTACATGTAATGATATGTAAATGGAATAATATAGGATACAAGGCCCAGATAGTTTTGCATATAAATTCTTTGTAAAATCTCACTTCAATGAGATATTTTTCTAATGTAAATAGTTTCAAGTATTTGTATAATTTAATTGTCTATTAGTTATCTCTAAACTTACTCTTCATCCTAACAATTATTTGAACAGCCAATGTTTGGTTTCTGTACTTTTTTTCTTAAATAATAAAATTTTATTAAAGAGTGAAACATGAGGGCCCAGGGGTGTAACTCAGTGGCCCAGTACCTGCCTGGCAAGCACGAGGCCCTGAATGCTAATCCCAGTAAACAAATAAAAGAACATATAAATAAACACAGAGTAAAGCATGAATAAGAATGTGATGACAGCCTCAAGAACAACTGGTATCAACCACTTGTGTCTCTCCAAGAATGTGACCCTCTTTCCACCTATGGACGCAGGTTTCTTTCTCTCCCCTTTCTTATTGGCCAGCTTTGTAACTTGTTGTCTAATGGAATGGAATAAAAACACTGACACCCTAGTTCTGGTCCTTGTTCTTTGAAGCACTTGCAAATTTCCTGCTTATTAATTGGTTTGCTTTGTCTTAAATCCCTACCATTATACTGTAGGCAAATACAGGCTAATATCGTGAGAAGCAAAGACATATGGACCAATGCTGGAGACTATCACAGGAGAAAATTAAAGTGCCCCGGTTAGCTGAAGATGAATACAAACACATGTATGATTATATTTAAATAATAGAGAACACAAGAACTATTTAGTCAATGCACAGGATTACTAAATCTCAATGTCTGTGCTTTGTGAAACCTGTAAATACTACTGGTTTGTTATGTAGCAATAGAGACTGTAGCTATTGAAAAATAAATATTACAACTAATACATTAGATAACCATTTCTATTATATTTTAAAGGGGGATGGAATGTTAAAAAATGAGAACAAAGTCTTCAATTTTTATATTAATAGTTGAAATGTCGTGATTGACAATTTCAGAACTGGCTAGTTATCTGTGACGTTATTCAGCTAGTAGCATGTATTGCACTTCAGTTACCACTAAGGCACCCTCATGAAGTTACAGCAGTAATCCTTACTCTTTGCTTCCCATTATTTGAATAATACATCCATGTCCTTTGTCTGTACTTTCCATTAAAATGGACTTCCTGTTTTTAACCCTGTACCATGGTGTTGGCCTGATCATAAAAGTGACTGAAAGTAACAGAATTTGTGGACATTGGAAAGTAAGATAATTTACTGAGGTTTTAGGCGTGTGATGTATTTCTGTATACTTTTCTTATACTATGGTATACTACGAGGAAAATATATCTATGTTAGTCACAAGACTTTGCCTTTAAAGAGCTGCTAGGACACAAAATCAGAGTTTTCTAGATCAATTTTATGGTATCACAACCCAATTGTCCACAAAAAAGAAAATTAGTGTTTTTATGCTAATTTGAGGCTTTTTTGTAAGGGAGAGGTTTGACTCATATATATTTGAACATATGCTATATATCATTCCAATAGTTTCATAAAATTATATCTGCTTCTAATTTTTAAAATATATCCCACTATGTAACATTATGAGATGATTCTGACAAGTTTTAAAACATTTGAAATCTTCACAAATTCAAAGAATTTCTCTAAATTAGCAGCAAAGATAGCAGCAATAGATCCAGGGTAAACATGTTTACAGATATATTTTATATAAGTATTAATGCATATAAAAATCCAGGCTCATTTTCACTTTTTCAATATAACAGCAAATAATTTGGAGATTTCTTTCTTAAAAAACATCATTTTATAAATATTCTTCTTCAAAGAGAAAACACATATTCCCTTCTCTAAATAGTTTACAAAGAATCTTATAAAGCTCAGAAGTAAATCATATGACATATAGAAAACATACCAAAAATCTGAATGAAGATTTTTGACTTGCATTTTTTATAACAATGAAATATAACAATCATTTTTTCTTATTGATATGGTCACAGAAAATTAAGTACCTTTGGTTTTCTCTGAAGGAAACCCATCAATAATAGTAACAATAACAATAAAACTAACAGTAAATAAAATCAGATTTTAGTTGTGTTAATTATTTAGTTTGTGTTAATTAGGTCAATACATTCAGAAAAATAACTGTAAATCTTGATCTTGTCTGGTCCATTAGTAATTAACAAAAAATTAAAAAATCATAAAAATAAAAAAAAATTTGAGTCTCTTGTTGCTCATACATACTTATGTATTTTATAAAGTATAAGTATGAAAAAGAGCTTTTGTGAGATGGGAATATAGCTAAGTGGCATTAGTGCCTACTTGGCAAGTACAAGTTCTGTACTTGTACTGAGTTCAATCCCTATTCTTTGATAATAAAAACAACAACGACAAAAGGACTTTTGTTTTATAAAGGAAATTAGCAATTTTGATAATACATTCTATCCAGAACAAGGTGTGTTGGGAGAGAAAGAAAAGAAGGATGGAAGGAAGAAAGGAAGGAGAAAGAAACAGAGAAGATGGAGGAAAGATAAGAGGAAGGAAAGGAAAGAAATAAAGTTAAGAAAATAAATTAAAAATACAAGATCAAAAGGAAAAGTAACCTCAGTGGGATAAAGTACTACAATAATTATTGCTTCAAAGTAGCAGCTTTCATTTTCTTTGCAGCAGGATTTACACATTTTGCACCTAATTGCAAGTCTTTTTACTTCTCCAGGAAGCATATCTTCATTTCATTAGAATTTCAAAGAGCTACATAATAGCTCAGAGTTGGACACATGAATATGGACAAATCCTCTAAATTCTGGAAGAATATTTGCTCTCCAGGAAGCATGAGATCTAGACAAATGAAACCACAAGGGACTCCTAACTTCCTTCTCATTATAAATAACAGCAGATATACTGATCTCTGTCTCTCATCAAAAATAAAATAATGATGAAGGCATTTTATTTTTGCCAACCTGAATGAACCAATTAAATCTTAAACATATCTGAATAATACATTTATTCATGTTATGAAGCAATGCAGAAAAGCTCTGTTTCATAACAACTTCATAATACAGCCCTATTAGAGTTGCTACAAATTCTGTGCAATTTAATGCAACAAATACTTTCATGTATAATTTTTAAGACTGCAGTACTGAAAATTTTAGTTTAAAAAGTTTTCTCTTCTTTTGATTAAAAATTAAAATATGTAGTTATAGCTAACTATCTGCTTTAAAAAGATTCCCCTCACTTTTAAGGACACCTGTAGATTGAAAGTAAAACAAGGTAAAATATTTCTACAAATGGAAATATAATGAGAATGGGATATATTTATATCAGATAAAACAAACTTTAATTCAGAAAATTAGAGAAGGGACAATGGGAGGTAAAATAACACATAAAATTTTAAAAACCTGTAAACAAAAAGAAACTAGATAGATAGATAGATTGATGTAGATATACACACACATTGAAATACAAAAAAAATATAAGACAAACTTTTATTATCAAAGAATAGAGATGGATGTGACAAAACTAAATAATAGAGAACTGTAATATTTTTCTATCAGCAATGAACAAATTTTTAGATAGATGATAAAAATCATAATTATCTCAATGCAGAAAATATATTCAATAAAATTTATTATAATTCTATAATGGAAAAAAATCTCACAACAGATTAATCATAATGGAATGAACCTCAGTAAAATAAAAGTCATGTGTGACAAACACATGAATAATATGTTTACTTTTGGTACTGGGGATTGAATTTGTGACTTCATGCTTACCAGGCAGGTGCCTGTGCCACTGAGCTAAACCCCCAGCCCGCAGCAGTGAAGCTCTGGAAGACCCCATTGTTCAAAGCTAGCTTTACCCAGATACAAAAACTGGCCAAGGATTTAACAAAAATTGAAAATTGCCAACGAGTTTCTTTAATGAATACAGATCAAGACATCTTCAACCAGACACTCAGAGACAGACTAGAACAAATCATTAAGTAGATCATACATTATGACCAAATGAGCTTCACCTCAGTGAAGCAGAGAATTAAACATACATAAATCAATACATAAATCATACAACATAAAGAGAAGCAAAGATAAAACTGCCATGGTCATCTCTATTGGTGCAGTACAGCATATTACAAAATCTGGCATTCATTCAAGATAAAAACCCTGAATCAAATATGTATAGAATCATTTTACCTCCAACTGCTAAAAGCACATGAAAAATCCACTCTCAATATCTAGTAACTAGTAAAACGTTAAAAGCATTCATACTGAAATGAGGAAAAGAGAAAAAGTTCGTCACACTCACTGCCCTCATTCACTGCAACTCTGGCAACGTTATTCAGAGCTGTCCAGTAAGAGAAAGAATATGTGTAGGAAAGAAGTCAATCCTCATCTGCACATGACATAGAAGACTGGAAAAGAAAGCCCACCAGAAGACATTTAGAATTCCAAACAAATTCAGCAAAGTGGCACAATACAACACAAACAAAATCAATAATGTTACTGTACACCAACAATCATTCTAATGAGAAAGAATTCAGGAAAACAACCCTATTCATAGCTAAAAAAAAAAAAAACCTTAGGAATTAATCTGAAAAAGAAACTAAAAAGCAGTTTAATGAAAGTATAGTGCTATGAAAATTTTAGTACTATAAAAAAAAGGAATATTGAAGTTGACGTTAGAAAATGGAAGGACATCCGCTGATTCTGAATAGGCAGAGTCAAAATTGTTAAAATGGCCACACTATCAAAAATGATATATAGGTTCAATGCAACTCCAATCAAAATACCAACAGCATTCTTTACAGCACTAGAAAGGAATAATCCTAAAATTTCATAGGAGGCCCAAAGAATCAAAACAATGCACAACAAAATGTGCAAAGACAATATTGTTCTGGATTTCATGTTTTATACAACAAAGCAACACTGATTTAAAAACAATGACTCCTACTGACATGAAAACTGCCCTATTCACCAGTAGATTAGAACTGAGGATGCAGAAACCATCCCATGTGTCTTTAGTTATGTGATTTTTGACAAAAGTCTAAAAACAAATGCTGGAAAAAAGACAGCCTCTATAAGAAATGATGCTGAAAAAAATGGTTATCCATATGCAGAATTAGCTTACCTCTATGCGTCTCCTGCATTACTAATATTAAATAAACATCTTAAAAGACATAGGTATAAAAAGCAACCATGGAATATACTAGAAGATATTTTGGTAAAAAACTTGAACATTAGACATAGGCAATAATATTCTAAATAGAGTCGCAAATGCACAAGAACTAATACAAAAATTAACAAATGAAATTATATCACATGTATATATACATGTACCATGATAATATGTTGTCTTTAAATCTTTGGGAAGATATTAAGAACAAATATAGCTGAACCAAATGGAGTTTCTGTTTTTAATTCTTTTTTGAAGTAAGGTGAAATCTCAACGTGGTTTCAATTTACATTTCTCTAATGGTCAATGATGCTAACATGTTTACGGTACTTATCAGCTATTTATACTAGGTATTTTGAGAAATGTGTATCTATTTCAATTATAACTTTTTGGATTGGGTCTTTTATTTTGAGAATATCTAATACTTTGATTTCTTTATATAGTCTTGCTATTAGTCCACACTTTGAAGAATAGCTTACAAAACACTTTTCCCTATTCTGTAAGTTGTATGTTTACTACGGTTTTTGGTGATTTGCAGAAACTTTTAAATTTGATACAATCTGTTTTTATTTCTTGGTGTTATTTCTTGTTAAATAGAAACTTTGTTCACAAAGTATTGGCCTATTGCTATGAATTTGAAGATTAATGTCTATTTTATCTTCCCCCAGATGGTTATCTGTTTTATTATGTAGGTTTCGTTTGGAGAGTTTATTTTATCACCGAGTAAGAGGCATGTACCCACATATAGTCTGTATGTGTTAAAACCAGTTTTCCCAGCACCATTTGTTAAAAGAATATCATTATTCTTGTGTATGTTTTTGGTCCATTTATCAAAAATCAGATAGGTGAATATTGGAGTTGTTCTGTGTCCTCAATTCAGTTCAGCTTATCCATGAGTCTGTTTTTGTGCCAGTATCATTCTGTTTTTACCATGGTAGTAGAACTTGAAAATCTGAGAATGATGCCTCGTTTCTCCAGGACTCCAGTTGCAATTTGGGGTATCTTCTGCATCTTAGTAATTTTTTGTATTGTAGCTCTATAAATAGCGTTGTTGGTATTAAGCACTAGCTTAAAGTTATGTATCCATTTTGGATAGATTTCGACCATATTGATTCTATTGCCTCAGGAGCAATGGGTGTTTCCATTTTGTGAAGTCCTCTTCAGTTTCTTACTCCAGAGCGCTATGTGGCTTATAGAGGTCTTTTCACTTTTTTTGGTTCAATTTATTCATTTTAAACTACAATGTATGAAATTGTTTTCTTTATCTGTTTGTCATTGGGTTCATGTTTGTTGTACAGGAGAACTTTGATGTTTGTGTGTTTACTTTTTATTCTGTATCTATGCTAAATTTAGGAGTCTGTGAGTGAAAGGTTTAGGTCTTCTCTGAACAGGTTTCTTTTATCAGTGTCTAAGGATAGTTTGACTTATTTGCTTCCTGTATGTATTACATCTCTTTTTTTCTCTCACCTGATTTCTTTGGCTAACATTTAGTGATCCTTCCCTTTCAATTTCATTGAAGTAGTAATGGCATGTGGACTTTGAATCTTTCCTGAAATTCTGGTCATTTTCTCGGGTGAATTGATTTGTTCCAGAATTTTATTTGTTGGTAAAATTTTTATTGTTACTAATTTCATTTCCAATTGAAACAGGAATGGTAAGAATGGACACCCTTGTCTTGTTCTTCAATTAAGAGGAAATTTTTTCAGCTTTTCTCTCTTCTCTGTGACGTCAGTGGGCCTCATTTAAGTAACGTGGCTGATGGAAGTACGATCCATTGACACTTATTTTCTTGAGATTTTTAAAAATCATGAATGGACTTTGTATTTCATCAAGATTTTTCTGCATTTTCTGAGATAATTCTGTGATTTTTTTCTTAATTTCTTTTTATGTGAGATATTCCATTTAGTAATTTATGTATTTGGAACCATTTTTACACTCTTAGAATAAGGCCAAGTTGGTCATGATGTGTGACTTTTAAATCATTTGTTCCATTTTATTTGCTAATAACTTATTGAGAATCATTGCATCTATGGTCATTATTGTTACTGAACAATATTTTAACTTTTTTGTTAAGACTTTGTTCAACTTTGCTATTTGAGTAACACTAGCTTCTTGGAGGGAGTTTGGTAGTAATCCTTTCCTGTCAATTTCATTGAAGAACGTGAGGCATATTGACTTTGAATCTTTCTTGAAATTCTGGTCATTTTCTGGGGTGAATTAATTTGGTCCTAAGATTTTACTTGTTGGTAGAATTTTTATTATTGATATTTTATTTCCTAATTTTGACTAAATAGAGATTTTACAACTTTTTAGTTCAATTTTTTAAAATTCTGTATGTCTGGAAACTTCCCCAATTCCTGGTTTGATAATTACTGGAATGTAAACTTTTGAAGTAGTTTCTTATAACTATCTCAATTTTAGTCTCAGTTGTGATTTCCACATTTTTCATTCCTAATTTTATTGCTATGTTTTTTTCTTTGCTTTTAGAGTAAGCTTCAGTCTAAAAGTTTTATCAGTTTGCTTATTTTTCAAATATTAACTTCAATTAATTTGTACTTTGAATTTATTTTACCTGCTTCATTAATTTCCACTGTTATTTTTCACAGTTTCTTTTCTTTTATTAATTTCAGATTTGAATTACTCTTGTTTTGCTAAGATCTTAATGTCCATTTTTGGGATATTTGTTTGAGATTGCCCTTTTCTGTCAATGTTTGTATTCATACTAAAAACTTCCCTCTTAGGACTGCTTTCACTGTGTTCTATAAATTTTGGCGTGATATGCCTCCATGATTTGATTATAGGAACATTTTTACTTATGTGATCCACAGATTTTACATTGACATTATTAATTCTCCATGGTTTTTGGTGTTTCTGTGGTTAGTTTTATGATTTGTTCATTTATTTTTTCCACTGAAATCTAATAGTATGCAGGAGATTATTTCTGTATTTTATATTCATATAAACATGCTTCCTGGTTTAAAATGTGGTACGTCATGAAAAATAATTTTTTGCATCTCAGGAAAAAATGTGTTTTCTGTGTTGTTGGAAATAACACTAAGTAGATATGTTAAGTCCTTTTATTTGATGATTTGTTATAATTCTCATTTTTTCAGTAATATCTTTTGTTTCATCCATTTGTGACAATGGGCTACTGAACTCTTCAGTACATATTTTTGTCTACTTCTCCATTTATATCCAATACTTTGTTTTATGAATTTGAGAGTACCAGGATCTAGAGCATGAGCATCAAAAACTGTTACCTGTTTATGTTGAACTGATCCCTTCAACACTGACCAGTGGCAATTTTTGTTCTTTTGATCAGCTTTGTGTTCCGTTCTGCTGTATTTAAAAATGAAGTGGCTGTTCTGCTTGCATTTGGGTTCCAGTTTCATAGAGTATTTGTTTATCCTTTCTTGTTTATTCTATGCATCCTTTTTGATAAGGCATATCCCCAGTATATAAAAGAAGGTTGTATTTTGTGTTTTGATTCTATCTGCCAGTCTGCATTTTTTACTTGGAGAATTTTAAGGTTCAGAATATTGTGAGTTACTGTTGTAAGATATGTGATGAATCCCATCACTACATTATTATTTCCATGCTAGTTATTTTTTCTCTCGTGTTTAATTACTATTCTAGTTCATGTGCATTTTTCTTTGAAATCTTTTGAGCTGGGGCTTTGTTTCTATGTAAGATTTTATTGAGTTACTTTCTGCAATGCTGGTGTAGTGGTCATAATTTTTGTTATTGTTATTTAATGCTTTCTCTGTCAATTTTGAATGCAGACTTTGCAGGATATGGGCATTTGGATGGACAATTATTGTTTTTTAAATATTGAAAACTTTGTTTCCAACTGGTGACTAAGGCTTGCATTGACGCCTACGTTTAGTTTGAATACGGTCACGTTGATAGGTTTTTACTTATTGTATTCCTCTTACAAATTTTAGTATTCTCCATAGCATTTAATCTCTACAATCTGTTCACTATGTGTTATGGAGAGATTCTTTTCTACTTGTGACTATTTGTAGTTCTGCATGTCTTGAATATATAATTTTTCCTTATATTCAGAAAGTTGTCAGGTATAATTTCAGTGAATAATTTGTTATAATTTTTGAGTTATTTTCTACTGTTTCTTTCTTCCCCATAATTTTGAGGGATTTTTTTCTTTCCTAAATTGTCAAGCAGTATTTACATCTAGCTTGCACAGTTTTGTAGTTTTTAGGACTTAAATGAGTTTTTCATTTACTATGTGCACTTTATTTTCTATTGCTGGTACTCTATTCTTATGTTGGTAAGTCTGCAAATCATGATTTCCTTAGTATTTTTCATAACATTTATTTCTCCTGGCTTTTTCTCACCCTGATTACTAAAGTGATACATGTTTTTCTGACTCAATTTGTTTATAACTTAAACTTATTAAATATTTTATTAGTAATATCCTTTGTTTTATACAGTTCTCTCTGAAACCTTTACACATCATATGAACTTGCGTTTTTATTTTATCTCTTCAAATGTTTTAGCCATTTTATTACTTATTTCTACTTCAGTGACCATATGATTAGTTTTTGGTATATTAGGGGTCTTGAAAGTCATTTTGTTACCTTTCTCTCAACCACTTCTATTGGTTTTGCACTGTGAGTTGAAGATCAGTTAGAATAGAAAAACGGTGTCACTACCATGGAGATCTCTTAAATTATATTCTTCCTTCTCGTAATTGTCTTGGTGGTTGTATTTTGGTGTTTATATCTTCCTTACCCTACTCAATGTAACAGAGAGAGTCCCGATCACTACATTTTAAAAAGAGAACAATTATATCATCTATAGTCACTCATATATAAATCATGTAAATTGCAATTTATTTTGACACTATCATAATTTTTACATGTTAATAGCCCAGGAGAAAAAGCATTAAGTAGAGAATGAGAAAAGAAATGAGAGAGAAAGAAAGTGAAAATACAGTTCAGTAAGAATTGACAAAACAAAGTAAGAGCAAGTTATAAAAAGACAAGAGATACAATAGTGGCTTGGTGATGACATTTTTGTTTCTGGAATGGAGGGCAAAAGAAAACGGGAGCATTGTCTCTGAGGATTGAGGGTAGAAAGAAATGTAGGGAGATATATTGAAAATTAGAGGAAGCTGTAGTAACTAATTAATAAATAAAAATCTTGTGTTTGGATCCTCCTTAACAATTTTTGGTGGCGGTTACTTTCACAAGATCACTAAAATTCTCTAGCATGCTATTTAATCTTATTCATAGTTTCACCTAAAGAAAATAAAAAAAGAATAAAACAGACAAAAATACAATAAAGTTTTTAACACATAAAAAATTTAGAAAGAAAATATTACACAAGAAAATGAATTGGTAGTGTAAAACAAAGCAAGCAAAACAAAACACAGAGACTCCGTGTAACGAGTTCTCTCCACACTGGGAGGGCTCTTTGAGATTTCACCCACTGTAATGGGCATGACTATGATAGCAGTGTTTTGTCCATTTCTCATTATTAGAAACTGTAAATGTGTTTAGAGTGACAAACATAGAGTGCTGTACACGGGATACAGTAATTCCCTGAGTTATAAACAAGGTCCTTTCAGGGAGAACATTCATAAGTCAAATTCCTTTGTAAGTCTACAAAATGAGTCTTAGGAGCCTTTGACATAAATGTACAATGTTAAGCAGAAACACAACACAACACAAAATGATAACAACGAGAAACCAAACCTCCACATTACTACTGCTTTTCTCTTGTTTTTGGACATCTTGGGCTCAGAATGAGCACTGTACCATTGGAAACTAGTTCACTGTACAGTAAGCATCAGCTGCGTAACTGTGACAATGTGGGCTAATTCTGTCATTTGTTCACACATGAATGTTCCTAATGCAAGGCACATTGGTACCAGCGAATGCTAATAATGCATGCAGTGTTCCTAAGTCAGGGACTTCGTGCACAGTGCTGCTCTCTACCTACCCCCTTTATTCTGTGCAAATCTCCCCAGGCGTTTGCCTTTACTCCTGCTTTCTGCTGAGGTCGGAGAGCACAGGCAGCTTCTCTATGCCTCTTTGTCTTCTTTAAATTCTCAGACCACACACTTCATACACACTCTATTCAGCCTGGGAGTTCAGTGGTGCTTGAATCTAGGTGGGAAGGGCTGGTTCTTCTGCAGGGAATTCAGCAGAGCATGGGATATGAAAGACAACACAGATATACAGATAAATGTATATATATATATATATATATACTCACAGAGAGAGAGAGAGAGAGAGAGAGAGAGAGAGAGAGAGAGAGAGAGATTGATAGATATTCCTGCATGCCTTCTGTTTGTGGAGACACTATCTAGTAGGAGAAATTCAGGGAGGTATTAAGAAGGAAACAAGCTACATGAGCAAATGTGCAAAGTGGAAGAACATAACAAGAGATTTAATGCAGTTTGGATTCAAGAAGAGGCATTTAGCTAAACTATAAAACTTAAAGTGGAATAAAGAATAGTTCTTTAGACGTAATTAAAAATGTGTTCTGTAGACTGGAAGTAGCTTATACAAAAGCCATCAGATTAGTTTTTTTTTTTTTAAATATAAGGAACATAAAACATTTTTGAGAGTTCAAACTTGCTAAATCATTTAAAGATGCAAATATTTATTTTACACAAAAGGAACATTTAATTTAAAATGCATTTTTGATTTCTCATAAAATTTTAATGTTCTGTATTTTATGGTTAAATGAACAGTGTCTCTAAGGTTAGGCAAAGCAAATTGAACATCCCAGTTCTGGATCTATGCTTTTAATTTTTAATTTTTGCCTTAAATTAAACTTGTTAAAATTGTAATTAGAAAAAATAGACTGTATTTGAATAAATATATGTGATAAAATGGAAAATATTCAGAAAAGCTTTGAAAATAACAACTGTTATTCAAATTACATTAATAAAATAATCCAATAAATCTATAATATTGGTGCTTATTCTGAGAAATACGTTACTTTTTTCCAAATAAACATGATCTAAAGCCATTGACAAAAAGTAATATAATAAGACATGAAATTCAAAGAATTCCCCTTTCTCTTCTAAGAAACACAAATTATTCATCTTCAGTATGTAGAATGGAAGTAATTAATGATTCTCATTCTCTTTGCACAAAAAGAAGAAACTGACAGCTTGAAGGAAAACAAGGCATTGTATCTTCAAGTAATAACTGCCAATATATAAACTCAGATAATTTTCTTGGAAAAGCACCCCCTCATTGACGTAATGTCTTCAGACATTGTCATTACTGCACAGTGCTCTACTTATCCGGGCAAGTAAAGTTGCTAAAAAAGAAAACAATCTATTTATGTGTTCTTTCATTGAGAGGATTAAAGATTACCTAAAAAAGCAATAAAAGTTTCATCTTTCTCATACAGTTTGATAAAATGTACAAAAAAGATGAAACACAACACTCCATATCCTCAGACACAGTTTCTTATCTTGCTCAATTTCAAACGTGGTGATGTTAACTAAGATGAATCAGTTGTTCTAATATTTAGCTGAACGTTATCAAGACATTTGTCAGGATCCACTTGACTTTCTATTTCTGAGTTTCCCTTGAAGTTATATGAAGTTTTAAAAATAAAAATCCCTATCATCACTATTGTCCTTGTGTGGCAAGGGCAAAAAGATCCTTTTGTTAAAAAGATATTAACTCAGTTTCAAGGTGATTTTTGCTAGCATTCCGACATATAGCCATTAATTTTCTTCTTGGTGGTTGGTTTTGATGTCTACTACCAATTTAGCTAAATTCCATGTTCCCCTCTCACATTCCCCACTTGCTTCTTTCTGCTGACACTGTGACCAGAATTCCCATGAGTGTTGAGTTCTTTTACTAATCTGCTTCTAATTATAAATTTTTTCTATTAAACTCAGATTTCTGAGTTGATATGTCAGCGACATACACAGTGAAGTTCTCTTAATAGAAACTTAATGGATGATACAGAATCAAACCAAACCTGCTACATTCTACCATCCATTAATTTCTGACTGTATTTGTGCAGATAACATTTTCTGGCATATGTATAAGGATAGAATGCTTTCTGGCAATTTATAGTCAGCTGTCAGCTTCCTACCAAGGACTACTAGGAACAGTGTTACTGAAGGAAAGCCAAATTCATTTAAGAAGCTGAAGAACACTTCACTGAAAAAACTCGGTTTTGTCATATGAAGACCTTGTTGGGTGTATTTAACAGTTTTAATGTTTCATTTAAGCAACTTTCATGAAAGGGACGCATTTAGAATGTTACAGAATCTTTGTTCCACAGACTTAATGATGTTGAGTGTTCTTATTTACTGAAAGAAGAGGTTCTTGGAATTACACTTGGTAAATAGAATGTTGATTCTTAAGCAATTTTTTTTCCTTAGTAAATTTATTAGTTAAACTTTTCAAGACATAACAAAATTACTAATTAGTTTAGATCTTTACTATTCTGGGAATAATTTTGGAGTAATCAATGGATACTTAGAAAAATAACAAAATCTTAGTGCTACTAGTTAAACCGTGTCAAAGGAAATAGTCGATTTGTTATGGCAAACTTTCTACTCTGCTGGAACCTGTAACAAAGTTTTTCATTTTGAATATAACTATAAATACATGAGTGTACTGATGAAGTTTGCATTGAATTTCGTTTCATGTGAAAGTTCAGAGATTAGGCATAGATTAAAACCTCATGTACGCTCCAGTGATATTTACTAGTGAAGTTATAGGTAAGATTTGACAAGTAATAACCTTGCTACTATAGATAGGACAACACACACACACACACACACACACACACACACACACACACACACACTGAAAACATTTCAAGTTAGAATTAGGGAATAGATATCTGCTACAGTAGGCTAGAGAGAGGTTTGTCACTTCTGATACGTCCTTCAAATTTTTACCAATAACTAGAAAGCTCAACTGACGCAAGCTTTTTCCTTTCTTTTCCTTAAATCAAGTTCTGTCAAGAATCCTGTCAAGCGCACCCTGCCCTACTTAAATGTATCAGTCTCTTCTTTCTTAAGGAGGCTAACCTCAGATAGTATTTGTTTTAAAAGCTATATTCCATCAGCCTGAAAAACAGAATCTGTCTAGTTACTAAATAAGCCTTGTGTTATAAAGTTTATTCGTGAAGATTAATTTTCTGTGGTTTTTCTTTGTGCTTGGTATGTTTTGATAATCTGCCTAGTATCTCTGACACCATTTAATTGATAATGGAAATGTGTAATTTGCATGTAAGACATATTTTCTGCTGTTTTTTAAGAAACTGATTGAAATTCTAGTTCAGTTCAAGAAATGTATTTCAACTTAAAGAAGAAGAATCTGTACTACCATAAAGTAAAACAAACAAATCTTTGAGTGCACAACAAGAAGCTCATTAATTAGTATGATATTGAATGACATATTACTTTTCCTAATAATGACACTGAGTATTCTCTGGTAATAAACATTTAAGATAATTTTTAAACACATTAGAAGATAAATAGTCAAAATTTACAACTTTTATACAGTAATTTTATCAGAATAGATTGAATTTTCTAAAAATGAAGATATAAAATTTTAAAAAGAATTACAATGAGCCAGAAACCCATCTCTAATCCAAGATATAATGGTAGACTTCCTGAGGAGATAAGAATTGTCCATCTAAAAACCACAATAAGGACAAGGATATCCATGATACCTTTAGGCATAAGTTTATTGGGGTTTGGATCATCACTGAGAAGATATGCAGAGAACCTGTGTCCTCAGAGCAGACACAGATTATGTTGCATAAATATCTACAAAATATCAGAGAAGAGACTTTGCTTGTGAACTATAATTTTCAAAGTAACCATTTGAAGAATTTTAGAACTTGGAATGAGAGGGCGATACAGGAATGCAGTGAAAGTACATAGGACCACATGAAGATGCTAATGGAGATAATGAAAGAAACCACGAGGTTTTAGAATTTATTTTGGTCACTTGCATAATAATATTAATCTTGATGATCCGAAGGCAGACTATAGAAGTAAAACATAATTTCTGGAAAGTAAAATAAGAATCAAATCATTTATGGAAATTAAGAAACACGTGAAATAAAGATAATGATTATGAAGTTCTTTTTTCCTCATAATCTACAAGCAACTATCTTGATTTGGGGACAAATGCCAAATAGTATGTGTATACTGCAGTTAATTATATTCAGAATTTATTACTAAGTTTAAACTAATTTCATTAAAATATTAGCCTACATAAATTTTTTTTACTTCATTTTATCTTACAGTACTATAACATCTTGATATTAAATTTGGTTAAAAATCTTATTTAAAAAAAGGAACAGAGTTAAATATGCAAATTTTTCAATAGAGTAGTAGCTATGGAATACAAGCCTTAGGAAAGGCAAATATGCATTGATTTGTAGCACAATTGTTTTTCTGATAGTCAACATTTTTTGAGTGGAGAGATATCTGCCGATTTTCTTTCCATATCATACATACTTTTCAATAAAACTATTATTTATCCAATGATAAACATTTTATTGTTAAGATTTTCTTTAGAATAAGGTAGACTACATTACAAGTTTGTCTATTCCTCACACAGCAGGTGTTAGTTACCATTTAGTTACTGCCTCATCTTGTCATCTGTTAAAGATGTATTCATACACCATGTCAACCATTTAGAATATCACATCATGCATATCCAATAATGCAAGCTCTAAACTCTATGGAAATCTCTGTACTGGGATGCTATAGAATAGTACTAAGTTCATCTTAGAGCTCAAAATGTTGTATGATTTCTTATGTATGATCTATAAGCTAAATAATGATGATGATAAACAAGGACTATTCCACAATTTTTCAATGCCAATGGCAATGGTGAAAAAGGAAGAACAACTGCAATAAATATTTCTTCTTGGAAAATAAGAAATTAAGAAAAATGTAACAAATATTGGTCCTGGTTCTTGGTACTTTTGAATGCTGACATCCCTTAGTGTAATATTTTTTTAAATAATCATTTCCTCAGGGAAACATGATTGTTAGGGTGCTTCCCTAATTCTTGGCATCTTTTGTCTATAAGTTCTTTTATCTCTAACCTTAAAACATAAGAGGTTATTACCTTTATGTCATTTCTCAGGCCACCTAATCTCTACACACTTGAAAGCCAATTTGTGATTTTGAGCTTTAAATGCAGACTAGCATTACTTTTACTGTGTGTGTGTGTGTGTGTGTGTGTGTGTGTGTGTGTGTGTGTGTGACTGAGGATTTCATCCAAGGCTTTTGAACTCAGTTGTATCCCCAGTCTATTTTTTTATTTGTTGTTTTGAGGCAAAATCTCACTAAATTGTTAAATTACCCAAGCTAGTCTTGAATTTGTGATTTTTTGCTTTAGCCTCCAAGAATACTAAGATTAACATACAGTATAACTTTTTCAAAAATTGAATGAATTTATCACAGAGTTCTGAATTGTTTCATGGGTCTTTTGCTGCAATCATAGTGCCTTGAGTATATTTCTTTCTTTCTTAATGCCTACATACCTTTCTCTCTTACGATGACAAGTGCTGTGAGCTCAAAGTATGCTTATGAGAAACATGTGCCTATAATTCTTAAAGAGGTATTTTTTCACACATAATGTTTTACCTGCTATACCCTACTAGTTGGATATTTATGTTCACCTACTTTATTCATAGGCTTTTCCAGTGAGCTTACAACCTTTTTTAACAGTCATGTTTATGTTGTCATTTTACACATATCTTTAATATATTAAATTGAAAATTAGTTATCTACCAGTGTTTTGTTCTCCTTAATTTCCTTCTTTCTACCCTCAAATTGTCACTTATTTCCTTAGGTAATTTCTGTCACATTATAATTTACTAAAAAATCAATCAGTAAATAACACACAGAACTGGAATTCTTTTATCTGAATAGACAAAGGCAATAATGATTGTACCAAACCTTTTAGGCTCTCAAACATGTATGGCCCTCTTTTAAACTAGCAAAATAACGTCTTTGCTGTCACCTGCCTAAACTTTAGCTGGGTTTTTTTTTTTTTTTTTCAGCAACGTATGCTTGGTTTTGATTTATTTCCATGTAAGGGTATTTTTTTTCTAATTTCAAGTAAAAATAACCTTTGGATACGATAGGGTTAAAAAGAAACTTTGTTTTCCATGCATAGAGTCTCATCATGTATGAATTAGAAATTCTGATTGTTTTCTTCATTAAAAGTGAAAATTTCTTTAAAAACATAGAGGAAAACTCACCAATTACACACTTTAACAGCCACTACTTAGAAGCAACATGGCACTTTCACTAATATTTCCTTGAATAAATAAATCATGTAGTAACACCTAAGATTCAAGCCAGTAAAATTCCATCATTATCAAAATAGAGGAAAGTTGGACATACTTGTAACAAACACTTAAAATTTAAGAGTAATTTTTCATTAGAATTTGTGCAGATTAAGATCGAGAGAATGACGGCATCTTTAATTTGTTATATCAAAATTTAGCAGAATATTCATCTGATGAAGTATAAATTACCTTAGAAAAATAGGTTGACCTGATTAGTATTTCAAATAAAGAGGAAAAATTAATGACTGCAAAAATCAATGGGGACAAAGGAGACAAATTGAGCTGTAGCTCCCTTTCCTAATTTGTACCCATATCTGACCTATCCAGTAACCCATGATGAATTGCAATTTTCTGAAACACGTATAAAGCTACATATGTCTTAAGATTAGGAATTCTTGAAGTAGAACAACCTAAAAGCATTAAACTACATCCTCACCACTTGTGCAACTACAAGTCTATAATCGGTTTTACATATTGTTTCGATATTTTTTGCCTCTTGTCTTTCACCAGTAGCAATCATAAGAGATATTTCTATCAACAAAATCACACTCTTTTGCCTGAAAAGGATCACAAGACACAGCAGTCCACTCTTAAAAATACTGAATCCTAAGTGGTAGCATGCCTTATCTTTCTCTCAAATCGCAAGATTAGTGTAAGTCCTGCACACAAAACACTACAAATTTATCAGAAATATTCCAACCAGTCTTGGAAAGATCCTAGAGCAATGCTGAAAAATAAATTTTTGAAGAGCTAGAAGTCTTTTTCTTCTCAGAGGTGTGATGTATCCACAACTTTATCTCAAAGCTTAGACAAATAAAGCATACATTTTCTAAAATATGAATTCTTCTGTTTATTTAAGCTATTTCTTTGATAAGAAAAACAAAAGAGAATTGATGTTAGCTGCAAATTTAGTGCAAGAATGAAGTAGACTCCATTTAATACTTTGTAAAATTGCTATCATGGTTGTAAATATGGGCTGAATCTCTGTAAAATTTCATAGTTTATATATTGTGGAGGAAGAGCTAATTCCTTCTATGGATGTCTAAGTCTGTGACTCAGGGTTAATCAACACTGTAACTTGTTTCAAAGACCATAGAAGAGTTGACCATTGAAAGCTATGCTTGAGAATTTCAATTTCCACTCTGAATCTTAGTCTGAATTATTTGATCTTTATAAATTTTATAATTTGTTTCTAAAGACATATTTAATTGAATATTACCCACAAAACAGTGAATTAATTTCATGCTTTTTACTTATTTTGGGAGATAGTCTGTTCAAATTTTAAATATCATTTCCAGCAGCTTTGGGAAAATGCAAAGCTCCCTAACAATAAAACATAGTTTATTTTGAAGATTTCCTCAGTTCTTATATTTTAGCGTGTGAATTCTACTCCCATTGTTTACCACTATGTCCTTGCTTAGTCCAAAGCCAATATCCTAAAAAGAGAAATAGGATGATATATTTGGTTTAAGTTGGACACTGACTGAGTGGTGACATTTAAGCACACTGTGAGTCAGAAGTATGGAAGCACAGGCATCAACTTAGGCTGAAGAGTAAAGGGAATGGAAAGTTATACATCAGTGGACTATTTTTCATGTCCATAACTGGACATAAATGTAGATTATTCACAATAGAAAAAATATGGCTATAACTCAGCTTTTCTGACTTCTTTACTAACAAACAAAGAATCCTGAAAAGGACCAGGAATTGGTTAATTTTTCTGATTACGTATTTTTAAGGGGAATCTGTTTCTGGTTTCTGGTTTTAAACTTCACAGAATCATGACTCCTTGCTAGTTAATATCACTTCATTGCTTTCAACTTCATCATTTGAGCTTCTTTCTTGACTTAATCATTTCATATTTACAACAAGCTTGGACTCTCAGCCCGCATCACCTTTACCCTACCTTTTCACTGTGTTCATTTAAACAAGCCATTTAAAGAAGCCAAAAAACAAGCCATGAAGTCTGTTTTCCATGTCAACTACTGTGTCATATCACTTCAGGGGGCTCTTTGCCACAGGGAGCAGTGATCAATTTAAAACAGTAAGAAGTTGTCCCTGTGTGTGTTTCACAAGCATGTGTCTTTGAGATATGTGATAGAAGAAGATCAGTTTTCCTACTACCCTAAGTAAAGTAGCACTTTCATGCCTCTATGTTGATGTATATTCAGTGCCTTGAAGAACAGGCACTTTCACCTAGTCCCTCATGCTAGACGCTTAGGCCACAGTTTGAATTGAATGAGGTATTTACCTTAGTGCAAGAAATTGATCAGGAGTTAAAGCATCGCTGCTTTTGTCCCTGTTCATCTCAGCACATCATTCAGAAGACATTCATCATATTCTTCCATTCGTCTTCTAAGAAGCTTACTACTATGCCTGCCTCTGCACTCAGTCTTTCATGGTGAGCTCCATGCAGTACACAGGTAATGTAAAAAGTGTTCTTCAGTCCAAGACCTTTGCTTAAGGTTTCCTTCATCTTTTCACCCTGGAAATAACTGGAGTTCTTTTGCTTTACAAAGCAATTTCCTTTGAAGCTTTCTTGAGTTGAAAACATTTTATCCACTTTATTGATCACTACTAATCTGCAAATGATAATATACAGGCTTTTCTATATGTCACTTTAAAATGCTGCCAATAATTTCAACTTCCATTCCAAAATGTTAGCTCCTTTGACTCTCATGTCTTTTAGCTAATGAAAACAAAAAGAATAACCTCCCACCAAATTTGTTGTTCATCAGTCTCTACAACATACTTCTCCATCACTGATTAATATTTTATTTTCTACTGCATTTTTCCTCTCTACATCTATACCTACATCCATCAGCACCTTGATGAATTCTGTATACAAAAGAGTGATCCACAGACACACAATAAAAATTCAAAGTAGATATTAAGTCATAATTAATTTTGATTATACAATCATAAAAATGAACAAATTTGTTGCTTCACTGTGAATAATATTAAGTAGCATTTTTCTGAGAATATAACAATAAAATGATAAATACTAGATTCATTTTGTATCACTTTCATGTTTCACACAAATAGTAGCAAATTATTTTGTACTTTTTGTTAAATAATACCTTAGAATTGTTTTTAAAAAATAATACTGGTTTTTAGGGGCTGGGGATTTAGCTCAGCGGCATAAGTGCCTGCCTTGAAAGTAGGCGGTCGTGGGTTCGATCCCTGGTACCGATAAAAAGGAAAAAGACAAAAATAATAATAATAATACTGGTTTTGAAAATTCTCTAGAAATGTCTTTGAGATACTGTGATTCTTTGAACTAGACTGAAAACAACTTTTCAAGAATATTGTTTCTTATAATATGATCTATACATGCAAATATGACCTTATTTATACTTAAGCTATAGTCATATTGCACACATACTTTCTCCTAAAGGGATCATCTTAGAGTTTTAATTTCATAAAATGCTCATTTTAACCCCATCTAGGACTGGCAAATACAAAGTTCTTTAAAAGTACTCCAATTTTGTCCAAACAGTTATTAGATCTCCAAAGGGCGTTTGAGAAACCAAAGTCACTTTTCAATTTTTATATGGTTTTTCAGAAACAGATTTTCATTTTGTAGTTTAGGATGGTCTTGAGTTGATAACAATCCTCTCTTGCCTCAGCCTCCTGAGTGCTAGGATTATAGATATCTGTGAGTCCTGGATTACTTTTTACATTAAAAAAAGATAGTTCTTGATTATGAACTTCTATACTCAGGGTGATGGGAAGAATAAGAAATAGTTATCTTTTAAAAGGTTGAGAGCCAAAGTGGTTAAGCAAACTTTGCTGCCAACAGACATTTTTAAAAATATTAACTTCATTTCACTTTTGGACTCTGTGATGTAGTTACTGGGGGATTCAGCAGTTTCTAGATGCATATATGCTGCCTTGGAACTTTGGACGGGCTCCTCAAGCCTCACATGCCTTTCTGGTAAGCAATCATTTTGAAATGAGTGAAAAAATTCTGGCTACTGCAATATAGAACCTAATGTTTTCTGAACAATGGTTTGAATACATATATATATATATATATATATATATATATATATATAATATAACTAAAACTCTAGCTTTTCTACTTATGTTCCTTAAAATGATACATTTCACACTATACAAGAGCTGCAGAAGAACAAAACAGGTTTACCTCTATATTCCCAAACTACCCAATATATTTTATTTCTAATTCTCTCAATCTGAGGAATAAAAACAGAAAGAAATAGCTATTTTATGCTACAATTCATCTATGCTTATATAACTTAAAAATTTGTGCTTGACTTCACTTACTAAACTGTTAGTACAAAACTTAATAAAATGTTAATATGAGTGTAAAAATGGAAATTGCAGCACTCAGGAGGCAGAGATGGGAGGATTGCTATGAGTTCAGAGCAGCCTAGGCCACGACGTGATTTCAAGGTCAGCCTGAACTATGTAGTGATAAGTTCTGTCAAAAAGACAAAGTGCTTGAGTCATTCATTTTCTTTACTCCTCCTACTTTTCCTCCTCTTCCTCTTCTTCTTCTCCTTCTCTTTCTCCACCTCCTCCTCTCCCTCCTCGTTTCCCTTCCTTTCCCCTTTTGCCTCCCCTCCTCCTCCTTCTTCTTCCTTTTCTTTTTCTTTCTCTTTTGGAAACAGTATAACTTTGGGCATTTACTTTTAATTTCAACTGCTCATTTATTTTTAACTGCTCATAGGTATAAACTTAAAATAGTTTTAACTGCTCATAGGTATATATTTAATTTTAACTGCTCATTGGTATATACTTAAAATAGTATTTGTTTAAAAAAGAATTCTTTTCTGTTGCTTCAAGCTTTTCTTCCTGAAGTAAATGTTTTATATTTGATAGGTCAAAAATTCATTTGGCTTTATCAATTTATCAAATGAGATCATATTTTGAAAACTCTTACCATACTTTTGAGAAGTTTTCATGACAATACATACCAACATTTTACCCTTGTGAATGGTATAATATATCTCAGTATTGATATACTCACTACAAATTATGTAAGAATTCTTGAAGTAATATTTAGATACCAATGGATGAATATTTTTGTGTTTTAAAGAGAATAAAATAAATCAGAACAAAACAAATCAGAACATAATAATACAAGCAAGACAGGACTTCAAAACCAGACAACAGGAAATCAACAATGGCTGCCATAATGTCTCTTTGTTTTCTTCGAAATAGTAGTTGTCCATACCTTCACATGCTTCAAAACTAGATAACACATTTCTTTCAAAGCAGTCAACCATACTGTCACACACAATAAAATCAAATAAAACACAAAAGAATAAAACCAATCAAAACAAAAGAATAAAAGCACTATAGGACTTCGAAACAAAATAATAGGAAATCACCAATGGCTACCATAATGTCTTATTTTCTTGAAAATAGCTGTTCAGACAAACAAAACAAAACATAATAAAACCAAATAAACAAAAGAATTAAAGCATTATAGGACTTCAAAACAAGATAATAGGAAACTAATCATGATTACCATAATATGTCCCATTATGTTCATAATAGCTGCCCATAGCATCAGACAGAGTAAACTCTAACTAAACACAACTAGCAGAACCAAACCTAACAAAATTGTGAAAACAATCTAAGAGTTCAAGTTAAGATAATAAGAAACTAACATTGGTTATCACCTTCTCTTCTTAGGTGTTTTATTCTCTATCATTTTCATAATATCTCTGTTCCTTCTGTTTTTTATGCTAAGATTCAACTGTATGAGTTCAAACCATTTTGCCCATGAACATGATCTGCAATTGTGTGCATTTATTTACAAGAGCCTTGTAAGTAAGAGATTATCCTTCTTCATAGCTGGGTAGCTTTCCACTGTATAAAAATATCATGTCTTTCTTATCATTCTGCTGTTGATGGGAAAGCTATCCTTATTTTCTGGGGTCTCCTGTCATGTGGAAGACTTGTTTTCTTTCCTTTTATTTTCAGTATAGAAAATTTTTTCCTAGTTAAATGTATTTCTTGTATACAATATATTCATAGATCTTCTTGTTTCTGGATCCACTCTCCCTATGTTTCTTTTTATTGCTGAACTGAGGCCATCTACAGTAATGGTTACAACCAGCATACATTGATTTGTCTCTGTATAGCAAATACTTTTAATAAGTATACTCATTAAGTCTAAGTTTTATGTACATAGCTTCTTGCACATACAGACCTATGCTTATGTTTAATCTCAACTTCTGTTCTCTGATTACCTAGACAGTTAGACTTCAGATAAATATTTGTTTGTGGACTAAATCAGAAGTTTTCATAAAAAACAATGACCAGATGAAACAGAATAGATTCTTGGTTACGTAATATAGTGTTCTTGTTCCATATCTGTTGAATACAAATCAGCAGTGATCTATTATTTTTTTTTAATTTGGTTGCTGGTTTTGTTGATTAGTTTTTGTTTTTGTTTTCTTGTGAGGTGTTTTTTTTGAACCTGAACATATGATCTACTATTTTATTCTGAAAGTCAGTACAATAAAACTTGCAAATAATGTATACATTGATTATTTGTTAAACGTATTTCTCGATTTGTTTTGTGTACCTATAAAAATGATATAAATATTTATCGCTGTCCTTTTTCTTTAAATGAAAAAAGAATAAAAATGATGATAGAATCTCAAAGCTAAACTAACAACAGATTAACAAATGTTAACATGTTGTGGCCTGTTATGTTCAAATTAGTTACTTTGAAACAAGATATAGACATGAAATATCTTGCTTTTTAAAATGAATTA
This sequence comes from Cavia porcellus, assembly GCF_034190915.1. Taxonomy (NCBI): domain Eukaryota; kingdom Metazoa; phylum Chordata; class Mammalia; order Rodentia; family Caviidae; genus Cavia; species Cavia porcellus. Next base: position 86,737,239 of record NW_026947484.1, read on the forward strand.
AAGTTCATCAGAATTGAAAGAAAAATTTGTAAAGAATATCCATTGATAAAAAGAAAACAAAGAAATGTTAAGAAAATATGTGTGTTTCAATGGTTAATCATTATTTAGGTACATATCATTAATAGGTTGGGTGTACTCACTAAATGTAACTCCAATAACAAGAACACTAGAGCTTGGAAAATCTCAAAATACAATTTTAGTATTTATTGCAAATCAGCTTTCTAAAAAAATATTCTCAACTAACTTGACAAAATAAGTGCATCACATTTCTTGTCTCTAAAACTGTAAAGTATGTTCAAGAAAATGTTAAGTCTAATTGGCTGGAACTCGAGCAGAGTAGATGCAATTTATAAATTGATCTACTTTGCCATGCCAAGGTTTCTTGGAGAGCATCCAGCTTTTGTGCTGATCTTTGTGGTTTCTAGTAATTTTACTTTATTATTCTAAGAGTCCTTGGGCTCTCCTAAAACACATTTTAATATTGCCTTAATTGAAATTCTGACCCATAATTCAAAAAGAGCTTCCAAGATGTATTTTAATTAAACACATAACTTTCTTAATTCTTTTAGTTTGCATTTAAAATTTCTTTTATTCTTAAGTGATGTATTTTATTTCATTTTTTAATTATGTACTGAAACTGGAAGGCTTACTATTATCTTTTTAATTCTTAGTAGCTTCAAGTATTCAACTTGAGGATCCGTTAGATATTTTTTATTGTTGCTTTTGCTGAATTGTCTTCATTGAACTGTTAACATATGAAAAAAAACTCATTGTGTTCAGTAAGATTATAATAAACATTCATTCCAATAATGGTGTTAATTGCCTGTCTGCTATGCTGTTTCAAAGCTATCCTGTTCCCTCTCCATTCTGAAAGCATTACAAATCTGTTAAATGAAATATTGGAAATTATTTTTTCTTTTTCTGAGTTAACTTTAGTAATTACATTTCTATTGTCTAGTCAAATATTTTCCTGAAGTTTTTATTATCCACTCTGCCCGACATACTGAATCATGTAGGAAAAAATAAATCCTCTTATTCCTCAATGGAGATCCACATTTTCAAAGTCCAGGAAATAAGGAGAGTAAGAGCCAGAAATAATTTGGATACAGGATAGGTCAAAGCAAATATGTCCTCTACATTTTGCAGACACACAGACAAGCAGGACTCTGATGTTATATGCAGTGCTTATCATAATTAGCACACTGTGAAATAACTAAATCATACTAAAAGGTTAGCAGCTAAAAGCGAAAAAAATTTTTTTTCTGCTTTAAAGATGTCCTTGTTGGGGCATAAATCAATTAAGCTCCTTTACTATAGTACTCTATCATAATTTAGGTTCAAAAAGACTTAAATATTTCCTTTTACATCTGAACTTCAAGATGTGTTTTGTATTTGCTCATGAATTTTGGTGTTCTGCTACTGAACAGTACCTCTGTTAATACATTTCCAGCAAGATCTTAATGTACAAATAAGCTATCTGCTGTGTCTTTATTAAACCTCTATATATCATCATTTAATCCATTCTCTCTAAAATATAAATCACTTTCATTAATTTTGAATCTATAGCTATCCATGTCTTCATTTTTTAACATTGAGCAGCCATGTTGGTGACCTTCCCATCTCCCTTCCACTGATATTTATAAGTTCTGGATATTTTTATCTCGATTGTAAGACAGTGATTCACAGTCAGCTCCTATTACTTTTTGTTCCTTTAACTGACTTATGTAATAATTCTTGAACCTTTTCAATAGCAACATTTCACCCTGTTTCTTTCCCTTTCTTTAAATACCCGCCTCTCAGTTTAATGATACGTTGCAAACAGTAGAAATTTTCAAGTTTCAACATTATTTTTATTTTTACTGTTTTCATGACCTTGAGAAATTGAATTGAGAACTCTATGATGAGCCATAGTTTTCTATAAAATTAGTGGTAGGAGATGATACTTTATAAGGTGAGTTTTGAATAAGAAAAAACATAAGACAAGCTAATAGTGTACTTTTTTAATATTTTTACATTTTTTTCTACTTCACATTCCAACATTAACTCTGATTTCTCATAAATGGTGTTTATAACTTTCAGACTGCATTAAATTTTCATTTCCTTATATTAATCATATTTATTGTGTTTGGGAAATCACGCTTCTGTGTAGTTTTATCTCAGTTAATATTTTCTGTGTCTTTGGACAGGTTTTATTTCTCTGTCTTTATGTTCAATATTTATCTGATGCAACATTGCTCCTTTTATGCAAGAATCCTCAAATAATCTTCCTTTCTTCATTGGTACATAAACACTTACCAATTTGGGAACACATATTATGACTTATGGAAGAAGTATTTTTATTAGATTGTTTTTATTTATTAGGTTTCCTTGGACATTTTAACTTCAGGAATTGAGCCAAGAGACTGTAACTGTAGTTGTCATCTTTATAGAATTTAAAAATCCAAGTAATTGTGAAGATACATTGCTTTGGTGTATTTATGAGTACAATAGTACTTTTGGAATCCTTAGAAACAATAATAGTGTGTGAATTTCAGTTATTTTTCTAGTTTAAGTTATTACTAAAAACACAAAGTAATCTAATTTGAAATATGATAAGGCTGTATTAATATTGATTGCCTAGAAGTTAATTCACTCAAAATTTGCTCCATGTTAGGAGAAAGATTATTACTTCATACTGAGTGACTTTTCCATGTTTATGTCTTTTAAATAAATTCTTACTATCATGTATGATTAGTTTCCAAAATTAGTTAGAAAACAATTTTCTGTGGAAAAGTCTACATTCCTTAATTCTCCTGTATATCATTTAGGTCAAACTGAAAACAATTTAATACTAATGGAATGCTAGCTACCTTTGTTATTTCTTAAGTCTGTTATCATAATAAAGTATTCAATTCTGAAGTGTTCTGAAGTTTTATTTTGATCTATTAGCTTCCTTCATTTTTAAACTGAAACATCCTTATTTAACAGTCCATCACATCTCTCCAGTTTATTAGTTGTCTATATCCAATGTGGACATCACTGTGCACTTGTAGCAGCTTTCTTCTACTATTAGGTCTGACCATACAGAGAATCATTTTTATGTATTTGTAAAATGATCCATCATGTTCCAGAATATGGGTATGAAAATGTAGCATGGGTCAATCCTATTTCCATAAATTGTCTTATTGTAGAGCACTCCAACTTCTTTTATGATCTCTAACCGAGTTTAAAAGTTTTACATATCCAATATTCAATGTTTTTCTAGTTGAAATCAGTTCAACAATAAGCATAATATCTCAAATATTACAACACAGAACTGATATAACTCTTGGGTTTTTTGTTTGTTTGTTTTCATACCTTGGATGGAACTCATGACCTCATGCTTGATAGGCAGAGGTTTATGCCACTGTGCTAAACCCCCAGCTTAATTAAACTCTTTACCAACCCTGTATTTCCATGCATTTCATAAAAAATTCTTAATCCTAAGTTAAGGATTCATTAAGACTATATTTCTTAACTGTGCATTAAAAATTGAGGCCATTCTTTCAGTGATTATAAGTCAACACATTATTTTTATAAAAGTGGACCTATTAATATTAACAATCATTTTATTTTTCAAAATTATTAAGAATCAATTTATATAGCATCAATCTCTTTATATATGCTTAAAATCATTGATTATCTCTTTATGTTAAGATTACTGCCTTCTTAATGAAATTAGTGATAGAGTATTGGCCATATTTCTTTATTTTATATTACAAAAATTGACCATTGTTTTCCATTCACAGGAAATGTCAAACAGTGTTATTTTATTTTACTTTATTTTATTTTATTTTATTTTATTTTATTTTATTTTTGTTATCAGAGAGTAAGCTTACAACCTCAGGCTTGCCAGGCAGGCACTTATGCCACTGAGCAAAACCCCCAACCTAAACAGTGTAAAATTTTAACACTTGAAATTTTGATATGATTTTAGAGATTGTATTTGTGTATCCAAAATGAAATATTAAGTAACACAATGATTTATCACCATGGCACCACCACTATGGTAGTTTAGATAATGGATCTTTTGGGTAAAGTAGTCATTGTTTGTTACGTTTTAAGTAGGAACCCTCTCCAAATGACTCAGACATTGAGAGTTTGACCCTGAATGCAGCAGTGCTCCATTTTGGGGTCTAGAGAGGTAACAGTGGGCACTGACATCCTCAGTGGATTGAAGCTCATAGCTCAGTGGGATTATTTGGAGAGAAGTTCTAGGTAGTTGAAGTGGGTCACTGGCACTATGTATGCTACAGTTCTTTCTCTCAAATTTTTCTTCATGGCAACTATAAGGTCAGTAATTTTCCACTATCACGCCCTCCCTGATGTCTCTGCCTTGAATCCAGCTGAAAATGGACCAAAATATCTGGAACCATGAGCCAAAGGAAATTTTTCCTTCTTTAGACTGCACAGGTCAGACATTTTGTCCCAGTAAGAGAAACTGACTGGCACACTATTTGTTGGTTTGTAGAATTGTCTGAATGTGTCCTGTGTTGAAACTCAACTGCCAAATGATAAATACTCTTAAGAAGTGGAACTTTGAGAACTGATTAGGGCATGAGGGCTCTGATCTTCGTCCCTCCATCAGGAGGCTAGAGGGAAGGGTTTACCTGTGAAGAACAAGCCCTTGCTAAACATCAAATCTGATTGTGCTTTGAACTATGAGTAGTAAAGTCCTGTTATTTACAAACTGCACAGTCTTTCAATTATAGCTCTACTGGACTAAGCAATAAGGCAAATGAGATAATTTCATACCTGAAACTTTATTTAAAAACTATTTTGCTGAGCATCTTTATAGTTATGTCTGCATATTCTAACCTTTTCCATTGATCCTCAGCTCTGATTTTTTGCCAGTACTATGGTGATTTTATCACAGTAGCTTAGCAGTATAATTTCAGTTCAGGGATTGTGATGCCTCCTGCCTTGCCTTCGTTGCCCAGAAAAATTGGAAATATTAAGCTACAGAAATATACGGGCACCCATATTTATAGCAACACAGTTTGTAATAACTAAATCTTGGAAACAACCCAAATGCCCATCAATTGCCTAATGGATAATAAAGATGTATTTTCATACAATGGAATGTTACTCAGCTATAAAGAAGGATAACTTTGAGGCTTTTGTAGGTAAATGGAAGCAACTTGAGAAGACACAAGTAAAATAAATCAAATTAACATGTGTAAATATCATGTTGTCTCCATAGTGTAAAAAATGGAAAGAGTATTAAGACTCAAATGTAAATACACATTGTGATGATGAACAGGAAATGGTATGCTCAAAAGGAAAGAACAACTTGGTAGAGGAAAGGCAAGAAGGAAGAAAGGAAAAGATTATATGTATATAGTTATATGTATATTTATATGTATAAGATACATAACTATACTGCTAATATATTAGTTCATCAAAAAGAACAGTTTGTGCTGTTATTGTGTGTTCGATCATTTTTCCATGTGTAAATCTTATAACCTGAACAACTTCTTTTAAGAAAACAAGATTCACTATATTAACTAGTGTTAATATCCACCTTTTTGAAATTCTGTATTGTTTTTCATTGTTTTTCTGTTTTGCCATTTAAAATAAAAAAGTTTCAAATTATCTCACACTATTCTCTAATTATTCTATTATTCTAAACTTTTTGTCTTTGTATTTAATGAGAAAAAACTGGAAAATATATGAAATGAATCCACATTAAAAACAATGTGTGAAATAGTTCATATGCTTTATTTTAACTATTTTTAATTTTACATTATGGCATATTATACTATGCTAGAGATATATGCTAAACACTGTTACAGATGTGTAGTTTTAAGATCTTAAGGTAAATCCTTAATAATTTTTAGAGAATATAGAAGTTAATGAAGTTAAGTTTACATTCTTCAAATATATACATTTTGCCTTTCTGTAATTAAATTTAAAAACGCCTCTAAAGCCCATGTTATTTAACTCCTTCAGGTATTATTTTGCAAACCTGTTCCCTCAAATACTCTGAAGCATTTTCCACATCTTAACATTCATTTCACATGATCCTGAAAATTCATTAGAGACAACCTACTTTACTAGTACAAAACAGAAATAACCATAACATATGATCAAATATTTAATTCAGAGAAATAGGATGCCATAGTTTTACTCTTAATACTGAAAATTTCACAGGTCTTCCAACATATGATTTAACAATTTCTCTTGATATTGTGGCAATGTACCATTTATTGGACCTTTGTTTTTATGTGAGCAATATATGGATGCTGTCTTTCTATAGGAAAGTCACTAGAAATTGTAGAACAAAATTTAAGGTATATATCAGTCTTTTATAGTGTGGTATAGCATACAGTCACAGTTTAGATGATAGTAGATTATTTCTGAAGCCATAATTAAGATATTTAGACATGGTTTAATATGTAATTTGGGCAATAAAAATTTTGAAGTAGGTTCGATTACAATAAATAAATGCCTTTATGAATACACCCTGAAACCAGCTCATCTTGGTTAGGTTGGCTAGATGAAACAAGTAAGCATGTACCACAGTACTCGGCATACATTCTCTAATCGAGGTTTTATTAGTCATTTCAGAAAATAGGAATCTTTGGATTAAATGAATTTTCAGGCGTGTTGTTATTTTATGTTCGAGAACTTCACTAATATTTACAGAAAATGAATGCATCTACAAGCCTTTTGTTTCCTTTCAGTTCTTACCTGCTCATTGGCAGTTCCTTTCCCTGTATTCATTTTTTTCAATCCCCAAAATAGTAATTACCCTTTCTTTTGTGGCTACACATTTTAGTCAACGAATTAAAGTCATCTAAAGGTGTGACATAAGTTGATTTTTACATCCTAGGACTGCCCTTAATTTGTAAATTGCAAGACACTCAGTTTCTCTGTTTAAAATCAATATCCCCACAGCAAGACAGCAGCCTTCTTAATTTAAACCCTGGATTAAATTTAAACCCTAGCAGTATAGAACATTACGTCTCTTAAACTGTGAAGCTACATACTGGCTAAACTGTGTTACTTGAATCTGTTGTCAGGTACAAGGCAGTAAAATTGTTAGAGTAGTGAAGTAATTAGCGACTACATTTGTTCTTTTAAGGAGACAGTGCAGGGCAGACTAGCATGCATTTGCAAGCAGAGTTGAGTCTGCAGCTGCTCACCAGCATTCCATGTAACATTTACTCAGAGTCTTGAAAGAGTAGGATAGGGTATCTGTATGCGTGGTGAATGGTTACAAAAAATAATTCATCTTCACCAGTCTTCCAAATTCAGGGAGACTGTCTTCACACCATGGTCTTTTGAGTGGCAGTACTTGAACTTGTGGTTTCAGCACTAATGATTAATGTAAAAGAGTAGCACTGTTTAATATCATGTTTCCTCTCTCTAAAGCTTCTTGGATCTTGATTTTAGTAACTGATTTAACATATAAATTGGCCCAAACTTGGCAAAAATCAAGAATATTTAACAGGGCACAGATGGTGCATCAGAAAGCAATATCCAGAGATTTGGGTGACTGGAGTGCTCTCTAACCCTCCACCAGCTGCTTTATCTCTAGTATGAATAAAGACCTTTTAAAAGTCAATTAAAATGTCTTATGTTGTGCCTGAGTGTTGCCCAACCAACCAAATTGACACCAAAACCAGAGACAACCATATGGCTTTAAGTGTACTGCATTAGGGAAAAGTAGGCTGCAGATTAAAATTTAGAATGCTACAGTAGAACTGATAACTGCTTGCATATTTTTTTAAAGTCTTCTTCCACAAAAATATATATCCATATAGTTTCCATAATTAGATGTTTTTATTATTCTTCACCACATGTATAAGTAAAACAGACAACCAAGTCTCAGAAGACAATTATTAATATGACTCTATTTTCTTTAAGAATTGAAACAAAATCACTTTCAAAAATTTTTGTGTTTTATTGCTTATAATATATGAACTGAAGAGTTAATTTTTTCATTGGCTCTCAGAGCTCATATTTCACATCAGCTTAGAGGAAATAATATCTGACTTAACATGTGAACTTTGATGTGGTACCTCTTTATGTAGCAGAGGACCACAAATAACAGATTTCATTCTCAGCAGGTAAATTTTAGTAAAATGATTAATTTTATTTAGGTACAGATAAAAACACAAGTGGTAGTATTTCATATAGATTGAGTTTTATTAGCTTATGATATAAAATATTCAATTTCACAGTACTTTTCAATTGCTTCATGACCCTTTTACAAAAATAAGCATATGGGAATGACTTCCTAAGAAACAGGAAATAAAAGAAGCATTGTTGAAATGCTGCAGCAAAGATGTAGCTAATGGGATTCATATATATGTGTGTGTGTGTGTGTGTGTGTGTGTGTGCGCGCGCGCACACCATTTCAACAAAACATTTCATTAAAAGGATGACTTCACCTTAAGAACTATGCAATTTAAATTGCATTCTTGCTATTATAATTGTATGCTATTATAATTGTATGCTTCCCATGACTCAACATCACTGTATTATAATGACTATTCGATTAGGTTGTTCTACAAAACAATTTCATCTAAATTATTTCAATTCTGAGTTAGATTATTCTACGTATTACCTTCAAAGATAAAATGCAGACATAATGTTCAGATTACTTTTCTTTTCCAAATAAATCTTCATAATTTTAACTGAATATTTTATTGAAATATTATTGTGAAATAATATTATCATACTACTTAAGCAGGCATGTTTAAAATTAGCCATTAGGTCCTACATACTCTATGTAGAGTCCATTTGACCTTTCATTCATTAGTCAGATTTTGGGTTATTTTTTCCACTAAAGTGGGCCATTGTCACTAACTACGGTGAAGAACAACCCATATCCAGGAACAATTTCTCTTACAGGTGTCCTACAAGCTTCACTAGCCTTTTCTGTTCTAGTAGGGAATGTCTTTGGTCACCCAGAATAGCTGCATACAAGCACCAGGAGGTACGTGTAACCTCCATATGATTTTGTTCCTGTAAAGTGTATTTGAAAGTCTAAAAATGGGAAAGTCCAGTACACTGAATAGCTGGTGAAGTTCTGGTCCTGATAGATGCTCAGTCATTGCACAGATTTGACATCTCTTATCAACTGAGGCACAGACTGAAGCCAAAATTAGGAATTCAATGATAATGACGTAAAAGTTGATTAAAGGCACTTTTTCCGCCCTCAGTGATGCAATGATGTTATTTCACCCAGTCATAGACTAAATTTTAAGGAACTATCATTTGATCATTCAGTAAAGGCTAAGCACCATGCAGGCCTATTTAGGCCCCTTCTGGTTGTGCCCATTTATTTTCTTCTTTGAATTAACAGAGGTTCTCTCTGTAGATACTGAGAACAATCTTAGGGGTATTTCATGTGATGCTTACAACTTTCCTTTCAAATAATTTGTTCCTCGGGTGCAGCTCTCTATTGCCGTCTTTACAGGTCTGTTAGCCTTGTGATTTCTGAGAGTAACAGTGTGCCTCACCATTTGATGTCCTTTACAATGGGTAGTGACAACTCATTTTGGTTTCCAAATTGCAGTAAGGAACTAGGGAATCACATCCTTGTTTGCAATTGGTTTTCCTTCTATTATTAGGAGTCTACATTCCTTGTATAGCTTCCTTTGCACACAGACAATATTGAAAGCATACCTTGAGTCAGTATAGATGTTTACCTTCTTTCCTTCTGCCCAGTTAAGAGCTTGTATTGTTCAGACTGTTTGGCAGATCACTTTGGGGGTAGATGCCCTGCTAAGAGCACCTCATCTGTACTGATGACTGTGTAGCTGGTCAGGCATTTTCCATGCTTAACAGAGATACTTCCATCTATAAACAGGGTATATGAAGCATCAGACAAGGGCTCCATCTCTAGATCTGTCCAGATGGCAAAAACTGCATCAGTCAGAGCCTAGCAGTTAGGATCAGGAGGGTCAAGCATGGAAAGCAGGAAGGTAACAGGGATGAAAGGCTTGGTCAATTGAAAAGTGAGTTGAGAAATTCCACAAGGCAGTTCTTGGCATTCAGTAATGCTGGTATTTGAGAGCCAGCAGTGACTTTACCTACTTAGTAGCTTTAGTACCACATGTGGAACTTGGTCTGTCAGATTTTGTCCTAGGATTAACTTGTCAGCTTTTTAAATCAGAAGGGTAGTTGCCACCAGGGTTTTCAGACATGGAGGCCAAACTTTAACCACAGAGTCCAGGCTTTTTGACAGATATGTGATGGGTCTTTCTCAGGGACCAATTTTCTGGGTTAGGATCCCAGATATTAGGTGCCTCCTTTCATCAACAAATAGGTGGAAGGGTTGGGTCACATCAGAAGCCTAGCACTGGGGTGGCTGACAGTGCTAATTTTATGGTCTGGAAGGACTCAGACTGTTCTAAGGTCTAGTGTAGTAGTTCTCTCTCATCTTCTCCTGTCAGCATATTGTAAAGAGGCTTAGCTTTCCTAGAGAATCGTTGTGTAGAAATGTGACACAAAGTTGCAGCGCTCAGGGATTCTCTAAGCTCTCTTTTGTTGTCAGGGCCAAGGATAGAGAAGATGACTGCTTTTCTCTCTGAGTATAGGCACTAAAGTCCTTCTTCTGGGTCAAACCCCAAATAACATACTTTTTGTTTACATATAAATCCAGGTAAGTTAGTCTGGTTCCTCTTATTCAAAAGGAAATATGGGCTGATTGGTAGGTGCAACCTGCAGGTAGAAAAAACTATCCTTTAAATCCAAGCAAATGAACCAAGATTTATCAAGGGTAAGCAGACCCAGGAGAGCATAAGGGATGGAGAGTTGTGTAGAGAGCTGTGGTGGCTGAGTTGATGACACAGAGGCCCTACACTGCCTGGCAGCTCCTGGTTTGCTTTTTCACCGGGAAGAGGTGAGTGGTCTGAGTTGATCAACAGTCTGTCAGGGTTCCAGATTGTTTCAGGAGGCAGATATGGGGTTGGATGACAAGGCCAGACTCTTGTGACATTGGATACTGCTTAACAGCAATGGGAACTACTGTGGGACAGAGCACAGCCACCCAAAGTGCTTAATCACAAGCCCTAAGGGTGAGTCCTCTTCCCATGCTGCTGGGAACAAGTCTCCAAAAACTTCAGACTTATGATTATCAGGCCGTTCAAGCTGATGAGAGTACCATTATTCCTCTCAGGGTACCGTCAGAGTCAATATCAAGCTAGGGACAGGGGACCTGAGTGTGAGGAGGATGCTAGTCTTAAGCCAAAGAAACAATTGCTCCCAAATTGGAAAGGCGGTCACATCTCAGAAGGGGGATAGGGCAATTAGGCATATAAAAGAATCTATATTTGAGAAAGTGTCACCAATCTCACAGGCCTACTCTGATAGAATCTCTTTTCAGTGGATGCTTGGTCTTGCCAATAACTTGGATTTGCAAGGAGATTAAAGGAGCAACACTCCAAGTCACAAATGAATGTTCAGTCCCACTGTCCATCATAAATGTCATTTGTTCCCCACCAGTTCCAGCAAAGACCTTGGGGTTCTGGGGACCAGTCTGATGTAGCCTGGTCTACCCTATTCATTGTCATCAAAAAAAAAAAAAAAAAAAAAAGGAGGGGGTGGAGTCAGGCTGTGGTGGCCTCAGACAACCATGGCTTTTGGGTCCCACAGACAGAGAGGGCATTTATCTGTCCAATGCCCAAATTGATTAGCTGACAGGGTGTAAGTTCCGCAACCAGTTTTGATAGTGAGGCCTGTGCAGTCCCCTTATATCCTTTGCTGTAGTAGTGCTGGGCTTGGCAGAATACTTCAGGACAGGCTTTCCTAATATTGCAACCAGAAGAACAGCTTTCTGTTGAACACTGCAATCTGCTTCTTATTGTTTTTCTTTCTTTTCTTCTCTTTCTTAGTTTACAAAAATCTTTTGAGCAGGCTGATGTAAGTGGGTGGTGTTCATGCCAGGAAACCATCAAATTTTAGATTTTTCTTCTAATGTCAAAAGCAGATTGTACAACAGAGGCAGCATTGATCATCTGTTGATTTTCAGATGCCTCTGGGTCAAAGGTGCATAGACCTGGCAGGCTTCAGCCTCTCTCCTAAAGTCTGGCTCCACTTTCACTGTGTTCTTGAGTGACTTCAGTTACCTTAGACATGTTTTTTTGGCTTTTTGCCTCTTTCTTTGAGTCAAGTGAGAAGGGCTGCGTGGTATTGATCTAAGGCCTTCTGTCCAATGGCAGTCCCCATTTTGATGCACTTGGGAGGACTATATGCACTCAAGAATGAGGATCAACCACAGCGGCAGGGACTTTGATTTTAGCCTGGCCTGGGTCTCATCTAGAATACAGCAATTCTATTAAACAGAGTCAGAAGAAGCTGCTGACAGTCATTTTGTGTCAGCAGTTGGGTCTGGACGATGGATGTATGAATGTTAATCATTGTTTGGGCTTTGCCAAGTAGCATGGGGTTTGATATTTCCAATTCAGGTGGTCAGTGTATCTCAATGACTGCATCAAGGGCAGTTAGTTGAATGTGCCTCCCTAAGTTCCAGTTGTTGGCAGCACAGTGGTAGAATCTAAGATGGCAGGAAACTGGCAGATGTAGACCTCTAGATAATGGGAAATATGTCAAATCAGTAACTAGGATAAGTGGCTCTTGCTCAGTGTAATAAGGAATAGCTGATGGAGCTGAGGGACTCTGGAGGGCAGAGCTGGAGCAAGCAAAGCAAAACAAAGCAAAAGATGTGGTTTTTGAGATACTTATTGCACTGGAAGCAGTACAATGGAACATGGTGTTATAGTTTACATTCAGATGACTCACAAGCCTCATGCAATCACAGAGGCAGCTGAATCTAGCGTTTGTGATTGGTTCATTATCTAGTGCTGGGATTGCAGTGTGAGTGCTGCACCCACCCAGGTGTAGAGCAGGTTACAGTATAAGGGAGGGAAGAAGGTGTGCTTTGCCCTTCCCCTTTTGCCCTTTCTTTATTGTTCCTTGTGGCTGCCATGAATGGCTGCCCTTTAGTTATGCCACCTCGACTTGGAGCCAGCTGAATGTGGACTGAAACCCCCCAAAACTTTAAGATAAATATACCTTCCCAAATTTTGAACATCAAGTATTTTGTCTCAACAATGAGAAAAAAGTAACCAAGACACCTGGGAAGCCAAGGAGAGGCAGCAGCAACCTTGCAGAGGAAGCCTCAGCTGTGGGGACAAGTAGTGGTAGCAGTGCTTTGGAATCTGGAAGGGGAGGGGGCAGCAGTGTGGGGGGCAAGAAAGCTGGATGAGCAGCTTCTGACACATGAGTGTAAGGAGGAGGCAGAGGCAGAGACAGAACAGATTCTGAGCGTTCAGGTAAGAAAGGATAAAGCTTCGCTGTTGTAGGCTGGACTGACAAGGTTTCAGGTGGTGTCAGGAATTTGCTTTGATGATCAGGATGGTCTTTTTGTCATGCAGGGCAAAGGCAGGAAGCTGAAGTGGAAGGCTATGACACAGGTCATGCCAAAAATTGACATAAAAGAACTGGTCACAGTGGGCAGTCTAAGGGTCTGTTACACCATCCTAGACTCACTTGGACAGTCTCAACATGGAGAGTTCTTTGGACAGGCAGTCCTGTGACACATCTGACCAATCAATCTCCCAGAAGTTTTGGAGCCTCTGAGGTTTCGCTTTTACTCAATAGTAAAACTTCTCTTGGAAGTTTTTCAGCATATGATCAAGGACTGTAGATTTACTCTGGCTTGCACCTATTGTATCATTACCCTTGAACAGCGGTACAACAGACAAAGGGTAGATACCCCTCACATGAGGAACTAAATGCTTGTCAGTTCTGGCATCTCCCCAAGTGAAAGGAAATTTCCAGGTTAATAGGTGTATTTGTATAATCCCCATAACAGGTTATACCATCATTACAGAATTTGAGTCACATTTAGCTAGTTAGGTATGAATATGGAACTGCAGAAATCCAAATCACTCAAGCTCCATAGCTCAGGTCCCATAGGGGCTCTTCCCCTGCTAATACAGATGAAACTGCCCACTGCTTTCACTGTCTGTTACATACAGTCATTAACCAGGCACTTGGGGATTAAACACTCCAACCCTTTTTCCTTGCTTGGCTTTAACTAAGGAATGGTGTTGAGGCTCTCCTTCTGCTCAGATTTGAGCAAGACTGACTGACAGACTGACCAGAGCATTCCCAGAATTCTTACCTTACATGAGGACCCAGCCCAACTGTGTCCTTCTTCCTCTACCTGAGTCTTAGGAGGGCCATTAGCACCAACTAGGAGCCTCAGGTCCAGGGCCTTTGAAGGGCTCTTTGATGGGCATGCCTTCCCATCAAGGGGCCCGCAGGGTCATCAGTTAAACAAGCATGGGATACACAACTATCTTTCAGAAAATCACACATTCTAGGCAAAGTGCCCTATTACATTTGATGTTTTGCACATTCATTCATTTACATGGGCAAAAATGATATAAGGAGACAAAAGCAAGTTTCTCCACTTAGGGAATATCTCCTTGCTGCTTGAAATAGAGCTAGAGGCTGTCTTCCCAGAAGGAGAATGAAAAAGTGGTATTTTATATTTCCTTTCTGCTCTCTGATTTGGAAATTATCATAATTCCAAGAAAATTTATATTTCATTGTTCTGTAAGTAAAAGTAGAATAGTCTCAGAAGTGATCAAATGCATTTTTCCTTAGAGAGGATAATTCTGTTAGCTACATTTTCCAATTATAGTTTCATTTTTAATTGAATTAGAACATTAACCCAGAGAATGGTCTCAAGGGAATACTTTCAAGACCAATAATAATTCATATGTTATAATTCATTCTATTATTAGGATTTTCTTACAGTAAAATGGAGGAAGCCAGAGTTAACATTATTTTCTCTTTTACTATGCAGAATTACTTCTGATCACACATTGAAGGCCAACAGTACCAATTGCTTCTCTCTGATATTAGTAATATGGTTTAATAATCATTCAATTTCAATAAAATATGCAATATTTGTTATTCAAATCTACAATATTAGCTGTTTTCATCTCCAAAGAAAAATTTCACTGCTATCTACTTATATAGGTTAATGAAGAGTGACTTGATATTATTGAATGAGAGACAATGATTTCCACTAAAATAACACTAAATAACACTAAATAAAACACTAAAATACACTAAAATAAACCTATCCAAACAAGGTCTGAAAAAAATCAAACTTTGTATTTATTGTTAGAAAAAAGTATCATATAGTATTAAATATATATGATAAGTAATAAAGGAAGTTTTTATTTTGCTGATAATTAGTGACACTGACCAACTTTTCATATACTTGTTGAAGCTTTGAATTTATTTTTTGGAGAAACATATATTCATATTTTTTGTCTAGAATTTAATGATGCTTCCTCTATTTAACTGAGGGAATTCTTTGTCAATGTTTCATAAAGACCTTTTACAAGATGTATGGTTTACAAATATTTTTTTCACATTTTCTGGCTGCTATAACACCCTTTTTTCCTTTGCTATGCATGTACTTTTTAAATTGATATAATTCCTCTTGTGTATTTTTGCTTCTGCTGCATGCACTTGTGGTCAAACCCAAGAAACAAAGGCCAATACCACTGCCATAAAACTTTTTCCATATTTTCTTCTAAAAGTTTCATATTTTCAGGTCTCACATATGTGTTTAAAATAATTTTAATTGATTGTGTTTATATTTTTTGCAAAAGAGTCCAATAATATGTTGTAATTGGTATCATTTTCCCAAAAACCAGTCATAAACTGAGGTGAAAGACTCCACTTGACTGTGGGTGCACCATGAAATGAGTGTGCAGCCAAGGGAAGGAAGAGAGGAGAAAGAGGAACCTGACCTGCATTGAAAAGCTCTCTTCTGCCTGAGCTGGAATGTCTTGTGCTAAAGTCATCACCTATGGGCATCAGATTCTAGCTTTTTCATTCTATCAGTGTGAGGTCACCTTATAGACTTTCCAGGGTGCTTCCGGATCTTCAGTCTCCAATGCTGCATCCTTGCTTCATTTGCCTCTGCAGCTTACAGCTTCTTGGACTGTGCAGCCATTGGATCCTCAGGTTCTCACACATAGATAGTCACAGAGGACTTTTCCCACTTTGATCAGATGAGACTCTCAAATGCCTTTGAACAACTGCCTATCTAATCTAATCTATCACCTTTTTCTCTAGAGAATACAAAACCAATGCAATGTTTATTTACATGTGTAGTTTATTTCATTTAGCACACATGCATATGTATGATTAGTATATTTACTTGTGAATTTGAATTTTTTAATATTATATAATTGTTTTCATTCATGACAAATTGTGATGTTTTGCATGGCACCAATAAAGCTAATGCTTTAATCTTTTCATTTATCGTATTTTCATTTTAAGATTACAAATGTCTTTAAACTGAATTTAAGGGGCTTATAGTAGGATGTGTTTGTTTTTCGTTCTAAAATATTCAGCTACAGTATTTTTATCTAAATATGGTATTAATAGGAAGGACGTTCCCTTACAGTTTTATTAATTGATTTGTATGTATATTATACATATTTTTTCCCTTCTGTTTTATCTTCTAGTGTGTCTCTTGATTATTATACTGATAGAATTTGGTTCCTCTTCTTTCTGTTTTATTTATCTTTTAAAGATGTTTATCAATAATATATATTATGCTTGGATAAATTAATTTATAATAATCTGCTTCAAACTGATAACATTTTAAATTTGATCATGCAAAACCTCCTAAAACACTTTGTCATTTATGTTAGACTTTATATTTTTTCAAATTTTATATATATTAACATATGTTTTACATAAAATAATTTGTGTTTATCTTTTATTCTTGAAATAAAAAATTACACACCATCATTGTATTGTTGTGCTTTCTATTTTGTACATCTTTCTTTGCTAGTCATTTTGTTCTGTTATATGCTTTTGCATTTTGTTTACATTATTATTCCTTTCCTTCATCCTCTCATTTTAACCTGAAGAACTTTCTTTAGCATTTCCTGCAATTTCTAGGGGTAATATCTCCTTCAGTTTTATCTAAAAGTCTTTTTAACTTGTAAGATATAATGCTTATATATATATATATATATATATATATATATATATATATATATATATGTATATATATAATTGTATTTATTTTATTTATATTTTAATTTTTTAATATTTATTTATTTAAATTTTAATATATAATATTTACATATCTAGATATATGACAGAAATATGTGTATACTTTTTCTGGGAAATTCAGTGATAATCTTTGGAAATTTCCCTTGTACATGACATATCACTCTATTATAATTTTCTTTAAAGTTCTTTTCATGTCTTTGACTGCTAACAACTAAATATTGTTAGTGGGGGATTTTTAAAATTCACTTTGTTTTCAAACTTGATGGACTTATGGAAAACACATGTTTCCAGAGATGTGGAAAATTTAGGGCCAATTTTATCTAAGCAAGACTTCTTCTAATTAATTTTCTTCTCTGAATTTCATAATCTGTAAATTCATTTAGTGGGTGCCTTCTCTTAAACTTTTATAAATATTTTTTATTCTTTATTTGTTCTCTTAAACTTTTTATAAATCTTCTTCATTTTTTAAAAAAATAAATCATTCCAGGATGGAGGATATAGCTCAGTGGCACAGTACCTGCCTGGCAAGAGCAAGGTCGTGAGTTTGATTCCCAGTATCAATCAATCAATCAATCAATCAATCAATAAAAATACTAAATGAAATAAAATAAAATCGTTCCTCATGCTTTCCTATAGCTTGTATTCACATTTTGTTGTCTCTTACTCCGTCTAGTCTAGAATGGAATCATCTAATTATGTTTTTAACTTTAATTACTATATTTGTCTGATATATTTTTGGCATTTCAAAACATTTTCTAGCTCCTTGCTGATATTCTTACTTCATAAATTATTCTGACCTCATTGAGTGATTTTATGGCTGATATTTTTAATTATCTTTCTGCTTAATTATTATTCATTTGGCAGCACATTTTCTTGATACTTATCTTACTCGTTTGATAACTATTTCTCTATTTCTTTTCTTTCTTTGATGTTTGAGTTAGTTTCAGCCACCTCTCTCTATCTTCCCAGAGTGCTCTTGTGAAAGATAATCCTTACTCATTAGCCTACTAAAGATTACAGGCATTTCTAAAATCTATGCGCTATTTCATGTCACCATGCTTGTATCTGCAGTCTCCAAGGTTTATAGAATATTTTCTCAGAAATGAGAAAGAGTATTAGTTGGATGTTTATAGAAATAACAAAGCATTGTATATATGCCCTAGTTCTTTCCTTCTCTCCCCAGTGAGGATATGGCATGAATGGAACACCAGAATTCAGAATTACCTTTTCCAATTCCCTAAATTATCTATTTGTGACTTAATATTTGAGATCCTTCCTATAACCTCCCAGATAGTTCTTTCCCCTCAATTTCAGTATGCAGAAGAGTTCTAAAAAATTGAATTAATAGTTTAATCCATGACCAAAGGGGAAAAATATGAAGGACAATATGAATAAATATGGGCAAACTATTCCTAAATAAATATATTTCATTGTTTATGAATTATTTGATGTTGTCTATGCAGCTTGTCATGAAGAATTGAGATCATAATGATTCATTAATTAAATAAAGTAGTGCTTCACTGGACCGCAAATGACGCTGTGTATGTGATTCTTTTAGTACAACCTCCCCATTTCTGCTACATGCATCTTCTGCTAGATATATCCAAAGTTCCATGGTTTTATTTCCTTCATTGTCTCACGTATCATCTTCTCTTTAGAGTTTTAACTCTTTTAGACAGCCTAAGAAGACATTTTAACTCTAAATATAATCAAGAGTGGCTTAGAAAACTACAAAGTATAAGGCACAACTGAAAATGTAATGCTTTTCAAAAAAGAGAGACAAAGCTTGAGTATTGAGTTGAAAATGTAAAATTTTCGGTCATTTATGCAAAATTATTTAAAGAACATAATGCTTAGTAGTGTCAAGAAGGAAAAAGTAAACATTGTCTAAGAGAAATCATCAATGTCATATGTGATTTTGTGATGTGGCTATCACTGTTAAGTTCAGGAAGAGCTACTGCAATAAAGTGGATAAAACAGATTGTTACAAATTAAATAAATGAGATCTAAATCTATGGAGTCTCAGGTTCAATAACTAGATTAAAATGAATAATCATGAGTATGGCATTTATTTTGTAAAACTGGCACAGAGGTGAGTATTTTAACTACAAAGGGGAGATTTAATTAGATGTAAAGAGTTATGTCCAAGAACGGACATACCCACTCTCCAAGATGAAAAATTTAATGTTGTAGTAAACTCTGTTACTTGCCTTTCAAAATTCATAACATTTCTCTGTGCTACAAATTGCATCATTACTCTGTTTATTTCAGCATGACAGTGTATCCAGTTGTTGTAGTCAAAGGTTGTGAGGAGAACAATTAGAAGCAGAACACAGAATTTTTAACATTACTTTATGATGATCACCCAGAGTTAACACAAAGACATGCAAGAAATCTATCCACAACATCCAAGACATGGAATATTCAGCCAAGGGCCTGGTTTCCACTGCAATGTCCTACATGAGTCCAGATGAAAGCCTAGAGCCCATGACGATGTCACCTATGAGTTCCACTGGAGGTCTAGAGCCCACAAGGACTCACGCCAGTCTGTTTTACAGATCCTTGCTGGGAAGGCCCAAAGGTCAGTGGTGTAAGCTAGAAAGTCTATGCCAGCGGGGTGAAGGAGCTGTGCTGGTAGGTTGAGTGTTCTACACTGGAGCTGAGAAATCACACACAAAACAAAGACCAGGGCTGTCCTGAAAAGCACCACAGCCATCTTCAATGACACTGAGGTCCTGAGCTCCTTCAACAATAAGAAAAATCGAGGACATGCCAGGAAGTCAGTGTGAATAGTTCATTCTGGAGACCAAGTGGCACCCGTCTTCCCCTCTGGAGCCAGGAAGTAATGCTCAGTGTAAGAACCAGAGGTCCCCCAAAGTGAACCACAGCAAGGTGCTAACCTCTCTGATGACAATGGTCAAACTCACACTGGGTAAGCTAGTCATGATGAGCTCCTCCAGGAGAAACAATGGCTCAAACAGCAACACAAAGGAGAACCCACAATGTGTTGCTTCTCCTTCTCCATGTCTCTATTTATGCTGGCAACTTTCTTCAGGTAGAACATCTACTTTCAGCACCATGCTGACTTAATTCAGCTGGCATTTGAAGTTGACCATCATTTTAAATCCATAACATCAGTTAATTTCATCTGTGATTTTGATGCTGTTAGCTATGGTTGTGTGATGTATTCTTATACAAGCAGAGGGAAATAATTCCTAAGGATTTCAGAAGTGTTTATTGAAATATTCAAACATTTCATCTATCTGAAAAAGATAGAATTAAGACTGTAAGTTATCTAATAGGCAGAATTTTAGATAGTGATCCACATTAATAGTGACTGCACAAAAAGTGAACACATTTTGAACTTAGAAGTAAAGTTATTTTAAACATAAAATCCAAGTAGGGAAGTTATTATGAATGAGAGTAATCAAAATATTGTCAAATAATGGCTGGGGGGTGGTATACCCAGAATAACCAAACAAATGTGGTTGGGAATCAGAGGAAGAGAAATTATTTTAAATAATAAGGTGAAAAATTATAAAAGTAATAGACATATATTCAAACTGGTTCAAAACCTTAAAGAACAAAAGAAGGTTTGCTGCTTAGGAATAGCACTTCTATAAAATACAGTAGGAGAATTGTGTTGGAAAGCAGTCAAGTGTGTAGAAATCTAAGTGTTTACACAAATGGTGATGTGTTAGTGATGCAATGGGAATTGGTAACACACAATTTCTCACGTTTCCATCAGGATAAACAAGCATCAGAAGGTAACAGAATTCTGCAACGTGTTTCAGTCCATTTGTACTGCTTTCTTCCTCTTCTGACAGTATTATAAAACAATAGAACAAAAATATAACACTGAATTTTGACTCAGACGCTGATAATTTATGTTATTTTAAAACCAACACAGTATTAACTTTGTGCATTCTGAAATTACTTTTGCTCCAATACTTTTGATCCTACTCTCAATTTTTTTTTTCACCTGAAATCCTTTTTTAAAAAATCTTTCTGCAGGCCTCCTCGGGATTACACATATATTTTTTCACTATAAAAATTTTTTTAGTGCATTTTTCTCTCTATTCTCCTACATTAGTTTCACTACTTTTTTTTATTTTAAAAGAAAGCCTTTTTATTTTGCATTATCTGCATCTACTTTGTCAGGAAAATATTTTATTTCACTTTCCCAAACTTTTAATATTAACTGTAGTGGAACATGAATTTTATTAGCAATTATTAGCAATTATATTTTAGTTTAATCCATTTCTTTAAAAATTAAAATTCTATTTGTTTTACCTAAAATAGTCATTTTTATAATTAAAATTGATTTTTTAACTGACACATACTGTGTAGATATATAGTAAGATAAATCAACACACGTATACAATTTGTAGTATTTGAATCAAGATAAATATAATTTCTCCTTATCATTTTTTTTTTTTTTGTCTTTTTCGTTTTTATCCGTACCAGGGATTGAACTCACAACTGCCTGCTTGCAAGGCAGGCACTTAGGCCGCTGAGCTAAATCCCCAGCCCCCATTTCTTTTTTCTTAAGCCTCAAATTTTTCTTTTCCTAGTTCTTCATTAAATCAAAATAGGTTGTTTTAACTATGTTCATTTTATTTCATTGTACTTTTTGATCATGATGAATGTGCATATTTGGTGCATTTTGACATTTATTAAGTACTACAAAAATGACCATTATAGTACTTAATACTAAGAATGATGAATTAATGAGATGCAAACAATATTTCTGAAATTTCCACTATCTTATATAAGAGCACATGTCTACAGGAATAATCATAACACAAAGCCAGACAATGATTGATGGGATAAGTAAAGTTTTTTTTTTTAAATCTTTTTTAGAAAATGACTTAGTTACCTAAAGAAGTTAATAAACAGGAAGGTGAAAAACAATGAATGATGAAGAACATGAAAAAAAGAAAAAGAAAGAAGGAAGAATAGTAGAAAGAAGAACAGGAATGATGAAAGTGTGTAAGAATTCAATAAAGAAGACAGAGCAATGGGGAAGTATAAGAAGCAAAAAAATTCACCAAATGTGTAAGTCAAGAGATAACACCGTTAGGCAAATAGAAGCAGTTACAGCTGGACATCAGAGGGTAATGAATAGGAAATTATGGATAGAAACACTATTTTTAATGTGTTCAGTGTTTGGTGTGTAATTTTTTGCCATAGGTTTGTAAAAACTGAGTAAGTCATGTATAAGAAAACAATGTATATAGGAAAGATCCAGAATGGTATACCATCCATTAGGCCTATTTTCTGAAACTTTAATCTTTGGATGGTGATTTTAATTTTGAAATATATTCACACATTGTGATTTATGAGAACATCATTACAATAGGCTATGCTAGAAATAAAAATCAAGGAGTGGGATTTATATATATTTCATCCTTTAAAAACTTGAATGCTTATAAATAAATTACATGTCTTTCATTTAATGTTCAAAAGGTTATTGCTTCTATTAATATATGAACTAGGATATGAATTAAATGTATTCAGTTAGATAGTACTCATTATTCACTCATAGTGCAATGGCTATTATATTTGGTATGCTAACTTATACAATTAACCTTATGTAATTGGTTTAAAGACCTTGTTTAACAGGACAGCATTTTAGCTTCTTGATGGAATAAATGAAGAAGTCTCAAATATAGAGTAATTTCTAAGGAAGCTCATGATTATCACAATATACATTCTCATTTTAATTTTCTCATTTTATCTTACCCAGTATTTGAAGTTATTATTTATAGGAAATAAGTTCGAACAGTATTGTTCAGAATTCCTCAAGTAAATTTTATTTCTGCCTCATTAGGTTTTAGAGTTCACATTATTCAAGAAACACAAGCAATGGTGAATCATTATTCAAGATAAAAACTGGTTTATTTCAATCTCATCTATTAAAGCCAAAATTTAATCAAGCTCTCTAAAAAGAAATATATACATTTAATAGTGACGTAGTATATATATTTGTATGAAAATTAAAGAACCATAACTAGAGAACCATATACAATTGTTGTGCCTCATTGCACAATACATGCTGATAGACAGAAAAAGGACTAGTGAAAGGCACTAACCAGCTAATAGGTTTTGCAAAGCTGGCTCAGTAACAGACTGCTAGATCAATCAGCTCAGAAAAAAAGTAGGTGATAATCAGGAACAAACTAAAGTACAATTAATGATTTTAGTCACAGATGATTTCTATAAAATCACCTCACATATACACAAAACTCCTCATATACAGAGCAGAACACATCCTTCTTTAAAAAAAAAATCCAACATCATGTTATAATCTCCTGGAAAAGCTCTATGTGATGAAAATTTTACTCTGAGAACTTTGAAGTCTTACACAGATTTCACACTGTCATATTCCCAACTGTCAAATATTCACCAATTTCCGCTACGTTACTTTGTTGTGTTACTTTAGGGTTGTCTTAGGTTGCTGTGCTTATTTTATTCCGTTCTGTTTTGCTCTTACTTTAATTTGTTATGTATTTTTTCACTTTTATGTCTCAGTTTATTATCAGAAAATATTACTTATGTAGAATATTTTCATCAACTTTTTTGTAGTAATCTTATGAATTCCAAAACACTAAAGATCTATATCCTTCATTGACTACGCTATTCCTTTAAACTATTACTTTATTTCCATCTTCATCTTTATGAACAAACTTCTAGAAAAAATAGCCTTTATCTTTTGTGTTTCAACTTCTCAACATAGAACTGAGCCTGTTTACAATTTCTAACCATTCACTTTCGATCTAATGTTTTCATTCACCAATGCAGAAAATTCTGTTGTATTGATTACCAATAGTCTCAATTTCATTAATTTTTCAAGTGCATAGGTTTTGATTCCAATCTTTCTTCATATTTTTGATGCGACTTGAGGCAACTGAAAATTATTTCACTCTGAATCACTGTTTTATATACCTTTCTGGTTTTCCCCTTAATTTATCTTCATGAGCCAAAACCCTTCATTCTGATCTATATTCCTGAGTCTGCAATTTATGTTTATATTTAGAAAGATAAATAGCTACAGAAAAATCTACAAAAGGTAAAATGAAGCAAGCCACTAATATCTTCCACAGTTTGGGGCCAGAAAGACTAATAAGCGGGAAAATGACTATAACATTACTTTGTCAGTAATGTCCCCTGATTCAATGAACTTTGAAGTTGAAGTCTGAACTGTAATCTCAGACTAAGAATCTTCTGATGTATTTTTACTTTGCGTCTTAACCCTCTTTGTAGCTTGAGAACCAACTATTAACAACTGTTAAATGTCAATACGATTTGAGACATTTCTCCATTACGTACCAAATACCCAGGGTTTTAGTTACTTTTCACACAGTATTTGTCACCTTTTCTCCTTAAACTTCAGGTGACCACCCTGCTTGGAATCAGCGGGATGTGGAATGAAACCTCCAAGAACTGTAAGAAGTAAACCTTTCTTTCCTTTGGTTTCAAGTATTTTGTCCAGCAACTAGTAAAAAGTAACTAAATATCAGTGCTACATTTATATGAAAAAGAGATTGTTAAAGGAACAAACAAACAAAAAAAAAGCAAAAGTCATTCTTCCATTCCCAGCTTTCCTGTCTGTTTGAAGTGTCCAGGATTGGCAGAGCCTAAAAGAGAAAGATGGCAGAACAAAAAATAAGAAGTGCTGGGATGCACCTCCAACATTTTAAAGACAATTGTTAAGAGACAAAAGCTTATTAACTGTCATCATAAGAGTCACAAGAGGTTACTTCCTGAATTTATGGATTCATTTGTACATTGCTCTACCATGAAGATTAATTTACATTGATTACATGCCAAGCAAATTGATTGGTGCTTCCTCTGTAACCAAGTACAAGATATGTTTCCCAGATAGCACATATTACTACTTAGCTAGTGGTTTTAATCATAGATCTTAAGTTTTAATCTGATTCTATGCTAGGTAGCCTGACATTATTCTTAAGAGCATCATCTTCTACCTTCAAAAGTTTTTCGATTTTGAAGATAAATTATATGATTACTAAGGTCATAACTTACACATAAAATAAATATGTACAATGTACGTAAATTTGTGCTTCATTAGTAACATAAATAAGAAATATTAGTGATGAAATACAAGAAACACATAGTGATGTAGATAAAATAAATCATGTAAATGAAAAAATGTTTTAAAGGATGAAATGATTTAGGTTAACAGAAATTCAACTTTTCCCTCAGGCACATAAGGGTAACCTAAACAGCAGGGGTAAAAATGTACCTAGGAGAAAAGAATAAAAGTTAATGAGTACCTTGATGAAATTTGCAAGCTAATAATACACTTAATCATTCACTGAAAAAGATATATTGTTGACTTCAAATATATGCACTTCAGTAAATACTCTTTAATAATGACAATGCTAGAAACATTCCAGATATTATCTTATGGAGAAAAATTCAATTAGCACACATTCATTATTATCATCATTATTGTTGTTTTTGTTATGATTGCATTTTAGTGTATCAAAAAGAGAAAAATAAACATTACATGTCAGATTATTTCCATATTAACAATATGTATTAAAAATAAAACTAACAATGCTTAAATATATTTTTATAATCTTTGATTCTAAAATTATGTAGATCTTTTATCTATTCTTTGTCACAAGCCCTACCCAACATCCAGTTTGTTATCAACATCTTGCAGGTAGTTAATGAAATGAATTGTTGATTTATGTCAATTTCTTCAGTTAGTAAGGTTAAAACAGGTAGAACTGATATAAAATTAATCTCTGTGAATTTCAGGACATAAGTAAATCTCAGTCAAAATTGTCAGGAATGTTAAGAAATTGTGTTCCTTAAACACTTGATCCATTTAGTTAAGATGCATCATTTAATATCTGGTATTGTTTTATTTAGAGATAATTTAAGATTCACATGTACATACAATAAACAGTAAAGATCAGTCATACCAGCTATCAATTATTATTTTTCTGTATCTTTGAAAATCAGAGTAAAGGAACAGTATATATATATTGGCCTCATTTGATACAACCAAGATGCAGAACGTTTTCATTGCATCGAGGATTCTACAGATTTCACAGCCCTTATTATCTTTTTAGCATCTGAAACAATCATTACTGTTTTCTTCGTTTCTATAATGTCATTTAAAGGGAATTATTTAATTGAAAAATGCAGTATGCGATTATTTGAAATTGATTTTTTATTTGGTATTATTGTCGGAGGCTCATCTGGTATGTATATCAATAATTTGCTCCTTCTCATAGATAATGGACTAATTTATTTTTCATTTATTTAAGGACCTCAATGACTTCCATTTTTTTTTCTACTGTAGATACTGTTGAGATTTTGCTATTGTGTATAGTTTTTCACAGAACATAGACTTTTTTCTCTGGAAAAAAATATTCTCAGGGCCCTGCTTCCTGGGTTGAAGATATACTGTTTCTTATGAAATATTTTAGTGCTGCCACCTATGTATTTTTTAATTATAACAACATTTGAATAACTAAGTGTTGCATTTAGTCTTATCAGGGTATGCAATTTTCCATTGTGTTTCAGTGTGTGTGTATCTGCACTGAAAGGAAGACATCCTTCTGTTACAGGCAGCTGAGCTAGTTAGAAATCATATATTTTAGGCAGTGAGCCAGTGCTAGGCCCTCAAAGAAGTCAGTACAGACCAGATGTCTGATGATTTTGGAGTAGACACACCTCTTGCGGTAGGCCAGATCTCAGGACAGAAAGAAAAACAAATGCAAAAACACCTTTAAATATAATCCTTACAGATTAAATCTGGATCACTTTGAGAAGCCAAGAGTAACCATCCCAAACCTTTATAGGAAGAGCCACTCATGTGACTCACTTCCCCATTTATCTCTTGTTTAGAAGAGCAATTACTTCCTTTACGCCAGTATAAATAAGTAAAATTGTTATTAGACACATAGGAAATATCCATCTGGGCCTGTTTTTTGGGAGAAAGACACTTGGGGACTGAACAATGCTGGGACCATTGAACTGTAACTTTTAATTATCTCCAGCAGGGACGGTTGTACTGAATGGGTTAGCATTTAGAAAATGTCATTTTGTGTGTTTTATGCTATCAAGAAACCGTTGCCTTCAGTGAATGATTCCATTCATTAGGTATTTGAATGCAATTTTGCACTGGCATGATGAGCATTGGTACAGATGTTTGAAAATACAATATCTGGAGATATGAACTAATTCATAATTGTTTTTAAAAGGAAATCATGATGATCTGAGAATAAGTAGCAGGATTGTCTTCCATTTCATTAACACCCATATTGCTTTATAGTCTTCATGATCCTTAACCCTAAAAGCTCTCAGCTGAACTCAGCATTTCTGTCCATTTAATAATTTTCCAGATTTGTTCACTCAAAGGTTATCATGCAGTTGAAAGTTGCATTTTATATGATATCATTAAGTAAATGCAAGTCACCAGGACAACGTAAATAGAAATCTTTTCAAAACAACAAAAGATCTACTTTATTAAAAATTTCTGCTTGGATTTAATAAAGCAGATCACAACCTTCTGTGACTAAATTAAACAAATATAATGATGAAATTTTATCATGAAATAATTGATAAAACCACACAATCAATAATTTATTTTATTCTAAAAGTACTTGGCATTAACTCTTAGGTGATCTTTGGCACAAAGCACTATTTAGTTTCAAAGTATAGCTTTTGACATTTTAAAATGACTATTTTAAAAAGCAGTTGCCACTTAACGATATTTTTATTGTTTTAAAATTGTGTGGTATTTAAGATACTGTCCATATTTACTAGGAATTAAACTCAAGGCTTTTCATTTATTAAGAAGCATTCTACAATTTAGGTACATCCCCAGTTTTAGAAGAATGTACTATAGCTATAATTTTTGACTTTCATATTAAATTTGGTCTGAAAAGGCTTTATTCAGATTTCCTTTTGCTGATGAGTCCTTCTAGGAGTCAGTTGCATATATTTCCTGATATAACATCTATTGCTGACAGCAGTCTCATGGAGAAAACGCTCTGATGACCACTTACTGTGCTGTGCATAATTCTCCCCACAAGACTTAGGACTTTACCCCATTATCTTCTACCCAAGAGAATAGGCAGCGATTCAGACTAGTGATAATGAGGTAATTATGAGAAAAGTACAATATGGGATTTTGTTGCCATCATTATTATTAATTTTTGTTTATTTGGAGGTAGATTTTTCTCTATTAGTTCAGGCTTTTCTAAACAACCCTGAAACTTATGGTAATGCTCTTGCCTCAGTCTCCCAAATGATGCAATTCAGCATGGTTCATGACATTTTTATGTTAGAAAATGGAAACAATTGTATTAAATATTGTGGTGAGTAGAAAAGAACCTGCTTTGAGTTTAATAATATATTAGGTAGTGGTTATCATAAACGTGTTACCCAAATTTTAAACTATGTATGTTCTTCAGTAGTGATTTTTTAATTTAATAGGGAGTTTCAACTTAAAGAATGAACATAAACTTTATGAGTTTATTCAATATCAACACTGTGGAAACTGGAGAAAGGATAATTATAAAAACATGTGCTGAATGCATATACATATATGTATCTTCTATACTGAAATTTAAAATTTATAAAGGCTAAATGTGTCTTTACTTAATCATTATGTCTAGAATATTTCACTATTCGTATCGCAACATATGGTTCATAGCTATTAATAAAATATTTTAAGTGGGAATGTACTGACACAACAATGCACTTTTATATTATGCATATTTCACATATCTATGGAAATATTGGTCTGTGCACTATACGCTTAAAAAGCATTCTCTACTTGTCTAGTTTTAATTGCTTTATTACAACTGAAATATGCATCCTGTTTTTGTAGTAAGGAACCTCATTTTGTGCATTCATGGAGCCTGTAACATTCTAAGCCACTTTAGTCAGTGCACTATCATTTCAACCAAATATATTGTTTGTCACTCCAAAACCTGATTGCCTTATTTTAGAAATATATTGCAAGGTTGTTTGTATGGGACTATAAACTATTCCATGCTAGCAAAGTATACTTCGTGTGAAGGACATCATCACAAAATAAAATGATACTTTCAAGTACTGGACAGGGAACACAAAGGAAAAATGGTTATATCAAACACTATTTTCTACCGAGCTAAGTTAAATCCTGGAAGTTCTCTCAGTATTGTCTCAAAGAAATCTATCTTTGACCCATTTCAATTATACTTTCTATTGATTAATTCCTTTTCCTATTCACAAAACCGTGTGTGTGTGTGTGTGTGTGTGTGTGTGTGTGTGTGTGTGTGTTCCAAATGGAAACTGAGATTCCAGAACTAAGGACAGTTCCTCTAATCGATGCGTTTTTAATAGGTATAGTTCTGCTTTGTGTACCTTACGAATATGCCTGTGTGTTAACAAACTGCCTCTAGCTTGGTTATAGTGCAGCAATTATTTTCTCCAAAATGGACTGTAGAGCAGAAAAAAATGAGAGAAATTTGAAATTCCATAAAGATTTTATTTAAAAATTCACTTGTCAGATTTAGCTCTGCAGACTAGTTAATACTAATTTTACATGACTTACATTAGCATAAACAAAAATTTATATATACATATATATATATAATATGTGTTTGTGCATATATATAATTTCTTAAGTATGATAAGGACACAGGATATATGCCATTCTTTATCTTTTATCTGAGAGAAAAACAAAAACAGTTTAAATAATACAGCTGTGTTTCAAAAATGAATGCACAGTGAAAACCTTTCCAGATTAAAAAAAAAATATTTCAAATGTGTCAGAAAAGAAAGACTCAATGACTTTCTGAGGCCAAATGTAAGTGATCAGTCTTAACGTAACCAAAAGACAGAATACCAGAAAAATCATCTATACAATGCTAAAAGACTGCTTATAAGTGAATATTTCTCTTCTTTCACCTTTTACTTGATTTAAAAATTAGTTGTATAAATAAACTACACATAAAATGTATTGGTAGGTCTTTAACATAAAAATATAACTCATGTAAGATGCATTTGTATGTTAAATCATGTAAGATGTATTTGTATGTATTTGTAAATGTGGCTTGGAGTAAACAAATGAATACCAGTAGTGAATTCATAATTATGCTGGACTTCTGACCCCAATAAATATAACATGAAAAAATGATACTACAAAAAAAGGAAAAGAAAATATCCTTTCTCTTTTACCTAAACTTGACATATTTGTGTGAGTGTATTTCTAAGCTATTTATTCTCTTCCTATTAACAACTTCTCTATTCTTTTGTAAATACGATTGTGTTTTGATTATGGTGGATTGCCACTATAGTACAACAGGATTATGATTGTTTTTCAGTGCATGTATAGATCATATTAACAATATCTTTGAACTATTAAGTACCCTAATATGTAAATGTAGAGCACCGTAATATATGAACTACTAAATACCCTAACATATGAATAACACCCATTTATAATATTTGATTAGTTTCACTAGAATTGCCTACTTCCTATGAAGAGTTTATTACTTATGTATCTAAGTATTTCACTTATATGCTACATTAAATAATTTTGTATTTTCATTTCTAGTTCCTATTATTTTTACCATGTAACAAGTCAGTATTTTTATTTTGCACAATAACCTAGAATTCTGT
This sequence comes from Cavia porcellus, assembly GCF_034190915.1. Classification (NCBI taxonomy): domain Eukaryota; kingdom Metazoa; phylum Chordata; class Mammalia; order Rodentia; family Caviidae; genus Cavia; species Cavia porcellus. Next base: position 86,767,992 of record NW_026947484.1, read on the forward strand.
AACCTTGCTGAAAATTATTTAGCTTTTGAAGTTTTTGTTGTTATGTTGACATTTTGAGATGTTCTATACAGAAAATTACGTCAGAACACTTTATCTTTTTCTTCCACATTTATATCTCTTATTTTTTAATTCATGATATATCTTTAACTTCTGGTTGATGCTCACTTCACGGAGTTATAGGAGAGAGACCTGTCTGTCTCATTCCTGAACTTCCTTGCATAGCATCAGTTTTGATATTATTTAATGTGGCAATAGTCGTATTTTACTTCTAGGCATTTTCTGTCAAGATAAGGAAGTTTCTCTCTATCCTAGTTTGTTGAAAGTTTTTGCCATGAATGGGAATGGGACTTCTCAAGTCTATTAAAGGCAACATATAGGTTTCTTATAATTTAACCTGTTGATATGACGAATAATAGTAATTCAGTTTGTGAGTGTCAAGTCATTCTTGTTATATAGAGTAATTTCAAATTGACCACATTATCTATTTCTTTTTATATGTTTGATTTCATTTGCTAACATTTTCTCAAGTGTTTTGGATAATCACAAGCATTAACGGAGCAAGAGTTTCCCCTTCTTATAATACCTTCATCAAGTTTTGGTAGTAAGACTTCTGTTCAACCCTTCGGATGTTAGTAGGGTGTGGCGTGGGAACCCTGCCTTATTTCTACTGGATAAAGTAGAGGCTCTGGCTACCCAATCTGCATCCAATTACACCTTAGAGTGATTTTTTTCTTTTTCGGCACTATCCAATGCATGTTTGTATTCTGGCTACCTATTATCTCTCCATTGGTAATTTATTTACCTTAAGCATTACTATCTCTTTGTTTTCCACACATATTGTCTATCTGTACTGTTGGAGGTGATGAAATGTAGTCTCATTAATTGGGTGAAAGTGAAAAAAATTATTGACTCTACAAGTCCCTGTTTGATTTCTCCCTATTGAAAGAGCTAAGAACTATTAAATACTACTAGTGAAGACTGAAAGTTCCTTGTCTTCAAACTATGCTGGTTTGCAATTTGAGGCAAGCCCACAATGTGTGTGTGTGTGTGTGTGTGTGTGTGTGTGTGTGTGTGCACTAGCGCACATGCCTGTATTTGTGCATGTGTACTTTCTTCATGTAAAGAATAACGGTTCTTGTTTAAGACTTATTTTCTAAGTTTATATTCTGATGTTTTCGCTAAAGGAGGGCCTTTTTGGAGTGTTTTCCATTCTTACTGATGTACTAATGTAGCAATATCCTTCTGATCCAAATCTGGAATATATGAAGCCACAAGAAAATCCAGGGAATTAAACACTGTCTTTACTTGATTTCCTATCCAGTATCTTGTTTGACTCCATCTTTCACAGTTTTCTTATATGTATTTTATACTTAATGATAAAGATTTTTACAGTTGTCCTACAGGAAATCTGGACTATATAAATCTTCCCTGAAATGGAAGTCTATGAATTGTTTTGCATTTATTTCTTTAAAAGTGGGATTCTATGTTACTAACAAAAACTTGCAGTATAAAATTATAATTATTATGTGCATAATTAATTGTGCACTCTGTGTGGAATTATATTCACTTTTAGACATATACTGATTGGTCAAAATACAGAGTGTTTAATTTAAAAATTATCACAGTAAAAGCATTGCAATTTACTCACCTTAAAATACTTTCTCTCACTTCAAATACATTTCCAGAACTATGTCCAGACTTCCAGAACTTCTTTCAAAATGACAAGAATGATGGGACAAGTATGTACAAGATGAGAGCAAGAAAATTTTAGGCAGATGAATGATAATTTGTCTTTTATTGTGATTTTTAAATTTAAGTATTGACAATAGGTTTTTAATGTTTTATACATGTAGGAATAGTTTAATGGAGAAAAATGGTTATTTAGGTGTTAGAAATGATGACTGATAAAATATCAAGCCACTTTCTGCAGTAAATTCACTTAAAGAGGTTTGAAATTATTTTTAACCTTCCAGAAAGGCCATAGCGTGTGAAGCATATACATATTTATGTGTTTCCATATATCTGTAAATACACAGGCTAAAAAAATACATGTGCATTTGTGCATTGTAAAACAAAAATTAAAACATCAAGAATTGTTCTTAAGTTATGTGTTTAAAAGTGTTCATACTATTGTATGCTAAATTACTTCTTATTGTATCATATAAGATTTTTTTTACCTTGTGCATTATTTTATAAATAAAATTGCACATGTTTTATTGTTCCATGTTGCACTCAAATTACGTCATATGGTGCTTAATTAAGGAAATAACAATCCGTTTCAGTACTAAATGAAAAAATGATTTTAGATAGATGTGTTAAGTGTAACTTTGTCCATTTCATTTTAATGAATTGCTATGTGAAACAGAAGAATCTTTTATCATAAATGTTTTTCATTTACATTCTGACTTCGCATCCTAACCATTTCATCTCTGACTTATGACTTAAAAAGCTTTATAATCATCTCATTGCTTGTCTTAAATTAATTTGCTACATATTTATGGGTGAACAAATTATCTGTTATACTTTATGTAAGAACTAACGTATAGTAATTTTACTTAAAGATGCTTAATGTGCTATATCTTTTAAAATCATTTTTAAAAAATTTAATATTGTAAAGAAGCTCATTCTTAGAGGGCCACTTGGTAATTATAAACACACTCATGTGTATGCATGCATAGTTACTCTCATTAACTCACACAAACCAAAAAGTAACATATGCAAATTTAAATAATTTTTCTTATCTGCATTCAAATGATTAAATATCCTCTTAAATTCAATTATGAATAAATTAACACTCAGTCAACTTTCTTATATATATTATGACTTACACATAAAATAATATTCATAGTTCTTCTTTGTAGACTATACTAATATTTGATAACTTTGCACTGCTGGGGATTGAACTCAGGGCCTTGTGCAAACCTGACAAGTACTATTTCACTGCAGCCTAGACTGATACTAATACTGGAAATGGTAGATTCACTAATTAAGATGACCATAGCAGGAGGAATAATTATTGAAAGAATGACCAGCAAATGATATTTCTTTTTTGTTTTGTAAAATGTGAAGTAACTAGATAGAAGTCTAACAGTTTTGTGAAGAACCAATTGATTACTCTAGTTTATAATAGATATCTTCACAGAACACATTTCTTTTATCAAATAGGGCTTCATATATTTTTAATCACAGGTAAAAAATTGTGATTATTTGTGACAGACATGGTAGAAATATGAGTCATCTCAGTGACAAACAGCGGACAAAATCAGGACAGCGCATGCACAAAGCAGGTAGTTTCCACTCAACTTTGGAATGATTGGGGCTTTATAAAAGTAACATTTCCCTCAGTGACACAATGTTGATGAAAGTTAAATAAGAAAGCATCAGCAGGTCCGTCAGTCAGCATGAGTCCGAAGCATAAGAATCAAGTCTTAAAATCTTGCTTTTCCGAATCAATGTGTATTTCTCATCCTGTAAAAGATTAACCGTGTTACTTTTATTAGCTTGTGTATATGTGGATTTTGTATTGTGGAGGTAAAGGAAAAAAAGAAAAATACAAATATGGGTAAATTTTGTATTATTTAGTTATGTGTTACTTTGTCTAGATTCTGTCTTTGTATTCATCATAAACTTTATTTATATTACCTACAATAAAACCAGGAGTCTAAACATTTATTTGTTATTTATTAGTACACGTTTGTAATACAGTTTTCATTCATGTTGAGGTGTGGGTTTATGTACAAAGTACAGTTTGTTTCTCTTGTAAATTACTTTCTTTCTTCCCCCTTCCATCCCTTTTCTCTAAGTTCCCTTTCCTCATTCTCAATCTTTTTGATATCATCAAACAGCTCATGTTTACTACATATAATGTTTACATTCACTTAGTTTATTACACTGCTGTACACAGTGTATCTTTCACTCTGCTCAGTTCTCCTTCCCCTCCCATTTCTTTTCATCCACATTCTCTTGGATCCTTTTGCATTTTTAAGAGGTCTACCTGCTTGTTTCCTATCCAGTCTTTATTATACTCTTTGTACTTTGCTTTTCTGAATGAGAAACCATGTGGTATTTAAGCTCATGTGTCTGATTGATTTTATTTGCTATTAGATTTCCCGGTGCACCCATTTTCCTACAAGTATCTCAAATTTGTTATTCTTTACACATTTCCTTTTTCCAGTCATCTGTTTATGAAAATGCCAGCTGGTTCTAGGATTTTAGCCTTATGAATGCACTGTTATAAACACTGGTATGCGTGCATCATTGTAGTATGATGACTTAATTTTGGGGGGGAAGATTTCTAGAAAGCAGATATCTGAGTCATATAGAATTTCTAATATTAGTCTTTAAAGAATTTCCATATAGAGATCCATAACAGTTGTACTAGTTTTCACCCCACCAACAATATAGCAGTGTTCCTTTTTCACAACAGTCTTGGCAACATTAGTTATTTTTTGATATCTTGATGACTGGCAATCTTTTGATGTAGCATGGAATCTTAGTGTGTTTTCATTTGCATTTCTCTATTAACCAGGGATATTGAACATTTTTCATGTATTTGTTTACTATACTCTTTGCCTGAGAATTGTCTGTTCATTTCATTGCCCATTTCTTGATTATGTTTTTTTTTTTTAAATTTTAGGTGGTCTATTTTAAAATGTCATTCATTAGTTCACATATTCTAGCTATTAGTCCTCTGCCTGAGGAACTGCAGGGAAATTTGTTTCCCATTCTGTACATTGGCTCTTTACTCTTTCAACTGATTCCTCTGCTTCCAGGAATTTGCTTAATTTCATATACTTCCATTTGTTCATTTTTGCTGTTATTTTTAGTGCAATTGTGATTCTGTTACGGAAATCCTTTCCTATACCCATGACTTTGAGTGTTTAACTCATTTATCTTCCAGTAGATTCAATGCTTCTGTTTTAATATTTAGGCATTTGATCCATTTTGATTTTAGTTTTGTGAAATATATGATTCTTCTTATTATCTAAGTTATCCAGTTTTCCCAACAGCATTTGTTGAATAGCATATATTTTCTCCAAAATATGCTTTTGGCCCCCTAGTCGAAGATCAGATAGTTAAAACATATCTGGGGATGTGTCTGCATCCTCTATTTTGAGTCTCTGACTCACGTATCTGTCTTTGTTCCAGTATGCCCTTGATTTTATTACTGTGGCTTTGTACTTGAGTTCAGGTTATGTGATGCATCCTGCTTTGCTTTTGTTGTTTGGGTCTCTTCGCTTCCAGATGAGTATTAGGATTGATTTTTCTAGCTCTGTGAAGTGTGTTTTTGGCATTGTCATGGAGAATCCACTGAATCTTTGTAAAAGTTTTGGGCATATGGCCACTTTAACAAAACTGATACCTCCTATTCGAGAGTAGGGTACATCTTTCCATTTTCTTTTGTCTTTTTCCATCCCCTTTTTCACAGTTCTGCAATTTTCTTTATAGAGATCTTTTACTTCCTTTCTTAGGTTAATTATTGGACATTTCATTTTTATTGGTTTCCTTCTCATTCAGTGTACTACTTATATATGTTATTAAATTTGCATATTCATTTTATATTCTGCTGCATTGCTGAAGTTATTACATTTTGCATGTTATTTCTGTATTAACTTTTTATTTCATGCTGCTGCATGCTGAAGTTGGTTATTACTTTTAGGAAATTTGGAGGGAATTCTTTGAATCTTTTGTATGAGATATCTTGTAGTGGTTGACTGATTGTGTCAGCCAGAGACTTACAGAAGTTTAACTAAATGGGTTTAGCAACTCTACACACAAGGATATAGAAGACCCACCCTAGGGTGGCTCATCACCTGGAGGTATAAAAGGGAAGGAGGGAGGAGGAATGCATTCCATTCTTGGGAGAAGCTCCAGTCTTTGCCTTTGGTTTGGATCTCATCTCCTGGCTTCCAGTGCAGACTCTTCAGCTTTCCAGGATAGACTCTTCAGCCTTTCATTGTACAGTCTTTGGCCTTCTGTCTCAGACCCAGCAGTGGGCTGGTGTGGACTTGCACAAGACACTAGGGTGAACTCCATACCTTGGATTGAATCCTTTGGCCTCCAGTGCATAGACACCTTCTGCCTGCTTCCTCATCGGACTCTGTGGCTGACTGTCTAAGCCCGTCTTGTTGTTTCTTTTACATCTGTATATCTCGTGTTATATCTATTCACTCTAGTAAAAGTCTGATTAATACATATCTTATCATCTACAAATAACAAAAATTTGAATTTTTTCTTTCATGTATGTATATTCCTTTTACTTCTTTGCCTTTCCTGTTAATATTTTGGTTAATATTTTGAGTACTATGTTGAAAGAGTGACAGTTTTCTTTTTTAGTTGTAATTTTATCTGGCTTTAGAATTGGATTTGTGATTGCTTTCACAAATGAGTTACGAAGCACTCTAACCCTTTCAATTTCTTTGAACAATTTGGCAAATACAATGATATAACATCCTTAAAAGTTTTGTAGACATTGGCAGTGAATCAGTCAAGTTCAGGGCCTTTTGTAGTTTGTAGATTTTTTATTACTGTGTCAATTTTATTGCCTGTTATTGAGTTGTTAAGCATTTTTGTGTCTCCTTCGGTTAGCTTTGGTAATTTGTGGAAGTCTAGGAATCACACTTCCTAAAAATTTCCCAATTTATAATTTTTCGTTGTAGTTACCATGTTGTGGAATTTGATGTCTCTTGTGTTTTCAATTTTGTTTCTAATTAAATAGATGTGACTCTTTACTTCTGCTGGTAAGTTTGGCTACGGATTTATCTGCTTCGTTTATTGTTTTGAAAAACAAGCTCTTTGATTCATTGAATTTTTGTATCTTTTTTATTCTTGGTTTGTTTGATTGCACTCTATTCTGTATTATTTCTCTCCTTCACTTTGGTTGGCACCAGGATGTTTTTTTCTTAAGTACGTTAAGATTACTTATAAAGTTATTTATTTGAGTTCACTCTATTTCCCTAATGTAAGGGTTGATTTCAATGAACTTCCCTCTTAGAACTCCTTACACAGCATCCTAAAAGTTTTATTGAGTTGTAAATACATTGTCATAAATTTGTTAATATCTTCCTGGATTTCTCCTGTGGCTCATTGGTGTTTAGGAATGTGTTATAAATTTTCAAGTTGTTTCAGCCTTTTTCTTGATTTCTTCAGTTGTTGGTTTCTAATTCCACTGCATAGTGGTCTAACACTATACTTGGGTTGATTTCTGCCATATTTACTTAAGCAGATTTTGTGGAATAGTACATGATCTCTTTTGGAGTACATACCATGTGCTGCAGGAAAAAGTGTACATTTCATTGTAGTAGTGTGAGATATTATGTACATACCTATTAAGTTCATATGAGTGTAGTTCAGTTCTATTATTTCTATATTGACTTTCTGTTTACTTTATTTAAGTCTTTGGGAATGTTCTTTGTAATATCAGCCACTATAATGTGTTGGTATGTCTTTGATCTTTTATGATCAGCAGTATTTGTTTTATAAACATAGGTGCTCCAGTATTTGCTGCAGAAATATTTACCAATATTATCCTTCTTTGTTGAGTTTCCCTTAAGTAGTATGTAATGACATACTTTGTCTTCTCTGATTGGTTTTAGCTTGAAGTTTACCATGCATGGAGATTAAAATTGCTTTCTCTGCTTAGTTACAGAATCCCGGTACATGAAATACTGCTATTTAGCCTTTAATTTTTAGTTTATGAATATCTTTCTGGGTTAGATGAGCTTTTTGAATGCAACTGATTGTTAGATTCTGTTTTGGGTTTTTTTTTTTTTTTCAGTCTTTCAATCTGTGTCTTGGAGAGTTGACACTATTAACATTGAGAAATATTACTGAGATGTGTTGATTATTACTTTCATTGAAGTCTTTCTCAGTTGGTAACTGAATTGTCTTTCTTTTCCTGTCATCTTTTGTTTTTCTTCCATTAACCTTGTTTGATGTTTTCACATTATCTGGGTTTTTAGCTTTATAGTTTTATTCATTCTTGTCTATAATATTTTTTAGTATTTTCTGGGTGTTGGTTTCATATTCACATATTTCTTGCACTTGTGTTTTTCATGAAGTATCCCTTTTTCTCCAACTACAGTGATAGCTCAGTTGTCAAACTTGATTCCAATCAAATTCATGTTTAAACATCAAAATGTTTGAGGGATGAAAATATTTTCTCTTAAGAAATAATGGAAAGCCAAATAATTGGTTACAACATCCAAAAATTACACTCATAAATTCATTTTTCCAGAACTTTTCACAAATTTCATGATGCTTCCTTTCTTTAACTCTATCATGTTTCTTATGATACATTTTCTCTTAGTTTCTCCTGGTATCACAAACTTCTTTGGAACCATGATTATGATACTCTATGCAAAAAAATAGAAAAATAAGCACAATTACATATGCTTTAATTCACAGACACAAGCACTGTATGTTTTCTGAGTGAGATTGCTACTTATATTTAAGGGTCATCTCATTGTGTCTGAGGCAAGAAGTGCTTCATCACCCATATAGACTTTTTCAAATTGGATTTTCAGCTCAACTATTGACCAAAGTTAACCCAGAGCAGATTATTTTTTCAAACTTTGCTGTTTGAGTAGTGGAAAGTTCAAATTTAACCCCTTTCAACAAATGAAATATCATTGAGTTTTGAAGAAAAGTTTTGCTGGATTTATTAATCTGGACTGGAAGTTGCTTGCTGTTATAGTTTGTAATGCCTCATTCCAAGCTCCTCTCACTTTTAAAGTTTGTGCTCAGAAGTCTGCTGTAATTCTGGTGGATTTACCTTAATGCGTTATTTTTGCTGTTTATCTCTGACTGCTTTTGAAATTTTGAGTTTTTCTCTTGTTGGATACCTAGCAATTTAGCAGAGATGGCAAATTTTTTTCATCATAGTTTTTTGGTGTTCTGAAATATTGTTTACTTGTAGGTTTAACTCTTGTCTCAAATTGGAAATTTTCTCCTAGGATTTTTGTAAATGCATTAAAAAGTTTGGTTATCCTCCAGGTTTTATCTAACTCCAATTAGCATTAGGTTGCTCTTTTTAGTGTCATCTAGTAACCACTGAATGATCTTCTCTTGTTCTCATATATTTTATGGCTTATCTATATATTTCCTAATCTATCAGTTTGTCTTCAATTTTAGAGACAATGACTTCACATTGGTCATTTGTACTACTTATGCATTACACTCAAAATTTTAATTTCAGGTATTTTAATTTTTTGGAAGATTCTATATCTTCAGTGAATTCAACATTCATGTTTTTAAATTAATTTGGTCAGCTCTTACACTTTTTTACTCATTTTCTTGCAATCATTTTGGGCATTTTGTGTGATATTTCTTTGGCCTTTTACTTCATTTTCCCTTTGAGCTCATCATTTCTTCTTTTCTATCACTTTTTGGTATAGTTCATGCTATCTTTATTTCTGTGTCCATTTGTGCTTCCTTGATTTGTTTTAGAAGAGTTCAAAGAATTGGTTGTCTTCAGTTGTCCTGCCTTCATATACACATGTGCCTGTTTATATATGTTTTATTATTTACTACTCCTGGACATCTAGCATAGTAAGAAAGCCAATTGTCAGCTACTGTAGTAGATTGGTAGCTGGTGATCAACTTAAACACCAGCTAAACTGAATTAGCATGGTGCTGAGTATATATGGCCACCTGAGGAAAGTTGCCAGCATAACAAGGAGACCTGGAGAGGAAGAGTAGTGTGGGTTCCCCTAAGTGTTGTTGTTTGGAGCTGTTGGTTGTCCTGGAGGAACTTGACATGCTGGCTCCCTGATATAAACTCAGCTGTTCTCATCAGCGGAGCATAGGACCTTGTTACTAAGAATGGCTGCTGTTCACTTTACTTTGGTCCTTAGTTTGAGTATCACTTGTTGGGTCTGGAGCAGAAGATGTGTGCTATTTAACTTCCAGAAAAAGTTTGTCACATTGGATTCCTGATATATACTCGACTGTGTTCATTGTTGGAGGAGCTTGGGACCTCAGTGTCACTGAGGATGACTGTGGTACTTTTAAGGGTAGGCTTGGCCCTTATTTTGAGCATCACTTCTTGGCTTCAGTAAGGAACCCCTGTTCTGCTGGCACAGCTCCTTCACCCCACTGGTACAGACTTTCTAGCTTCCAATGCTGGCCTTTGGGTCTTCCCAGCACAGATCTATGAAACGGACTTCCATGAGTCATTGTTGTTGCCTTTACGTCTCCAATTGGACTCATGCGGGGCACTGGCAAGGGCTATAGATTTTCAGCTGGACTCATGCAGGACATTACTGTGGGATCCTGGCCGTTGGCTACCTTTCCTTGCTTCTTTAGTGTATGGATAGATTTCCTGCCCTTTCTTTGTATTTAACACTTTGAGTGATCATCATAAAATAATACTATAAATGATGTGCCCGGTATCTAATTCTTCTTGAAACTCCTAACTAAAACAGCTACTATTATGTTATCTTGGCTATGGTAGTAAATTCAGTGGTATCAGTAGTGTTGAATGTCTGCTGAATATTGCCAGCCCCTTGGACTAATTCATGAAATACTTAAACTAGAACAAAGAAGACTATGATTTTAATAAACATAATTAAGACACGTACGTACTGACGTACAGAACTTTAGGCCACTCATTTTTGATGGATGTAGGAAGCAGTTCCAGAGCTCAAAAGTATCATTCAATTAATTGTTTTTTCCTTCAAGACTTTTCCCTTTCGTGATTTCTCCCTCCAAACCTGGCCAAAACTTTGGTGCTGACCCATTGCACCCATAAAAAGACTTTCCCTTACCTAGGATCAAAGAAGTGAATCAAATCAAGACACTTGTATTTTGAATATAATGATATGTTCCAGCAGACACTAGCAGCTTCCAGGACAGACTCTCCAAAAGTAATAATCAACCTGAAACTTTATAGTAGGGAACCCACTACATGTACAAACTGTAGTGTGACTTATTTTTTCTTGTAAGATATTACTTTTCTGGACTTTGGTATGAGAATAGAAATTGGTAGTCTAAATCAGAAACAAACAATATCTAAACATCTTTTGGACCAAAAAAAAAAAAAATGTCTACATAAATCCTAATGTCTTTCATCCTCGGTTAACACTGTAATCATGAAATTTATCTACACTAAAAGGACAAGAAAGAGTTATTCACATTCTTTGAGATGTCTGAAAAATAAATCTATTGAAAGCACAGGAATTCACTGGCTTCCGAAGTTAAGTGCAATAAATATATTGTCTGTAATCTAAAGATCGAATAAATTCAAAATATTACACATGTTAATGTGATGGAGAAAACACAATGGAAAACATACTTATATTGCATTTGATATGATTATGGCAAACTAGGATGAACATAGTCAATAACAAAGGAAGAAAACACAAATAAATTTAAAATTAAAAAGTAATTCTTCCCCTTTCTTCTTATGCATTACATGTAGTAAGTCCCTGCACTGCAGATATTTGAATTGCAAATTTTCACATATATGAATGGATCTCACATTATGAACATTTGTAGATGCAACCAACTCATGGAATTAGCTCTTGTGTCCCCTGGATATTGTCACATTTGTGCTGCTATGTGCTTTCTGTATAGTGTGATATTGTACGTACGGTGCTCGATGAGAGACTAAGATTTCCAGAAGCAAGAAGAAAACCAGTGGTCATACTGAGGGGAAGCAATGATCATGGAACCAAAAGTGAAAGGACTTGAGGTTGTCCCAAGGCAAAAAGATGACAGACATCACTCCACCTTTTACCCATTACTATCCTTGCTCCATTTAGTTCTGTTCTTATCAGTTCACTGCGTACAGTCTCCTGTGTGATAGTTGTTACATTGTCCAGTACCACCATTATAAGGCAACTGTAAAAATAAAAACGGTTTATTTGCAATATATTTTCGGAGTATTTTTTATGCTTTACATTGTATATTTTTGTCAAAGCTGGGCCAGATTTACTTTGTCAGACTGACAAATGAATCCAGCTTCCTAACATTCTGTTGAAAAAGAATTTGTAAGTCAAATTCTTACTATAATTGTTAAGTGCTGAATTTTACACATTCACATACTTATGTACATAAATGTATAAAAATGTTAGTTAGGGTCTGGGGATTGAGTTTAGCTGCAAAAGCGCCTGCCTTGCAAACGTGCAGTTTTAAGTTCGATCCCGGTACCAAAACAAAACAAAACAACAACAACAAAAAAAAAAAACCCAAAAAACAAAAGAAAACAAAAGTTGTATACGAAGACATGAAAATATCTTATACAAAAAAGGAAAATATATTTTATCCATCATTTAAATAATCAAATACACAATCTACTTCCTATTTTTACCTTTCCTACTATGGTGGTAGAATGTATTATAAGAAACACTGAGGAAAGGTGAACGCAGTTAAGTTCCAAGGTAGGTTTTAAAGTTTATGGGAAAATGATGTTTTCAAAGTCTATGTAAAATAACCTATTGATGTCTTTTCTGTGATAACAGGTTCCATATAGATCTATACTTTTATCTTTCATATTTGATATTTTAAAAAAATATAGAAAGCATTGGGTGAAAATTAGTCAAGGAAACCAGTTTTTTTGGTTCGTTTTTTTTTTTTTTTTTTTTTTTTCATTGCTTCAGGTACATCAGAAAGTGAAAAAGAATGCTACCATACATGCTTTGGGGAACGCATATTCATAATAAGAGAGGCACGTACCAGGCCTTGATGCTCTTAATAATCATTCTCAATGTTTCTAAGATACTAATACTTTACATGTTGCTTGGCTATGTTAAAAGGAATGAAAATAATTATAACATTTCTTCACAGGTAACCAATAACTAAGAATTTAATGATTTACATACTGAAACTTGCCACAAATTTTAAAAAATATACTGGAAATTCTCCTTAACTATTCCACATGTAAATTTATAGTGGGAAAATGAATATAAGAGCGTTTCTCCCTGCCAGTATTTTGTGAAGTTAGAGAATGTTTGGGTATCATAGTCACATAAACCTGAAACATGTTCTATCCCAAAGCCTAGCTGCTTAAAATAGCATAGTGTTACCACTCTGAGCAGTGACTCACAGCGCAGGTCCATGTTCCTTACTGGTGTCTCCTGTGCCTATGGCTGTCAATGGCTTCTGGGCTTGGAATCCAGTCTGGCTGAAGGGCTGGGTATCTTCACTTGCTTATCCAGATCATCAGCTAGAATTGCTGGAAAGCCATGCCCTGGTTGCTTACCTGTCTATCCTTTATTCAAGAGAAATTGCCAAAGGTCCTTCATGTGCACCTATACCAACATTGTGTGATGGGCTTCTTACATGGTAGCTGTCCTTGCTCAATGACCCAGTCAGAAACTGTAAGATATCTTATGATCTAGACTCAGAAGTTATCAAATATTTACTCTCCATTCTGTAGTCACGTATGTTGTGAAATCTGTATTAGGTTCAAGAAAAAGGCAAACAAATGTAAGTACAGGAAGTGAAGAAACTGACAGTGATTGGCCAATCTTTATTGCAGCATATGTGTACACACATGCAGATATATTTATTTATGGGTTTCCACTGTGTAATAAGATTTTAACAACCAGTGTTTATTTTGTTCATTATTTTCAACATCTTGTGCTGTGTCTTACACAATTTCTTCTGAAAAAAAAAAAACTAAATGATTGTGCTGATAGGTCAAATATTATTGAGTATTAGTAATTTTTTAAAAAATTAAAACAATTACATAAAAACAGTAGAGAAAGGCCCAAAGAGCAAATTGTATTTTCAAGCTATTAAATGTTATTCTTCATGAAATAAGCAAGTTATAAAAATATTCACACTGATCCTTACATTGTTGCCTATTTAAAAATCTTCATATTACATACCAGCAGAAGCTTAACCACCTGTAATAATCTGGTTTCTAACCATTATCTTTTTTTCTTGTTTCAAGAATTTAAAAAAATAATTGACACAACAAATCAAAGACCCTGACCATGATAATTAAATGAAGGAAAAAAAAAACTACATAAATGTAGAAAAATACCCATTTTGTTAGAATGTTGTGAAAAAACAATCATATAAATTCAAATGATGGGAGAAACTTTGAATTTATAAATATTTCCCAATATTCCTGGAAGATTCCTGGTGAAGTTTTAAGAAAATAAGGTAAGAATATTGAAACCGTGAATACCTAGTATGTTAATCACTCACATGCTCAAATTTAGTTAAAATAATGTGCAATTTTGGTTGCTTAGAAAATATACCAAGAAGACTAAAGTCAAATAAAACTTCTTGCATTTTGTGAAGTGTTTTATATTATCCTGGTTTTTGACACGATTTTTTAAAATTGACTTATATACTTACAACAAAGAGATGATAATATTATGGATTATGTATTTCTTTTTTGAATTATAAATATTTGAGTCTGATCAGTAATTTACATCCTAGCATTTACACTGTGAACATTTTAAAATTTATTTTATAGTTCATGATTGTAATGTCAGAAAAAGCTTCACTTTAATAGCATAAAAAGACATTTAAATACTAGAGATGATGCAAATTTTACTTAACCAAAACCTGTTATGTCAAAACAATTTTAAGTAAAAAATAAGCACTGTACACAAAAATAAATTTGTTAAATCAGAAAATTCATATTATTAAAGTAAATCTGCATTACTGTATATCCACTCAACTTTCACTAAACCTAAGACTTTCAGTAAAACATGGTTCCATTGTGTAAAATGATTAATCAGGTAAACATTAGAAAATATTTGTATCTAAAATTCTCTTTTTGGCATATATAATATCTAGTAGCAACATAAAAATAGTTCAGATATTTAGCTGATTTGTATATATTTGACCATTTGGAAATCTGTACCTCTAAAACATTTCAAGATTATAACACAGTCACATATTGCACATAACTTTATCTTTAATATGCATAAAGCATGATGAATATGTTACATGGTAACCTGACTTGCATTTACTAGCTTTTTTCATTTATGAAGATTGAACATTGATATTTGTCAACCAAGAATATTCTACATGCATGTACATACTGATTTATCAGTTTTGAATTTTGCAACCAAACAGTAAATAGGTACAGTTTTGTCCTTTTATAAAAATTGGGTTATGTAACACTTGAACTCAATTAATTTACCTGTTTAAAGGCATATATATATATATATATATATATATATATATATATATAAACTTAATGGAAATCTGACTCAATAAGTTCTTGTATTTATATCATTATAGTAAAAATTTATTTAAAAATCTAAATTGTAAGGTTTCAACAGGAAGAGTAGAAATGCATGTATATTACTGTAAAATTCAACATTCTAAAGAAAGTATAATATAATAGAATTGTTCAAGTAAACATCAGATAGAATCCTTCTTCATCTCAATATAAAGACCTGGGATTCTTAAAATATAAGATGTACGCAACCCTTAGAAAACAAGCTAGTACTTTTGATCTTTTAAATTTGTTCTTTCGCCCTTATGTCTGCTCGGTGAAATAACAATCTGACTTGATCAATTTTTTCACGAAGACCATTCAAAATTTTTTGTCACATTTCCTTAATTCATCCATGAAATGCCTCCACTAACATATTCACTGAGTGTATTGATTTATGATTACATTTGTTCTCTGTCTACAAAAAATACTACATAGTTTTCTTTGCAACACTGTTTTAAGGGTAACTTGAATCTGTGTTCCCAAGCTAGGTCACTAATATGTGTTTCAGAACGAAGTATTTCTTATTTCACTCTGAGGCACATTCATTCTTTTGTGTCAGCATTACATGATGAGAAAGAGAAAATTAAAAACAAAACAAAACAAAAAAAACCCAAGATATTCCATGCACATCTACCAACTCCCCACAGTGAACACTATTATTAAATACTGTAAATATGTTCTAATAAAAAATAAAAATGAAGCACAGTTACATTATCTGAGTATTTTATCTTGTATATAACTTGCTTGATTTACTACATTCACTTTGCCCTGTGTTTTGACAATTTCTCCTTCACTCCATCTCTCTTATGTGTAGTTTTATTCTAATCCAGAGAATACAATTTGACAGAGTAAAATATTACCTCACCATCATTTCATATGTGAGGCTGAAAAGGATATAGCATGCAATTAGAAATTTTGGGAGGAAATGATTTTGCTCAGAATATTATTACTATGCTAAATTATGAAGATGGTTTTAACATTTGATAAAAGATAGAGATGACCATATTTGAATAGTAAAAATAATATTTGAGAAAATATAAAAGTACACACAGTATTATTACTGTGTGTACTTTTGTTAGTGTTGCATTTAGTAGAGTTATAAAATGGCTACAATAATAAAGCAAATTTTTAAGTGTTTTGAAAAACAAAAATTAAAATTTTATTCTATGTAGTAAGGTACAGGGCAGAAACTAATTACATTTACTTACTCGTGACCTACAAAACTAGACAGAGTATATGTGGAATCTTGCTAAGAATGTTAGAAATGTTGACCATTTTACTAAGAAGGAGCTGCTAAGAACTGTTATTGCTATGGTTATTATGGGTCCCATTCTTTCACTTAATGCAATGTTATAATCAGGAAGCATCTGTTGGGATCAGCAGCTTGGCACCATGAGACCTAGTCTTACTAAACCCCAGATTGGGTGAAGGAAAGGAATACAGGTGGAAGGCATTTTTCAAGTGGACAAAATATGAGTTCAAAGATCAGGAAAAAATGATTTGATTTTGCCGCATAGAATGTACTTGAATTGCTTTTCTGTGTTTTCTTTTTCTCCAACATGTTCAGGAAAGTACAAATGAAGCAAATGTTTTATAGACTCATACTGCTACAGTTGGTATATCTGTCTTCATTAGAGGTGTGATTCTCTTTCCTAAAGAGTGCATTTTCTAGAAATATAATCCATTGTCGAATATTTGTTTATATTGCTCATTAATTCCTAAACTAATTACTGCTAAGGAGAACTGAGTTCATTACAAGGACTTACAAATAAGACCAGAAAATCACTAAGAATGGTCATGGTAGATTTTTGGGTACATTTATGTTTCTGTTGGAAATAAATTTAAACCAAATTTCAAGAATGTCTGCAGTGGGGCTGGGGATTTAGCTCAGCGGCATAAGCGCCTGCCTTGTAACAGGCAGTCGTGAGTTCGATCCCCGGCCAAAAAAAAAAAAAAAAAAAAAAATGTCTGCAGTATATATGAAGCGATATCAGATCCAAGGGAAATTGTAACAATTAAGAAATGTTTATTAATGTTGGGAATTTATTTTTGCTATTGCAAAACAATAACCTCTCTCTCTCTCTCCTCTTTCTCTCTCTTTCTCCTCTCTCTCTCTCTTCTCTTCTTTCTCTCTCCCTCTCTCCTCTCTCTCTCCTCTCTCTCCTCTCTCCTCTCTCTCTCCCTCTCTCTCTGTCTCTCTCTTTGTCCCTCTCTCTCTCCTCTCTCTCTCTCCTCTCTCTGTCTCTCTCTGTCTCTCTCTCTCTGTCTCTCTCTCTCTCTCTCTCTCTCTCTCTCCTCTCTCTCTCTCTCTGTCTCTCTCACTCTCTCTCTCTCTTTCTCTCTTTTCTTTTTCTGATACTGGACATTGAACTCTTGCTTGCTAAGTAGCTCTGCATCATTGAGCTCTACTCCCGATGTTTATTTTAACTCTTATTACTTACTAATTTCTCTTTTTGTATTAACTATAGTACTGTTTAGAACCTTGTTGTCAAAGTGTAAGAAGTGAGGACCCTCAGAAACCCAGATGTATGAAACCTAATAAAATGTAATACCAAATTACATGTTAACAAGAAGGATCAATGTTTCTGTTTCTGGAACTGAGAAAGAAATGTATACAGAATCTCTCTTTTTCATCTTCCTGTATTGGGTTCTACTTAATGCATTGGCCTGTGTGAAGATCAGCTCTCCGTAGTTTTGCTTGTAATCATAAATGTTTTTAACAACACATACACAAACATACATACAAACATGCACACACACGTTTTACCTTAACAAGAAAGAAAATGAGCTTGTTGTAGCCATTCATACAAGGTGAATCAGCTATGATTTTAGAGGGTGAATTTATAAGGTGCTGAAGGTCATGTATTTAGTTGAGCCATAAACATTCTGAAAGAAAGGAGTTCTGAATGAAAGGGTGGCTGATGAAGAATGAATTTCAGCAACATTAATTACAAACAAATGTTTGACCTCAGAAAAGTGTATTCTATCTACTGTTACAAAAAATCGATCATTTTGCTATGAACTCGCTGTGGTACTGCCTACTATCTGCTCTGAAGTCTCTCTTCAAAGACACAGAGAACTAAAGTGTGAATGTTGCTGATTCCTTACAGGACTTGGGTCGTGGTGCCATTAACCACTAAGTGTTTTCCCATTTCTCATAAAGGCATAATCAATGAAAACGTCTTCTGGACTTATATTTTTTAGGACCGAGGAACTGATGCATATGAAATCACTTAGACACGTTTCTGGCATATATAAAGTAGTGGATAAATATTAATTACCTTTTTTTTATCAGTAGAAATTTTGTTTGCTTGATAAGAGAACATGTAATTCATGCAACAATGGTGAAAATAGATGCTTTAATATAAAGAATAAAATTTGATTTAAAAATAGAAATTCATTCAAGTAAATGAGTACAGGAAAATAATATTTGGCAGAAAATACAGGAATGGGACATTATATAGATTCTGGAAAATGCCATAGATAGAGAAGTCCTCTTTATCTTTGGCCTCAGATATCACTTTGTATATAAAATAAATGACTAAGACTCAGTTAAAAAAAAAGAGTTCGTATATTTTACAGAGAATTATTGGTGGCAAAAAAAAGTGAGTGTCAGCGTCAGCCCTTTGGAAGAGGACATCTATTTATTTATTTTTATTGGGATTGTAACTACTGGATCATCATGTTGTTTTTCTTATCTGCAGTGTCCTTTTTGGCCTTGCATTTCAGACAAATGTAAATCAAAGCCTTTAGAGTTATGGATCCTGATGATTCACAAGGTAATCTTGCAAACACAGCAGGGAAATATACTATTTGCAAATTGCTTAACTGACATCTCTGCTATTATCCTAAAATATCGCTGCAGTAGAACTCATTGCATAATATTTCAGCTTGATTATATTTTAAAACTTTACCTTTCTCAAGATAAATATATAGTCTCTCATTTGCATACTGTCATTTTATTAAATTGTACATGCCTTGAAGGGTAGGATGCTTTATTTCAGGCTTACCAAAATATCCCTTTTTTATACAATTTATTCTTAAGTTTATTAAAGTTCTATTGAATTATTTTCAAAATTTTGTACAATAGGAGTTCTCATAATTACAAAATATATGATTTGTCTGTAAATTAACATTACAGCACAGCTAAAAATTTCAATGTTTGATTATAATTATTAAATGCAAAATTGTTTGCTAAATGTAGAATTCATCTTTGATGATTTAAAATATTACCGGTGTCTCAAAATAGTGGGGTTTTCAATGATCAAATGTACCCCTTTTACAAAGACCATTAAAATGTACCTGCTAATGTTGCACAGTACTCTTCACTCAAGTAGCTGATGCTGTGAGTTATAACTATAGAGCTATATTAACTTTCATTATTTATCAATTAATGTATTTAACTCATTAATTTTATTAATATCTTATTAATTTATTATTAATTAACTTTTATTAATTAAAGCTAGATTTTATAGTGATATTTTCATTGTCATTTCAAAAAGACTTAGGACTTACTGCATATTGAAGGCATAAAATTGAAGTTATTTTTTATATATTAGAAAATAATCTGACCATTCACACAATGCGAAATACAAACCACATGGTATGAACTGATGAGTGCTGTCCAGAGCAAATGGCAGTATGATGACAGAGTGTAGTAGCAAGCTGCTAAAAAATTGTAGGTAAGAAAAAGGGATAGTGATATAAATGATCACTAAAACCCTTTTGAATTATTTAATCAATTAGTTAATTTATGCATTTACTTGGTATAGAAGATTGACTCTACACTGAGTTCTGTCCCAAGCCATTTTTCACTTATTTTGAAGCTGGTTCTACCTAAATTGGTGAATTTCTCAGGTTGGGCTCAAGTTTGGGTTTTTTTCCCTCATCCTCACACTGTGCTGTTATTATAAGTAAGCACCACCATGCTAGGCAAGCACAGCTGATTTCAACCATGAAAGATGATATTTTAAACTTCAATGATGAGCCAGCATGTAAGATTCTGAGTCTTTATCTGTAAAAAATAGAGATAGATATATTCTGTGATAAAAGTGTAATTTTGTCAAACTTTACCTAAGTAAACATTTTAGAGCCTTTAAATCAAAATTATATAAGGGAAACTAAGAAAGTAAAAAGTAACAAATATTTTCTTTGACTTAGGAGGAAAATTGCATTGAACAAAAAGTTAATTTAAAATATCAAAATCTCCTAACCTGCAGAGATACAACACAATTTAATTCAGATTATGTCATTGTAGGTTAAAAAATCATCATGATCCACTCATCTAGCACAGACATCACTATAAAGTATCAAAACTAGAAAAGAATCTAAATCATATATTCCTAATTAATCTAGGATTAAAAGTCTTAATGTGAAATAAATTTAGGAGTTATAAAGCAAATTCCATAGGAAGAAGCTGTTAGAAAAACATCTGGCAATGAGAACAGAGCATCGTTTTCATAAGTATCCGTCATACAAAACTCCATTTGCCTAGCTGAAGAAAGCTAGAGAGATTTTCTCCTGGAGCTGAGGAGGGCAAATCACTGCATGGCGGGGTGAATGTTCACTCTCTGTACTAGTCTTTTAAAGATAATGTCTTATGTTGATTGCATATTTAAAAATGAATGTTATCTTACTTCATTATCTCATATTAAAAGAAACTTTTAAAAGAATCTCGATGGCAAGAATTTCTGAGGTTTCATATGCTTAACACTATACACTGCTTTAAATTCTATGATGCATACCTTCTCTTTGGCTAGTTTTATGATATTCATTAGTAATCACCTGTTATGTAACATATAAACACATTTATCTGTTTTCTTGATTGTTTTCTTATATTTGCGAATACGCAATTCAAAGTAGAGTTAATTTTGAAAATCTTGAAACAAATTAAAACATATTTTGCATAAGTATAGAAAACCTGAAGATATTTACTTTGTTTTGCACATATCAATTATATATTGCATGTACTTTAATATATCTGTCCTTCTGTACACAAAATATCACTGTAGATCTTTCAAATGACTTTTATCAACACATTGCTTCTTAAATGTAAAAATGAGGGAAAATAATCATAACAGAACATTTTAAGGTAAATGAAATTATATTGATCACTATGAAAATAGGGACTATTTGTAATGCTAAATAGTATGCAAGACCTTTAACCCCAAATACAAATATAGTGAAATTGGTTTAGACACACACAATTTAGACATAGGTATTTATAATATCTAATTAAATCCTGCATGTAAGAAATCTAAATGTTTTGCTGAACCCTCAAAGAATCATTAATATGGATATGGTATATTGTTCTTCAAAATGTATGTCCACATAACAATGAAGAGAAAATTAAGTTGATCAAAAAATGGGTACAAGATAAGCAATGAATTGAAAGATGCAGGCTTTCTGTATTTTCCTAATTCATTTTGAAAGTTCTTGATGACAGTGAAGTAAAAATGATAAGAAAATGTATTATTTATCCAGGTAAAGAGTATTGAAAAAGAGCACATATTACAGACCAGAATATATAGTAGCAAAAAGATAATATCATGTGCACTCTGTTAATCTAAAAATAAAGAGGATTTTTGAAGGAAGAGATGGAAAGGAAGAAGAGTTGAAAATTGTATGGATTTTAGTTAGTTACCTGACTCTTGCATGCTATACTTTGTTTATATTACTTTTATATAGCAATTGAAAAATCTGACACAGTGAAATATTTACAAAAATTAATATTTCTGGTAATATTTACCAAAGTTTTTAGACTTTTTGGTAGTTCTCAGGAGGAATTTATTAGTGATGCTGAATATGAAAAGAAAAGTGGAAAAAAGAAAACAAAAAGATAGGCAAGGTATGATTAATAAGCCACAAGTAACACATCATTTGTGTGGTTGATTCCTTATATGGATGGCTAATGGGCAAAAACAAAGTCCTAGAAAATATAAATGATATATATATTAAAAATATTTCTGGGTAATTAAAATGAATGTCAAGAATTTTTTGGGGGGGTTTCATTATTGTGTTCAATAATGTTTACTATATCTCAGTGAACTGAATTTTCTTCCAATAGTCATTGGACAATGATTAATGCAACTTATGCAAAATTTTTATTAATACATTTTATATTAATAGAATCACAGTACATAAAGCTACTAATTTTCAGGATGAATAATCAGATATCTAAGAAATCCTCCAAACTTGAATCATCATTTCCAAACGTCTTACATTTTAATATCAGTTATGGTTGATAAAATATAAGTGACAAAGCTATCAGTTTTAGGATATATACACATTCCTAACAAGGATAACAGATAGATATAAATAGATGAATAATCAAATTTGTTAACTGGTATTTTATTATATGTTAAGTTCTTTTTATAAGTTTGAATGTATTTTTTCATGGTCCAGAAATGACCTATGGATTTAAAGATGAAAATTATGTACCGGTTGATTCTCTCTTTTTTTTTTTAAGGACAAAAAGAAAAAAAATAGAAAAAGGGTACAAGTTATATAGAATTTCAGAAAACATAAACAGTAGGAAATCACTAGTTAATAGATTACATATTGTTATCTCAGAAATAGTTGTTCAAGTTACAAAATTAAAGCATATAAAGTGGACTTTCAAACAGTGAAACTGGAAACAGTCTTGTTCAATGATCCAACAAAACTCAGTAATATGTTTATCTATCTTATATACTCAAATATATATGCAGTTATATGTTTAGAGCACTTTCTTTTCCTTTCTTTTGTACAATGACAATTACACATTTGGGGTTTTATTACTCCCATAGTTCTTATTACATTTTTTTTGAAGACAGTAAAACCAAATGTGACATAACAGAACAGAGTCAGTCAAATCAAAAGGATGGACATAATAGATAATGTAAAAACAAAATACTAGGTGATAAAAAATGGTTACCATACTGCCTCTTGCTATCTTAAAAAGAATTGCCCATATCATCAGTTATAATAAAATTGAGCAAAACAGTAAAGAATAAAACCAAAACATTGGAGACATTACTGACCGGCACAGCCCCCCAATGAGACAGAGGATGCTCTTGTGGGTAACAGGTAACTGCCAACTTTATTGTTGTGGGTTCTGGCTTATATATCTGACTGTGGCCAATCAGGCTGCCATGAGGGCTGCCACGAGGAGGAAGGGCTGGAATGGGACATGGGCTCTGGCTAATATACCCAGCTGTGGTCAATCAGGGGTTGCCACAGAGTCAGCACGGGGCGAATACGAAGTGAGCACGAGGTGGCTAATTTGGAGAGGGACATAGCGCATTGCGGAAGCTGGCGTGGTCCTTAGTCCCGGGTGGGGTATGGTATGTTGAGCACCTGCGCCCAACAATTACAGGATTTTAAAAGAAGATAATAATCAACCAGAATGGCGTCATAATGAATCTTACTGTCTTCACAGTTTTGCCTATACTTTCGAACTTGGTACTATCAAGCAAAGCAGAATAGAGGAAAATCAGTCAAAGCAAGATGGTGAGGACTATACAGGGTTTCAAATCAAATTAATAGGAAATCAAAGTGGGTTACTGTAATGTATCCTGCTTTTTTATTTTTCCCTTAATTAAAAAGATAAAAATAAAAAAGTAAATAATTTTTTAAAAAGGAGATTGAGATAAAAGAGAGCAAAACAACAAACCAGCACAGGTCAAAGCATAAGCATTTAAGCAAAATAGTGATTCACCACAAGATATCCTGACATCAAGGTAGTTACCGTAGTGTCTCTTTCCTTGAAATCTTTGAGTATAACTTCATATACTGTAGCACAAAACATATCAAGACAATGTAAAACCATTCAAGAGAATGCCAGTATTGCAGGGTATTTAGAACCAACTATCAGAAAATGAACAATGGT
Source organism: Cavia porcellus (assembly GCF_034190915.1). Taxonomy (NCBI): domain Eukaryota; kingdom Metazoa; phylum Chordata; class Mammalia; order Rodentia; family Caviidae; genus Cavia; species Cavia porcellus. The sequence goes on from NW_026947484.1 coordinate 86,792,048, forward strand.
TTCTGTATAAAATCCTTTTCTGGAAAAGTTTTTGCTTATATTATCACATATAATAAAATCCAATAAGATACAACCTATTAAGACCGATGGAGACAGAAGAATATAAGCTTGATGGGACTTCAAAGAGGGATGATACTAAATCAGCACTAGCTATTATGATGTCTTGTTTTCTCCAAAATAGCTGTTCCTACCATCCAATCTTCTCTGCCTCATTTCTGTTGAGCTCTTTTTCTGTCATTTGTTGTCAGTTTGTCTTCTTCATTTTGCTTTCTGCTCCGTTCATTGTGGCCTCTCTGTCACTGTTCCTTGAAGTCTTGGTATTTTCCTTTTTTAGAATATCCTACAGTATTCTCTGTAGCATTGAATTGGTGGTTGCATATTCCCCGAGTTCCTCTTTATCCTGGTATCACCTTGTTTTTCCATCAATTTCTTGGGACAGTTGTGCAGGATATATCCATCTTGGCTGGAGGTTATTATCTTTCAAAGCTAGAATTATTTCCCCCCACACTCTTCGTGGTTTGATGGTTTGTGCCGAGAAGTCTGCTGTAATTCTGATGGATGTTCCCTTGTAAGTGATCTGTTTCTTGTCTCTGACGGATTCTGTTCTTATATTGGATTTCTGGAATTTTGATTATTATATGCCTGAGCGTAGCTCCGTTTGGGTTGTAGGTGGCTGGGGTCCTGTATGCCTCATATATCTGAGTATCTTTAGCTTTTGCTAAATTAGGGAAATTTTCTTGGATTATTTCTGTGAATAGCTTTTGCAGTCCATTTGTTTGTGTCCCTACTTATTCTTTTATGTTCTTAATTCTTAAGTTATAGATCCTCTTATTATCTTCTAGCCTTTGTATTATTGCTGTGTGTTTTCTTGTTATTTTTAAGAAGTTTTTCATTTCTTGCTCCCATATTACAAATCTGCCCTCCAATTCAAATAATCTATCCTTAGATTCTTTCAAGCTGTTAATCCAGCTTTTGATAGAGTTTTTAGTTTCCTGATAATCTTTTTGAACCTGCTTCACATATCCTATGTTTTCTCTATTTTCTCCATCAAACAATTCTTCCCTTTTTTTCTGTTCTTCCATTCAACCATCTATTTTTTTCTTGGGCGGTACTTAGCATTTCTCTAACTATTCTACTTATATCTTGCTTTATTTCATTAAACTTTTAAACTCATTTATTTTTAAACTCGTCTATGAGGCTCTGGAGATATCACTTTATGTCTATTGGTGCCGTGTCTGATATTGCATGCTTTCTGTCTTCCTTTGGGTTTCCCTTTCCTGGATCAGTGTTCTCAGGATTGGAGACTGAGGACCCTTTCTTGTTGCTTCTTCTTCCCATACTTTTTGTTCCTTCCATACAAGCGAATGTAGGAGGCCCAATTTTTTTCTCTTTTTCAGTTACAGTTTGTTTGAATTGCACAAGCTAGGTGTTCCCGCCTAGTGCAGTATAATAGGGAGACACAGACCTTGGCAGCCTCTTCTGGTCCTGCCCCTCCAGGTCAACCTACCAACGGCTTCACCACTAGTGTGCACCTCCAGGCGCAGGGACCTGGTTTGGGCTAGCCTACTGGGTCTTAGTCAGCAGCATCATGCTGGCCAGGCACTCCCCACCAATCCCGCTTGAGAGGGGAATATGCAGCTAATGTCACTGCAGAATCCTGTTCCAGCAAGTCTGCCCAGTCCCAGTATGTCCTTTGCTGGAGACTCCTACTCTATGAAAGGATACTTGTTCTGCTCATTCACCACAAGTCAATGTAGGGCTCCCTGTAGTCCTGCTCTCAACTCAGTTCACAGATTCCTGCTCTCAGAGCTTTCATGCATCTCTCTCCCTGCCCTGCAGACTTGGACACAGCAGTGTCAGCAGGAAATTCAAATCGCGGTTCCAGTGGTGCAAGTTCTAGCTTCCTGTGCTGAGATTTTATCTGTTCCTGTTATAGCACCAGGATTGGATTTCCAGTTGGTTTCTCTTAGCTTAGTTCATTCCTGGGTTGGCAGGGTGTATCTCCCCTTGCTTAGGACTCCTCGTACCACACCATTTCTGGATTTTAAGCAAGCTGTCTCATAGAGCCTCCATAGCTGCTGCTATCTACCCACCTCGTTCTCCCAGAAGTCTCACCAGTTTATTCTCAGTATCAATATTAGAGTATAGCTTCCACAGCCTTAATTTTTGGAAGACATAATTCACTTTTTTTTACCTTTTTCATCTTGTCTGAAGAGACTGTAAGTATCTTTGCTTTGAGGGTGATGCATTTTCCTTCTTTCCTAAAGACTGTTTTAAGAGGTAATTAATAATCACTTCAAAATGGTCCATTTTCATCTGTTTTGCTTCCCTATGACATTAACTCTATCTAAATTTCTTTAGTAGATATTTTTCAAAACTATACTTTCTTTGGCTTCAGGCTCCTTTGCCTTTCTCTGTACATGATGGCTAGATGGAACAATATTTAATGGCTAAGTCCACATGGAATAATAGGTAAGAAGACTATATTTGAGCAGTATGATATCAGAAAGCTGTATCATTTTGGACAGCAGAAAAATTTAACCAGGATGATTTAGTTAAAAGCCTTTCTATCTTACTCTTAGAGGAATCTATAAATATATGACTCATTCAATTTTTGGACACTAGAAACTTTTGTACTTTTTATATGCTTCATTCCTACTTTTAAAACTGGTACATGCTTCCTTAGGTTTAAATATTCCTGATTTGCTCTGCCAACTGCAATCAATAAAATGCAGCACACATTTCTAAAATTCTGTTTTCCAAATTAGTCTCTTAGAAATACAAGTTCAGTAGTTATGTAATTGAACTTGAATATTACAAGTTTTGTACCAAATTCTTTGGCGATATATGACATTTTTCATTCAATACAGATTGCTTTATATTTTGTAAAAATCCTATGCTAATAAAAACATGTTTTAGTTGTTTTTATCACTGCAAGCTAACTTGTATAATGAACAATCCCAAAATCTCACTGGATTTTGCATTGCTGACAAAACGCAAATCAGTTCACTTATTCCTTTCTAATGGATGACTAAATTACTAATCTTTTATCAAATTAAGTATTTGGATAAAAAGAAACACTAATCTTCAATGCAGAAGTGGAAGAGAGATAGAGGAGAGCCCTAGAAAGGACATAGAATTTTGGTTCATGATCAAAGTTTAAAATTAATTGCATGATCCCAACAAGAGCCAAATACAAGAACTGGCTTTTATAATATGATAATTTTTGTACAAATAGGAAAAGGCTTAATGAGCATGTACTGTGTCTTCATATTTCTGGACACATCACTAATACCCATTTCTCTTTTCATCTTTTACTTAAAATATTTACATTTCCAAGTTAAATTAAGAAAAACTTCTGTTAAGTTCTTCTATCTAATCAGAACACAGGCTTTCCAAGAATTCAATATGCTTTGCTATGTTGTATGTGGTGTAGATGTGATCTTTCTGGTTCTTATAATGTAAAAACTAAAAGGATAATGTAGCTCATTAAATATTACCTACACATATCCTATATACAAATTAAATCTTTTGAAACTCATTTATGAATTAAAATGCAAGCCAGACCTAAGTGGTGCTTAGCATCTGAAGTCATTGTATCAGGAGCAAAGATCGCAAAAATGTCAGTTACTCTGGATTGTGGAAGTAAGCAAACTGTTTAAAGAAATAGTTTTTATTAGCAAAATAATTTCTTCAAAAACACTTTACCAGATTCCTGAACTATTTGCTACCAGTATTTCCCACCTCACAGTTACTATCACAATAGTCTCATGTTTTCTTCAGATAGTTTTCAATGTTTTTATTATTCTTTCCGTGGTTTCCCCTCTCTACCACTTCCTCTCTCTCCTCCTCTGTCTTCATTTATTGTTTTCCTCTTCTCTGTCCTCCCAGCATTCTAATTAAGAAAATAGAAAATAGAAACATTGACAGGGAGAAAAGACAAAGTATTTGTCGAAATCAAACACCAAGCTAAGCATTTGACATAGAATATGTTCTCAAAATTATCAAATAGGGGGCTGGGGATTTAGCTCAGTGGCATAAGCTCCTGCCTTGAGAGTAGGCAGTCATGAGTTCAATCTCTGGTACCAATAAAAAGGGGAAAAGACAAAAAAAATCAAATAAGTGATTTGGAGACAAATAATTCCTGAAATAATTCATTTTTAAAATGTAATATAATACAAGCTTGTAACAGTAGTATATTGAAGGAGATTAAAGGACATAAAAGTAATAAATTGATATCAGAATTAGTCAAAAATACAAATGGAGGGCTGAGAATTGAGAAACAAGCAAATTTTATTCAGCTAACTGGGTGATATGGTCAGTACTCTACCATGACACACATCCACAGAAATCTTTTTTTTTTCCTGAAGATTTTATACCTTTCCAGTAACCATGGAAATTTTATCACATTTATTAGAATTTTCAAGTTCTTCAGTTACCATGACAACTCCTTCACCTTCCTTATGTCTCAGAGGACTGTTATAGGACCATTCTGAGCATCTAAGTGCTTAATCAGCTGGGATACGTGTAAGAGTTATCTTGACCACTAAGAGCTAAAACCATTTGTCTTTCTTTTTATGGCTACTAGGGATGGAGATTCTTGGGAATCAGGGACAGAGTTCACCTAGAGTGAAACTACAAACAAAACCTGAGTGAAGGACCAAGATGTAGTCTCAGTTGTTCCCACAAAACAACATGAAAAAAAATTGAAATTTAGAATATTTTAATTCAATATCTAGTTTATATAAAATAAGATTCTTTGGAGGAAAATATTGGAGAGAAGAAATGAGGCAATCTAAAACTGAAAGAGAAGAAAAGGTCACCCAATACCAAGGAAAAATACGTATCTAAATTTGTACAAATGTAATAAAGGCAATTTCTGTTATAGTAAAAAAGTATGGAAAATATAAAGCTTTTTTATTATAAAGAACTTGAGTTAAAAACAGAAAACAATGCTTTAAATTAAATAAAGAAAAATTGAGTCAAGGAGAGAAGATAAATATACTAGAATATTTTCTTCTATACTCCAAATACATGGCTAAAACAAAAATAATTTTTTTAAAAAAAGAAAGGAACAATAAAATAGAACTGACATATGGAAAAGACAACAAACAATTCCTGACCCCCTGAGAAAAAAGAATGTATTCTACATGAATAAGGACAATTTGAGTTTTTGACAGGTAGTATATTAATCCTGGTTTTTACATGAAATGATTAGGAATTCTGAAAAAATTCAAGTTCTAATATCTGAATCTAGAAAGCTAAACACCAGAAGAAGTAATTATTTGGGCCTGACAAAAGGCTACAAAGCAGGAAATCTAGAATTACTGATGTTTAAACTAAGAGATAGGAAAGTGGCCATATCCCAACTCAAAGACATTTGGTTGTTAGAAATTTCTTCTTATCCGGAATAGAGTAAGGCTGTTGATCAAACCCAAGCCTTTGGGAAAGAGGTCTATCCATACTAAGAAAGGCAATTAGCAATATGCTAGCATCATATTGATTTTATAAAGTAGCTTTGTAGTATAATTTCAAGACAGGGATTGTGATGGCTCTTTCCTTGCTTTTGTTTCCTAGGAGTGCCTTTTCTATTCTAGGTCTCTTCTGTTTCCAGATGAATTTTAAGAATGTTTTCTCTAGGTCTGTGAGGTATGCTAATGGTATTTTGATTGGGAATGCATTAAGTCTATATAACAGCTTTGAGATTATGGTAATTTTCATAATGTTGGTTCTTTCTATTCTTGAACATAGAATATCTTTACATTTTCTGATATCTGCTTCGATCTCCTTTATTTCAGAGTATTAACATATAGGTCTTTTACTTCTTTGTTAGGTAGATTCCTAAGTATTATATTTTTGAGGATACTGCTGTGAAGGGTGTGGTTTCCTGATTTCTGTTTCTGTGTTTCTTGTGTACCAGAATGCCATTGATTTGTGTGCTGAATTTGTATACAGCTATGATGTTGCATTTGGTTCTATCTAGTAGTCTTTTGTGTAATTTTGGGGGTCCTTTCTGTAGATTATATGTCATCTGTGAATAATGATAATTTAACTTATTCCTTTCTTGTCTGTATTATTTTATTTCTCTCTCTTATCTAATTGCTCTGGCTAATGTTTCCAGAGCTGTGTTGAATGAGAGGGCAACGATGAGCATCTTTGTCTTGTTCCTGATTTTAGAGTGAAAGCTTTCCATTTTTTCCATTTGCTGTGATGTTGGCTGTTAGATTTTCACAGATGACTTTTATCAGATTGAGGTAGGGAGCAGCCATCATTGGTCATTTTACAAATGAAAATTAAAATAACTCTGAGATTCCATCTCACTCCAGAAAGAATGTGTATTTTCAACAAGTCAATCAATAATGAATGCTAGTAGGGCTGTGGGAAAGAAGCTACCCTCTTCCACTATTATGGGAGAGTAGACTGGTAAAACTATTATGAAAATCAGTGTGGAGATTTCCCAAAGAAACTGAGTTTGGAGGTCACATTGGATCCAGCTATTCCTATTTGGATATTTTCCCAGAAGAATTAAAGCATCATATCACAGTTATATGTGTGCACTCATGTTTAGAGATGCACAATTTGTAATTACTATATCTTGGAAACAAATCAAATGTCATCAACCACAGAATAGAATACAAGGTGTGTTATTTTTAAACAATGGCTACTACTCAGTTATACAGAAAGATAAATGCAAGGCTTTTATAGATAAATGCATGTAACTAGAAACCATACTCATGCAACCTTGTATGTGTAAATACTGTCTTGTTGCCCTAGTGTAAAAAATTGAAAGAGTAAATAAGATCCCAATTGTATAATAGCTATTGTGAAAGTGAAAGTGGAAGAAACTGCTAAAATGAAAACAACTGAGATGAGGAAAAGGAGTAAAAAGAGAAGAAGAAAGTGTATATATATATATATATATATATATATATATATATGTCTATATATATGTCTATACATATATATACATACATAAATACATACATACATATATATATATATATATATATATATGTACATATATCCGGTATATAATTATACTACCAATCATTATTAGCTCACAAGGAAGAACAGGTTGTGTTTTCATTGTTTGATCTAATTTCATGCCTCTATCCTGTAATTTGATCAACTACTTTGAAGATAACATTTCAACATTAATCATTGTTAATCTCCTTTTACTTTGTTTTGAATTTTTGTATCATAATTTTAATTTTTCTCTTTAAAACAAAAACATAAAAGAAAAAGAAAGAATTTGATTGACTCAATTTACTTAAGTATTAAACTAATTCAAAATAATATCATAAAACAGCCAGTGTAATATTTGATTAGTGAAGTGAATAAATTCAGTTAACATCACAGAGAAAATAGACATATTCAAATTGCCTATAAAACACAATTGGACAAAACCATAATATAAAACCACTCAAAGAAGAGTGCTTAGACTTAGAAACAATCCAAGTGCTCTAACTGAGTGTTGAATATAAAATTAATAATAGTGAAGTATGCAGTGATTTTGTAGACAGTAGTGATATTTTCCTAATGGCTGACTCAAAAATATTAATGATTTGGACAGTCATCTTGCTGGTAGCAAACCTGCAGTTGATGTTTCCAGGGAAGTGTAAATATTCCTCACATCTAGAAGATGCATGGTTTATTTTTACTGTCTTGAGAATCATGGATGCCAGGTAATACTAGAAGTCCTGACAAATAAAGTGTCTCAGATATGAGGGACTCACACAATGGGCATTTCTTTAAAAGAATGGTGTAGAACTTACAAGTTATTCTAAAGTTGTGTACGTGCAAATCCTTATGAGGAATATTATCATTATGTATATATAAAATATACTAATAAACTTAGGTCTTTGGTTGGACGTAAAATTTTGAAAAATAAAGGCAGAAATGAGCAGTCAGATCACTTTCATAAGGTATCTGATGGCCTCTAAAAACAAAAATAATAGCATCAGCCTTATAAATTTCCAATAGAATATGAACGGAATTTGAGATTAACCTAGGGGTAGAACAATTTTCTGGTGAACACGAGAAGCTGGGTTCAGTGCCAAGCGCCAAAAGTTTAAAAAAATACAAAGAATGAAATAAAAAGAAAAAAAAAAAAACCCACAAAACTGAAGAATCATTAGATGACAGTGAATTTACTTAATTTACTTCTTTGTCAATGTTTGTTGGTTCACAAAATATGCAGAGCTTTACTAGATTATTAATCAAAGCTCAAGAGAAATTTAGGACAAATGTAATGGTTAAGTAAACCCAATTTTTAATCAAAGGCAAAAATGCTTATGGTTTATGCTTTTTCAAACACTAAACCTGAAAAGATGAAACTCAGAACAGAGTGGCTAGGAAAGTAAATGTTATTTGTAATGTAGTCAAATAGGTGGAGCTCTCAAAAATTTAAAAACTTTTTTTTATTTATGTATCACATCTTTCAACTTAGAATTAATTTTATAAACTTACAAAAATTTTAGTTAATTCACTTATCTTAGCAGATGTTTTAAAATAATTATGTTTTTACTTAAAGGAGTAATAAACTATTCTAAAGAAGCTGAACTAGTTTTGCCACTATAGTGATAAATAGTAACTGAAAATGATCAGTAGACCTTCATCCTGGATACTGTGATTGTTTTTTTTTTTTTGTTTGTTTGTTTTTTGTTTTTTTTTGTTTGTTTGTTTGTTTTTTTTGTCTTTTTTGTTTTTATCGGTACCAGGGACCAAACTCACGACTGCCTGCTTGCAAGGCAGGCACTTATGTCGCTGAGCTAAATCCCCAGCCCCAATATTGTGATTTTTTACATTTTTTTATTTTAAAAAGAAGGAGTAAGAAAAGAAAAACCAAAAGCAAAAGGGATAAACAAGAACAAACTCAAAAACAACATTATAGGTTTTCAAGACAGAATAAAAGAAACTTAACAATGGTTATTGTATTGCATATTGTTCTTCTGTTTTTCAAAGAAACAAAAGAAAATTAAAAAACAGAAAAAAGGTAAAACAAAAATTTAAAAAAATTAGCATCATAAAATCGCTAGTTGATACATTATCCATTGTCATCTTAAAAATAGTTACCAAAGTCACAAAATCAAAGCATAAAAAGTGACACTAAAATATTGAAGGTGCAGACCCTTCTGTTCAGTGATCCTAAAGATATTCAGTAATACAATCATCTATTTTATGCACTATGCTTAACGTTATATGCTTTAGAGCACTTTCCTCCCCTTTCACTTTCATAGTATCTACTATATGTTTTGAATCACATTATTCTATCAGTTTTTATTCTGTTTTACATTTGAGAGGCAATGTGATATTTACTGAGCCATGTTAATTACACTAGTGAAATGTTGGGAGCTGCGGCTATGCTAGGCCACCATGCATAACAGCCATGGGGCCTGTGGGAAAGAGCAAAGCCTGAGCTAGATTAGCCCTCCCATCGAGGGCGCCAAGATGGCGCCTGCGTCCTGCTTCCTGGGTGTCCTTGCCGCGTAAACAGCCTGCCTCACAGAATAATCTGCCTAGCAACAATTGATGTTAGCCAATTAGCTTGCATTACCCGCTTCGCTTTGATTGGGTGCTGTGACTGCATATAAGCGAGTGCCTCTCCCGCCACGAGAAGAGAAGCATGAAAGGAGCCACGGGGAGCGGACCGGTAGAGGCTTCGGCCGGGAAGAATCCCGGGGCAGACTGTGCGGAGAAGGAAAATAAAGAGAGCCTAGCCACTGCCAGATCTTGTCGTGTGTTCTTCCTGCCGGCCGGGAGCGACACCAACAGTGAAAATATTCTCAAGTTGCTTCCATTTACCTATAGAGACCTCAAGATAATCCTTTTTGTAGCTGAATAATATTCCATTTTGTAGAAATACATTTTTTTCATCCATTCTTTCGTTGATGGGCACTTTGGTTGTTTCCAAGATTTAGCTATCACAAACTGTGCTTCTATGAACATGGGTGCACATATATCTCTGTGACATGACCTTTTCAATTTTTCTGGGAAAATACCCAGGAAGGGAATAGCTGGATTGAATGAAACCTGCAATCCTAATTTTCTGAGGAATCTCCACACTGACTTGCACAGTGGCTGTACCAGTCCGAACTCCCACCAACAGTGGAGCAGTGTTCATTTTTCCCTTGCATCTGCACCAACATTTGTTATCAGTTGTATTCTTGATGACAGCCATTATTTCAGGGGTGAGATGAAATCTCAATGCTGTTTTAACTTGTCACCCAAATGGCCAGTGACAGTGAACATTTCTTCATGTATTTATTTGCCATTTGTATATATTCACCTGAGAGCTGTATGTTCATCTCCAATGCCCATTTTGGACAAAGGCTTTGAATTTGGGGGACTTGATGTTTTTCAGTTCTTTATATGTTCTGGATATAAGTCCTTTTCCTGAGGGATTGTTGACTAAAATTCTTTCCCATTCTGTGGGTTTTCTTTTCACTTTGTTGGTGATTTCTTTTGAAGTGCAATAACTTTTTAGTAATATGAGATCCCAGTTGTTGACTTTTGAACTCTTGCCCATGCTGTTTGCATTTTATCCATGAATTCTCTGTCTACCCAATATTTCCAAGATTTCTCCCTACCTTATCTTCCAGTAGACTTAGTGCTTCTGTTTTAATATTTAGATCCTGGATCCATTTTGACTTTAGTTTAGTCTGTCCACTTCAGCATGTGGAAAGCCTATTTTTCCAACTCATTTATTAAAGAGACTATCTTTTTTCCAGTGAACAAGTTTGGACACTTTGTCAGGTACCAAGTGGTTAAGTATCTTTGTAGCAGTGTCTGTATCTTCTAATCTGTTCCACTGATCTTCAGGTCTATTTCTTTGCCAGTACCATGCTGATTTTATTACTGTGGCTTTGCAGTATAGCTTCAAGTCAGAAATTGAGATGCCTCCTGTCTTGCCTTTGCTGTCCAGTATCACTTGTGCTATTCTAGGTTTCTTCTGTTTCCAAATGAATTTTAGGAGTGTTTTCTCTAGATCTTCAAGGTACGTTAATGGTGTTTTGATTGGGATTGTATTGAATCCGTATAACAATTTTGGGAATATGGTCATATTCACAATGTTGGTTCTTCCTAACCAACAGCAAGGAAGATTCTTCCATTTTCTAATATGCTCTTCAATCTCCTTTTTGAGAGTAGTATAATTTTCAGCATATAGATCTTTTACATTCTTAGTTAGGTTGACTGTATCTGATTTTTATAGATTCTATTGTGAAAGGTGATATTTCCATAATTTCTCTCTCAGTGAGTTTTTGGTTTGTGTACAGAGTTTTTGGTTTGTGTGATTTTTGAGTGCTGACTTTGTATCCGGCTATGCTGCTTAATTTGTTTTTTAACTCGACTAGTCTTTTAAGAAGTTTTTTGGGTCTTCTATGTAGAGTATCATGTTGTCTGCAAAAATGATAATTTAACTTCTTTGTTTCCTATTTTTATTTCTTTTATTTCTTCCTCTTGTCTCATTGCTCTGGTTAATATTTCCAGAACTGTATTGAATAGGAGTGGTGATAGTGGACATCCTTGTCCTGTTCCTGATTTTAGAGTGAAGGCTTTCAATTTTTATACATTTAGTATAATGTCGGCTGTTGGTTTATGATAGATTGAGGTACATACTGTCTATTCCGAGATTTTGTAGGATTTTTATCATGAACAAGTGTTGGACTTTATCAAAAGCTTTTTCTTTGTCTACTGAGATGCTCATGTGATTTTTATTTTTGGCTCTGCTGATGTGTTGTATTACATTTATTGATTTGTGTATGTTGAATCAACCATGTGTTCCTGGAATAAATCTCACTTGGTTGGGGAGTATAATCTTCTTAATGATTTGCTGCATTCTATTTGCCTGTATTTTATTGAGAATCTTTGCATCAATGTTCATTAGTGAGGTTGGTCTACAGTTCTCCTATTTGGTTGGGTCTTTCTTTGGTTTTGATTTCAGAGTGATACTTGCCTCCAAGAATGAGTTAGGGAGGACTGCTTCCCTTTCAGTTTCACTGAAGAGTTTAAGGAGTATTGGCATTAAATCTTCTTTAACTTTCTTGAAGAATTCAGCCTTGAATACATCAGAACCTGGGCTTTTCTTTATTGTTAATTTTTAATCATATTTTCAATCTCAGTAGCTGATCTTGGGTTACTCAAAATCTTTTTGACTGAGCCTTGGTAATTCATATGTTTCTAGAAATCTGTCTATTTCCTCTGTGTTTTCCACCCTATGTGAGTAAAGATTTTCAAAGTTGGTGTTCATGATCTTTTGAATTCCCATAGGATTTTGCAGTAATTTTCCTCTTTTCAGTCCTTATTGCATGGATTTGAGTTTTTCTTTTTCTTGATCATGTTGGCTAGATGTTCATCAATTTTGTTTATTCTCTCAAAAAACTAGTTATTTGATTCATTAATTCTTTGTATTTTTTGTTTCAGTTGCATTAATTTCTGCTCTAATCTTTACAATTTTGTCTCTTTTATGAGCTTTGGGTTTCACTTGTTCTTCTCTTTCTAGAGGCTTGAGATGTAACATTAGGTTATTTATTTGTGTTTGTTCCATTTTTTGATATGACTATTTATTCCTATATATTTCCCTCTTAGGACTGCTTTCATTGCTTCCCATAGGTTAAGTATGTTGTGCCTGAGTTTTCATTGTCTTGTAGGTATTGTTTCATTTCTTCTTTGATTTCATCAATAACCCTCTGGTTGTTCTGAAGGTTGTTAATTAATTTCTATGCATTTATGCAGGTTTTGCAGAATTTTGCCATTGATTTCCAATTTTAGTGTGCTATGATGAGATATTATGCATGGGATAATTTCATTCTCTTTGCATTTAGTTAAGAATGTTCTATGAGTTAGTATATGGTGTATGTTGGAGAATGTCCTATGTGCATCTGAGAAGAATGTACATTCTGATGTGGTTGGATGGAACACTCTCTAAACACCCACTAAGTGCATTCATTCACAGGTATGATTCAGTTCTGCTATTGCTTTGATTTTTTTTTTTTTTTGTCTAGTTCCCCTATCACTTTGTTACAGTGGGGTATTAAGGTCTCCTATTACAATTGTGTTCAAGTGTATTTGGTTTTTCATGTCCATTGGTATTTGTCTTATATAGTTGATTGCTCCTGTATTTGGTGCTTATATATTTATAATTGTTAGTTCTTCCTCTTTTAGTTTTCCACTTACAAGTATGTACTGGCCTATTTTATCTCTTTTAATCATTTTAGGTTTGAAGTTCACTTTATTTGCAAACAGAATAGCTACCCTTGCTTTTTTCTGGGTTCCTGTTGCATGGAATACTGTTTTCCATCCTTTGATTTTTAGGCTATGAGTTTCTTTTTGAGTCATATTTGTTTCTTGTAGACAGTATATTGTGGGCTTCTGTATCTTGGTCCGTTTTGTCAGCTTGCTTCTTTTGACAGGTGAATTGAGCCTGTTTACATTTATGAATATCACTGATACGTACTGGTTTGACTTTGCCATATTGTGTTCCTGTTGTTGGTTTCCTGTTTTTTTTCCTTGTTTAATTTCTTGTCCTGCTTGGTGGTTTCTTTCTGTTGTTGTTCTGGAGATTGTGGTCATTTTTATGTCTATCTAGCATGGCTTTCAATATGAATTTTCTTCAGTTATTCTTTGTCATGAAAGTATCTTGTTTCTTCATTAAATTTGAAAGACAGTTTTGCTGGGTATTCAGTCTGCGTTGAAAGTTTTCTTTTAGCACTTGAAGTACTTCCAACCTTGTTTTAACCTGAAAGTTTGTACTGAGAAATCTGCTGTGATTCTAATAGCCTTCTCTTGACTGATGAGTGGTGTCTTTTCTCTAACAGCTATTAGTGTTGTGTTTTTTATGCTGCATGTCTGGAATCTTAATTATTATGTGTCTGGGTGTAGATTTATGTTGTTTATGACTGTTAGCATTCCATACACCTCACTTATTTGTATATCAAATGTTTTTCCCATGTGTGGTAAATTTTCTTCTATTACTTCTGTGAAAGGCTTAGCTATGTTTTGCATCCTCACTGATGCCTATTAGAATTACATTGTTTCTGTTTGCATCATCTTGTAGCTCCTGAATTGTCATTTCATGCTGCTTTGTTGTTTTTATAAGTTCTATTTTTTTATGGTCGCTATCTGCAAACCTCTTCTCAAGGCCTGAAATTCTATCTCCAGCTTCATTTGAATGGTATTGCCAGCTTTCAAAAGAATTTTTGTTGCTTGGATTTGTCTTTGAATTTGTTTCATGGATTCTGCTTGTTTTCTACATTGTATATTCGACATTTTAATCAATTTCCCATGCTCCTGTATTTTTTTATCTATTTCTTCTCTAGCTATGTTGAGCAAGTCCTTTACTAAGGTTTTTTTTTATCTTTATGTAAGACACTACTTCTAATTTGATTTCCTCAATATCCTCATGAATTTGTTTCTTTACTATCTACTATCATTTGCTATCTTTTCAGAGATTTATGGTGTTGATTTTTGAATTCCTCTATTTTGCTGTTATCTCTTCTTGCACATGATGGACTAGATGTTTGATATTGCATTTTGGTTTTTGTTTTGTCATTTTCAACTTCTGGGCCAGTATCTACTTAGTTAATCCCAGCAGACATTACTGTCAGCAGTGTACATATACTAGGTTCCTACTGTGTGGTTGATGTCCATCCGATTGTTGGGTACATAGTGACTGGAAACTGCCAAGGTCCTCTGTATGGGTGAGGGGCCACCAAGTCTCCCATCAAACCAGTACTGCTAGTGCACTGCAGTTCAAGGTTCTGGGAAGGAAAATGGGAGCAAACGTTCATAGCAGTGCTTGTTCTAAGAGGTGGGGAGTGTAGCCAAGGGTAACAGGCCCAGCCAGAATGGGTCCTCTGGGTTAGCACATGGGAGGAGTGTGCCAGGTCACAGGCGCAGCTCAGAGGCATGAGCAGGAGAGGAGTGTGGCAGTAACCCTCTGGGCTGGTGGGAATGAGAAGACACCCAGAGGCGCAGGCACTGCTCAGTGGACCCAGCCGGGGTGGAGCATGGCAGTAACTCTCTGGACTGGGTGGGAGGAAGTAGGTGGGTGGGAGGGTGCTGAGCGGCACAGTCACTGCTCAGTGGCCCAAGCACATGTTTTTGAAAAAAATGTTAGTGCATGTGATTTTGCTTCTACAATTTATGTGAAAGCGAAGACTAACACACTCTGAATACCATATGGTATCTGAATTAAGACAAATTGTAGTGCAGCACATTTAATTTTTAGAATATCCGATATGAAAATCTATGCAAACATTTAATTTAATTTCTATAGGCTGCATGTTAAAATATCTTGAATATATTGCAATAATTAAATTGGATTATTAAAATTAATTTTATTTTAAAGCTTTAATGTGAATACTATGAGTTATAAGTAATATTTTTATTTCACATTGTATTTCAATTGGAGAATATTGATCTATAGAATCCAATACTTGTTTCAAAAACACTTTCAAATGGTGTCATACATTACTTAAGGTTTTGCTTGTTCAATGTATACATTTTGCATGTAACAAATGTGAACATTTTATGATTTGCCTGTCAATCATGTTCCCTAACAGTCTTTGTAAAGCCTTTATCTCTGCTTGGTGCCATAAGAAGTGACTGTGAATCTTTTGGGTATGGGACCTGATGGACAGTCTTTACATCACTGCAATCATACGTTTAAGGGTATGGTGGGTCTTTTGGAAACTTGGCCTATGTTCCCTGTATCTCTACTCCTGCCTCAAGAAGTAAGCATTTGCTGTCACCACAGTCACACAACAATGTGCCATCCTCTCCAAAGGCCTACAGCAATTAGATCTGCTGATTGCTTAACTTTTGAGCCTCAAAATTGTTAGCAGAATAACTTTTTACTTTGTGTGAGGTTTGATACAGTGATATGAAAACTAACCACACTGACTTACTGTGCAAAATTCACAATTCAAGGAGGCATTCATTAGAATCTGCCTCACAATATTTCATTTAAATTGTTTAATAATATTATGATTTCAATTATATCATTAAAGTTCCCCTATATTCATTCCTTGTTTGCCTTCTAGTATACTTCATGCATGCAAGTTGTAGTTACTTTCCTTGTTGCTGGGTCAAAAGTCTTATTTTGACCCACAGTTTAGAAGTTTCTGTCCTTTCATTGAAGAGCCTCTGTGGTTGAAGGGGCTGGGTATAAGAAAGCTGCTGACATTATGGTGACCAGAAGAGAAAGAGGAATTGAGGAGCTAGGAAGCGCAAATACTTTTCTAGGTCATGCCCACCATGAGCTGCCTATTCCAGACTGGTACCATCTCCTAGCAAGTTAGCTCTACTGTTCCCATGATTCAGTCACCTTGCAAAATCCTGCTCAACAGTACATGTGGCTCTTGGGGGGCCTCTAGATATAAATCATAACACCAGTAGCTCACTTTTACAGCTTGTCAGTTATATCAGAATCTGATGGTTAAAGAAATTGTGTTATCCTAATTCAATATACCACTTCTTTATAGTCCTTCATTGTTCTTCTCATTTTCATTTTTGATCCAGTGTTACTGTACAACTCTTAATTTTATACACTGAAAATATATCATGTTATCCTTTTGCTAAACTTTAAAGTGCATCCAAATAAACACCCACTTAATAAGCTGTATATGGAAGTAAAAATCAAAACAGCAAGAGCCATTACACAAGAGAGAGAAATATAAGGAATAAGGATAAGAAAGAAAGAAAGAAAGAAATGAAATAATCATTACTCACAAATGGCATGACACTCTACATAGAAGATTCCAAAAACTCCATCAAAAACTTCTAGATTTAATAACCAAGTTCAATAACAAAGATTTGTATACAAAGTGTACATTCAAAAATCAATAGCATTTCTGTATACAAACAACAAGCTCAATGAGAGAGAAATTAGGGAAATAACACCCTTCAAAACAGCTTCCCAAAAGATAAGATACTTAGGAATCAATCTAACAATTGAAGCAAAAGATTTATATACTGAAAATTACAGTACTCTGAAAAAAGAAATCAAAGAGGATGTCAGAAAATGGAAAGATATTCCTTGCTCATGGATAGAAAGAACCAATATTGTGAAAATGGCCAACTCCCAACTTCCAAAGCTATTACACAGGTTTTAATGAAATTCTGGTCAAAATATTCTCATAACTAGAGAAACAAATTCCTAAAATTAATCTGGAACCAGAGATCTAGAATAGCAAAGGCAAGCCTAGGAAATAAAAGGAAAGCAGGAGACATCACAATTCCTGACTTGAAATTATGCTAAAAGCTACTGTGCTAAAATCAGCATGGTAAAAAAAAAAAAACAGATGAAACAATACAAAACAAACAAACAAATAAACAACAATAAAACAAGCCTGAGGATCAATGGAATAGAATAGAAGATGCATATGTAGACACAACTATAAACATGCTCGATCACCTTACTTTTTTTCTCCTTTATCTTTTACAAAGTGACCAAACATGTTCACTGAAAGAAAGATAGCCTCTTTAATAAACTGATCTAGCAAAATTGACTTTCCACATCCTCAAGAGTTTAACTAGGCCTCTGCTTATCACCAGGCACCAAAATAAAGTCAAAATGGATCAAAGATCTAAATATTAAAACAGAAGCACTAAATCTACTGGAAGAAAAAGTAGATAGAAATGTTGAAGTCATAGAGAGTTAGGTAGAGAGTTCACGAACAAAAACCAAACTGCATGTGAAACATTTCAAAGAATCAAAAACTAAGATCTCATCTTAATGCAGACTTTTGAACTTCAAAGCATATCACTAATATAGTGAAAAGAAAACTCACATATTGGGAAAAAAAACTAGCCAACTATTCCTCATACAAATAAAATCTATCTAGAACATTTAAAGAATTTAAAAAGTGAGAACATATCAAATTCAAATATCCAATTCAAAAACGGGCATCTGAGGTGAATGCACACTTCTCAGATCAAGAAATACAAATGGCAAATAAATATATGAAAAAATGTTCAGCATCATTAGGTCACTCAAGAAATACAAATTAAAACAACTCTGAGATTCCCTCTCACCTCACAAAGAATTGCTAGCATCAAAAAATCATCAGATACCAAACACTGGTAGGTCTTGGAGAGAAATAAATCCTTTTCTATTATTGATAGAACTGATATATATATATATATATATATATATATATATATATATATATATGAAACTGATAGAACTGATATATATATATATGAAACATAGCTAAAATATGTGCTGTTCATTATATAAGTTCATTGAAAGGAATAGTTATTGTTTATATTGTGCCCAATTTTGCAGGCTTACATCTGGTAATCTGAGCAACTGTTTTGAAGACAACAGTATGCAATATAATAACTATTGTTAATTTGTTGTTTAAAATTCTCTATCAGTTTTATCCTTTTTAAATTCCAACCCTAAATTTAAAATAGTGAAACAGAAATTATGAATGATTTAAATGTACTACAGAATAATGGAAAGCATTATGTTTGATACTATTTACATTCTGCTATTGATTTCATTCTTTTCTTTATTTAAGGAGAAAAGAAAAAAAAAGAAAAAAGGGTGCAAGTTATACAGAATTTCAGAAAGAATGAACAATAAGAAATCACTAGTTAATAGATTACATACTGTTATCTCAGAAATAGTTGTTCAAGTTACAAAATTAAAGCATATAAAGTGGACTTTCAAACAGTGAGACTGCAAAGAGTTTTGTTCAATGATCCAACAAAATTCAGTAATATGGTTCTCTATCTTATACACTTAAATATATATGCAGTTATATCCTTTAGAGCACTTTCTTTTCTTTTCTTTTTTACAATGACAATTACACATTTTGGGTTTTATTACTCCCACAGTTCTTATTACTTTTTTTTTTTGAAGAGAGTAAAACCAAATGTGACATAACAGAACAGAGTCAGTCAAATCAAAAGGATGGACATAATAGATAATGTAAAAACAAAATACAAGGTGATCATCAATGATTACCATACTGCCTCTTGCTATCTTAAAAAGAATTGCCTATATCATCAGTTATAATAAAATTGGGCTAAACAATAAAGAATAAAAGCAAAACATTGGAGACATTACAGGACTTTAAAAGAAGATAATAGTCAACCAGAATGGGCAACATAATGAATCTTACTGTCTTCAGAGTTGCTGCCTATACTTTTGAACTTGGTACTATCAAGCAAAGAAGAATAGAGGAAAATCAGTCAAAACAAGATGGTGAGGGCAATACAGGGTTTCAAATCAAGTTAATAAGAAATCAAAGTGTATTACTATAATGTATGCTGCTATTTTTTATTTTTCCCTTAATTAAAAAGATAAAAATTAAAATGTAGACAATCTCAGAAAAAAACTCATGTAATTTCATAATCGCTGCTTCCCTGAGGACAAAATGCTTGCAATAGTCATGAATACTCATCTCAGAAAATGTGAGCTCCACAAAGTTAATGATTTGTTCTATTGTTTATCTGAGTTCAGCTACAATCAACTAAGTTTTCCCCCTCACTAAGGATCTCTTTAGTTTCAAATAATGGTTGCAACTGTATGACAGAGAAGTACACCAAAAGCAATATGAATAGGTTAACCCATTCTGACAGTCTGAGCAGCATATAGCTATCGAATCACTGTAGCAAGATGAGTGTGTGTGACAGTAACCTCAATCATCAAATACAACTGAGTTGCAAAGAAGACAGAATAGAATAGAATCTTAATCAATGGGTGTGAAGACTAAACCCTTGGCAGATAAATATGGTGAGTTTCACATTTTAACACAGAAATTTTCATCTCTTAACTGAATTCCATTTGATGTTTCAGCAAATGACATTTTTGTGTTGGTGACTAAAGGCTGGAATAAACATAATGAACAACTTCATGTCAGTGTATTTTAATTGAAGAGTTATACTCTGATTGCATTCCACTGAGAATAAGTTGATTGCTCAGATCAACTTAATATTTTGTGGTTATTACTAGTCCATATGCACCCGAAAATGTATCAGTTATTTTCCTTTTGCCATATGTCTATTTCTATTTTTATTCCTTCTCTCAAGCTCAATTTTAGATAAGTATTTTACTTATATTTTATGTGTTTATTAGTTTAGATATTTTCTATAGAGTTGCATTAACATTTGTAAATTACAACTCTATGTTCAGCTCTTAGCAACAAGAACAGAGTTTAAGATATCTATAAATTAGTCAGTATTTTAGGCATTGTGATATTTTGCTGACAGGCATTTTGAGATATTCATAATACACAACTAAATGCAATTGAATTTGATTTTTTTAAGGCAGAGAAAAAATAAATGAGAAAACCACAAGTTTCACTTAAACCAAGCCTTTAAAGTGTAGAGAATAAAATTTAATCTTTGTTGCAAAGAAGAATGAAATTCAGCCTAAAATAGTTGGCAATTTTAGAATTTTAATACTGATCTGGAGACACTGAAGTGGAGGTGGCAGATATCAGATAGTCTTCTAGCACTGAGTTGGGGAGTCTATGAGATTCTCTCAACATTTTAGACAGTTTAAGAAATACCAATGATATGCAGAAATCTTAATGAGGTATTAAATTAAAATGAGTTAAGCTATCAGCTGATCTTACAGATAAGAAAATAATCAGTTTGTTCTTCTATGGGTTCTGTTGGCACAGTAACATCTCCATCAGTGACATAGATATAATGATAGCTACACATGGTTCTCAATTCACATAAGAAGTGAGAATCTCAATTCTTGGTCCTCAGTGAAAATTTGAGCTATATGATTCTCCTCCCTGTTTTTTCTATCGAAATTCTGAACTACTGCTGCATAAAACTTGAACTTCATTGCATAACAAAAAACACAAACACTGTATAACAAAAACAAAGCTATAAGCAGTGCGTTCTAAGATTTTGTTCTAAGAGATAAAAAGAGTCTGCAAAAAACTAACATAAAGCACTGTGACATCTAAGTGTAAAGGGGCTGGAAAAGTAAATGGTATCTTGTTGAAGTTGATAATACTTTCCAATATCTTCTGAAAAGTAACTGTTTTTGTATAACTTAGTATATCAAACAATAATGATTAAATTCCTCTGTACTCAGATTGTTGGTCTTGGAAAAAACAAGAATAGAACAGCAAGAGCAAATACAACAAAAATCCCATACTTTTTCTATTGGATCTTTGTTACTGCCCACAGCAATGCAGTATGAAAAGAAGTTGTGTCTTTTTAACTTTATTGTAAATTTAACATTAGCATTTACTTATCAATACTTTTTTTGAGCAGTTTGTTCATAGGTGAGAAAGTGAAATCAGTGGATGTAGCAAAATAGTGTGCAATATATTTTATGGGAAATTCCTTCATTCATCTATGTTTAATTGAGCATGTATTATCTCATGTACAGCCCTAAAGCTAATTTAATGTGATCATGAATAAAGTAGACTAGTGTTCTCATAAAGCCATTTTCTTTCTGAACAGTTGAAAGATTATACAATCATTAATAAGTGAAACATATGGTATATTTTTAGTTAATATTGATTATTGACTCACAGTGAAAGAAAATTTATAGTGGGAAAATCAAGATTATGAATTTCAGTGCATGTTAGCAAGTAAAAACAATAAAAAAAATAGAATAGTCAAGTTGGACTCAGTTAAACAGTGAGGCTTGGGCAAATATTTCAAAAAGGCAATGTTACTGAAGAAGATGTAGTTGCAAAAAAGAAAATCTAAGACAAAAGGTAGAGCTAGAATTGAGATATCTAATATAATAACCATTAAACACACATAACAATTGGATACATAAATTGTGGCTAGTGAGTAGCAGATATAAATTTTAAATATGGTGTTTTCCAATTAATTACAACTTAATTATACAAATTGATATACTGAGAATTTGTGAGATAATATACAAATCTATACCTGTAAGTTGTATAAAATAATTCTAGATAAAGTAACTTCAATGAAATTTCATAATGTGAACTAAGCTATGCTGAATAAAAGTATTTCTGACCTTAATGAAATTTTTCTATATACTCCTTCTCTCTTACTGCTTTATAATTTTCTTTCTCTTCCTCATTTTTAAATTTTTTTTATTTAAAGAAAGACTAAATAAAACAGAAAACAGGTATAAGTAATACATACTTTCAAAGAAAAAATAAACAGTAATAAATCATTAGTTGATGTTAACATATCGTCCTCTTACAAATAATTGTTCAAGATACAAAAGTAGAACATATAAGTGGGAATTCAAATTGTGAGATTGCAAATAGTTCTATTCAACTATCCAATACAAACTTAGTAATATGATTATCAATCCAATACACTTAGACATCAATACATGCATTTATCCATATCTTCATTTTTTGTTGAGATTAAACAAACCAAAGCATACTAAAATCATTCTGAACAAAGAATAATAGTATTGATGGATTTCACATCACGACACTCTGGGATCAGCACTGGGTACTGTAGTGTCTTTTACCTTTAAAGTATTTGTTCATTTCATCATATATTGTAATATCAGTTTATAGATTCTACCCATGCATGAGTCTTAACATGTATTTATATCCTTTCTATATTATAGGGGGGAAACAAAACAAAGCAGGATAGGACAAAACATATTCTTATAGACACATAAAATGAAAAACACATATAAAACTGCTGTACAAGGAGTTCTACCATGGTTACTGTGTTGTCTCTTGTTGTCTTCAATAGAATTTGGCTCTATCATCAGATATAGTATAATTGAATATATCAGTACATAATGGTATGAAACACAACTTTGTAGATAGTGTAAAACTACAAAAACAGGTAGTAATCAAACCAGAATGGGTATCATAGTGAATCTTCTCATTTTCAGCAGTTTTCTATACTCTCAGACTTGATACTGTCAAGTTATAATACATTTTTGAAAAAAGCTGTCAATAACAAACAGCAATCAAACAAATTAGATTTATATAAGATCCATCATGATATAACAGTATAAGTTATACAGGGCCTCAGATTAAGTTAATAGGAAATTAAAGATGATTACTGTGCTATATCCTGATATTTTGGTGATGGCTTTCTATGACCTCAGATCTAGTGCTTTTAGACAAACTGGGACAGAATAAGTTCTATCTAAGCAGAGAAGTGTCAGTAATCTTGGTTTTAATTCCTGATACACTATTAACAATATATTCTGCTGTCATTTTTAAGACTATTCCTCCCCTTTTGTTCTCCCAGGGTACACTGTGCTTTTTTGGGTCTCACCAACACCCTTGGTTTTAAATTGGTGGGGGCAACTTGCTATTAATCTAAGTGGTTCTGAACCTTCTCCCTCCTGGACTCGATCTCTACTTGTATTCTTTACCTATTAAAGCCTCTTTCCCTCCTATCCTCAAATACTCGTCTATTTGCCACTATTATTCTTTGGTTCCCTATCACATAGAGCATTGTTTTCTCATATTTGGTTTTCAGTTCATATACCCTTTTTCAGGTTAATTATATTTCCTATGAAGAGCAATTTGGTGGACTCTACCTCCTAATCTACTCTGCCTGTGATTCGCTCTTTCTTTTTTAATTTAGTGTTTCAAAGCCATCTATATTAGAGATGATAGCCAAGCTCATTTCTGTTGTGCTCTTTTTATGTCATTAGTTGTCTGTTTGTCTTCTTCATTTTGCTTTCTGCTCCATTCGTTGAGGCCTCTCTGCCACTGTTCCTGGAATCCTAGTACTTTTCTCTCTCTTTAGAATATCCTGTAGTATTCTCTATAGAGTTGGATTGGTGGTTGCAAATTCTCCCAATTCCTCTTTGTCTTGGAAGCATCTTGTTTCTCCATTAATTTCTAGAGACAGTTTTTCAGGGTACATCAATCTGGGCTGGAGGTTATTTTCTTTCAGGGCTTGAAATACTTCAATCGAAGCTCTTCTGGATTTGATGGTTTGTGTCAAGAAGTCTGCTGTAATTCTGATGAGCTTTCCCTTATAAATAATCTGTTTCTTGTCTCTGACAGCTTTTAATATTCTGTTCTTAAATTGGATTTCTGAGATCTTGATTATTATCTTCCTGGGGGTAGTTCTGTTTTGGTTGTAGGTGGCTAGAGTTCTGTATGCCTCATACATGTGCATATCATTTCCTTTTTCTCTGATTGGGAAGTTTTCCTTAATTATTTCTGAGAATAGCCTTTATAGTTCCGTTGTTTGTAACCCTGATTCTTCATTCATTTTCTTTTTTCTCAAATTATAGATCCTCTTGTCATCTTCTAGCCTTTGTATTGTTACTGCTTGTTTCCTTGTTATTTTTCAGAAATTTTTCCTTTCATGAACCCACATTTTAAACAAGTAAAGCAAGATATAAATAGATTAATAAAAGAAATGCTAAACACCTCTCAAGAAGACACAGATGGAAGAATGGAGGAACACAAAAAAAAGGGAAGATTTGCTTGATGAAAAATATAAAGAAAACAGAATACATGAAGCAGGTTCAAAGAGATTACCAGGAAATTTAAAACTCCATTGAAAGCTGGCAAAAGTGCTTGAAAGAAATTAAGGATAGATTATATTCTCCCTCATTTTTAATGATATAATTGTATGCCTTTGTGTAGTCTTTTTAGAATTTAATATAACTGAACAATTTTTATATTCTTTTACTTGAATATGTATTACTTTTTCTAAATTTGGCAAGTATTCTTTGTTATTTTTTAGAAAGCTCTTTACCACTTGGATATTTATCTTTAATGAAGATGTATACCTTGAACATTTGCCCTTCTGCTGCTGTCTTGACAACCATATAACCTTTATTCATTTTGACTAATTTCTTTCCTCCTTTTCCCTCTTCTTCCCTCCTTTTCAAATAAACTGTCCCCAAGTCCATAGATTAGCTTTTTATTTATTTGTTTTGTTTTGAAATAGGGTCTCCATATATAGCTTGGATTGACTTTACACTCATGTTGTAGGCTACACTGGCCTGAATGTTAATGGATTCTTTTCTACCTGATTCACTCTTACTTAAATGCTTCCTATTGCATTATTTCATTCATTGTACTATTTAACTCATGAACTTGTTTATTTTCAATAACATTATCATCCATTTGATTTCTAATGTGCACTGATTTATTTTAAAATAAGTTAAAATTTTGTCAAATTGTTTTGTTTTCTTGAAATTTATATTAATAAAATTGTTTAATTATTCACCAATTTTTGTTTTTCTTTATTACCTTATGTATAAGATGGAGGGTTTGAGCAATGAGATGGTGTAAGTGATGACTCCTTTGTGCTGAAGTAACATTGTCATTATGATCACTGGGGCTAACATTAGCTAAAGTACAAAGGAGAGCTTGTGGTCGAGTGGCCACGTCTGCTGCATGATTACCATTGGTCAGAGGTCCTGGTAACCCAGTGAGCACGTAGATTTCCAATTTAAAAAAGGCAAGTTCTTTTTATAATAAGCACCTGTATTTGTCTAAACAGTTCTCAGTGCTGGAGGCACTATTGATTTGGCCTGCTGTTTCTAGCAGGGGCACAGAGTATACAATATAAGTGCTGTCAGTATATAAATTCAAGGGCTGATTGGGAAATGCTGAAAGGGCTGCAGTAATAGCATGCAACTCTGTGATCTGGACTGAAGTACTGTTTGTTTGGAAGGGTACAGTTTTACCAGGTGAATATCCACTATTTAACATTTGAGCAGTTACAATGGTATTTGAGCTACCCATAATTAACCCCATTTGTGCCAGTAGATTTCTACCCCAAAGATTTGTTTGTATTTGGGGGCCTGGGGCTGCCCCCGGTTTCCATTTCCCTGCAGTGGAAGCAATTCTTTTCCATTAATATCCCTTTTAGATTTGCATTCATTAGCCCAATGGTATCCCCTTTTACATCTAGGGCATAATCCTGGTGCTTTGGCTTTTGCATTGACATTGGAATCTCTATCTTTGGGTCTTTTTTGCAGTTCTTTGCAAAATGACCAGTCTCTCCACAGGTAAAACACTTTTGTTTATTTATTTATTTTTTTGAGATAAGAATTGTTAAACTGGGGGCTGGGGATTTAGCTCAGCGGCATAAGCGCCTGCCTTGCAAGCAGGCAGTCGTGAGTTCGATCCCTGGTACCGATAAAAACGAAAAAGACAAAAAAAAAAAAAAAAAAAAAAAAGAATTGTTAAACTGTAAGGCCTTTGCTGATAAGCAGTTTTAGTGTCAATGATCCCAGGAATTGACCTCACAACCTTTCATTTGTCAGGTAGGCGTTTGTGCCATTGAACCAAGGGGACAGAACTCACAACCTTGTGCTTGGCTGACAAGCCCTGGTGCCATTGAGCTAAATCCCTGGCCTCAGGGATGGAAATCATAACCTTGTGATTGGCTGGCAGCTGCTTAAGCCATTGAGATAAAGCCCCAGCCCTTGCTTAATGGTGGTGAGAGAGGAACTCATATCACCCTTAAATTGCTTGTGGCTGTCAGGATAGGCATCCTCCTCTATTAACATATCAAGGTCCCACCTATTGCCAGCTTGCATAATGTGCCTAGTGGTCTCTTTGCAATTTTCTATATATTTTCACCAAAAAGCATTCTCACCCAATAAAATTGCTCCGGCCAATCCTTGCCAATCTGTAGATGTGGTCCAGCTGTCAGCCAAAGAATTTAAGACCTCAAGAGTTTATGCGGCTGTGTCTCCCTACTTTGAAATCAAAACCAAAGTAGAGGACAACTCCATCCCCTGAGTCCAACGTTTCTGTCACAGGGAAAGCCTCCATATCATCTAGCTTTAATATTGGATCAGGCCAGGGGGATAAATTTAGAAATCATGCCTCTCAGCAAGGGTCGCTGAATGGGAGAAATCCCGGAGGAAACTCTGGGGTTAATTTCACTTTTCATTTTAATTTTTTCTATTTTTAGCCTTTCTAATAGAGCTATCAAATCCTGACGTTCTTTTTTTTCAGTTCAATCTGTTGTCTTAAAAGTTCAATTTAGTCTCTTAATTCCTTCCTAGTATCAAAAGTTAAACAGGCTGAAGCTGGAATTATACAGCCATTACAGTATGAGGGAGGGGCTCTTTGCTTCTGAGTTACAGGGTCTCTTTGCTTCTGAGTTAACATTTAGCCCTAAAGGACAATTGCTTAATTTTTTTTTTCCTTACCCTTTAAAGCCTTTCTTAAACTTTTAACAAAAATCTCATGTTGGCTCAGTTATTGTCCTAGTGGACACAATTGCTAAGTTTTTTTCCTTTACCCTTCGTGTCTTTAAAGCTTTTCTAAACTTTCAACAAAAGTCTCATGCTGGCTAATTTCTTGTCCCATAATCACTGTTCACTTAGCGAGGTTCAGCGGCATGGCAGGCTCCCACGTCAGTCCTCTATTTGCATTTCCTTTTTCTACTTTGGGCCACGAACAGGGTTCCTCACTAAGTCCCCCATTCTCGAGTCCCACGTTGGGGCGCCACTTGTCCCGGCCTGTGGGTAAGTCCATGGAGACCCTAGAGAGGGAGTGGAGATGAAGAGGGGGCAAGAGACAGAAAGGATGGAGACAAGACAAAGTCTGATCAAGTCTCTATTCAAGGCATGAGTATCAAATATATAGGGTATTGAGGAGGAGGGATTTGGGTGCTGAGACATCAGCAGGTAACTTAACAACAATGGCAAGACCCAGGTTTATAGGTCAGTTCAAATTTCCCATGCATGGGCTCAATAAGTATAATCCCTGAATAATGGGACAGGCTAAAAAAGTTATGCAAGGTGCTGCTTAATTACCAAACTTAATTCCTAGAGGGAATTAAGGTGGTGAGGCCTGCAGATATAAGGTGGCAGCCAATTACAGGGCTTCCCACAAATCCACAAGAGGCTGACCAGGTAGTTGAATCTAGTACCTGAGTCTACCATGACTGAACTGGAGATTGAGTCTATGACAAAAGACCTAGGTCCTACAACCCTGGATTCTGAGTTTTATAATTAACAAAGTTGATACCATAGTTTTGAAACAGTTTAAGATAATGAGCTACCATGAGTAGTGATACAGTGTACACACTGAATCAAATATAAAGACAGTGCAGCTACATCAGAAAAAAGGAAAAAAATGAAAAGAAAGAAAAGAAGAGCAAAGCAAAGCAAAGCAAAACAATGCAAAAGAAACATGGACCAAAAAGAAAGAGGTAGAAGTTAGGAGGCTCTAACTTAGCATGAATTTCAATGATGCACTCAAAAAATTTTAAGTTAATAACATCCTGTACTATAGAACTCTTCTTTAATCAATATATTCAAAATTTATCTCATTCAAGATTATTAGCCTCAAATTTTAAAAACATTTGCTTCAGTTTGTTTAAGTATATTTATCAATTTTTTTTCACATTCACTGATCCTACTGCTTTACTTTGTATCTTAAATATCCTCAAACTATATTATGGTTACGTGTTAGATCCACAGTCTAATGCTGCTGGGAATTATTGGAAACTTTAAGAGTTGGGACTTAGCAAGCAGCCTTCTAATCTTGAGAATTACATTATATTGAAGAAAGGGATAATGACATCTCATTCCCCCTCCCTCCTTTTCACTTTCCTGCTGTGAGTTGAGTGGTATTTTGCTCTGCCATTGGACTCTGCTATAATGAGCTTGTTGCCTCACCATGAGTTCAAAATAATAAAGCCTATTGATCATGGGCTGAAATATCTGAAAACATGAGCCAAAATAGACATTTTCTCTTTATGAATGATTTTCTCAGCTGTTTACTAACAGAACAATACATATCCTTCACTGTCAATAAATCTATTAACTTTTAAAATCTAGCTTTGTTAAATATTTTACCATAACAAAATAGCAACAACAACAAACAAACAAACAAATAAAAAACACAGAGATTTAGTAAAACTATTTATTATCCTCCTTGAATATTTTTACTCATAATTTGTTCAGGGAGAGCTGTAGTTTTCTTGTAGCATTTGATTGGACAGAGCTTTAATGCAGCATTGTATCATAGCATTTTCTATGAGCCAAGCTGAAATCATTAATCACAAATAAATGACATTTTTGTTTTGATAGGATACATCTATAGGGAGTCTAGTTAATTGGATTTATTCTCTAATTTTATTAAATATGTATAGTTGGAACTACTGCTTGATTTGTAACCAAGGAAAACTTTGACAACCTTAAATGTTTGTCCATTATTTATATTAATATTTTTCTTTTGCAAAGTAGGTCAATCCATTAAACACTATTTACATTAGTTCAAATTTGTCCTTTTCAATCAATGAGTTTGCTAAAATTGAAACCAAGCCTCTGGGTATCTTTGCATAATTGAGAACAAGACTGTGAAATTCCTATTTAAAAAACAGAGGATGGAAATTAGAAGACATTTGAAGTTTCAAATCAATGTAAGATTAGGGTTCTCGTGTATATTCTCCATTAAATATACAATATTTTACATAATTGTCATGATACGTCATCACAAGAAGAAAACAAGAAAAAATTTAATCTTATATACTAAAGAAATAAGAATTAATATATTCTATCTTTTAACCAAGAAAGATAAAACCAGAAAATTAATATTTATATGCAAACAAAAAATGAATAGTTAGAAATAAACATACTATGTAGATAGCAACTATAACTATAGGATAAAATTAGAAATGCATTTTGCCACTAACATCAAATCTTACATTGAAATCTGTGATGAATGTTTAATCAGATTAACCAATACATTCAAGACTTAGATAAACCTTGATATATAGCTAGTAATATCACTCACATGATTCTGATCAAAATCATTCAATACTCTTTGAATTTCTGATATTGAATATTCACATTTAATTCATTTCTTTTGTGAATAGTGAAATAATTGCACCATTTTCCCTCAAACAATCCCAGTGTCCATCAATCAATGAATACATACAGCATACATGTTTATTTTTTTAATGCAACGGAGTACTACTCCATCCTACAGAAGGATAAACTAAAGACATTTCTAGCTAAATAGATAAAGTTAGAATACATAGTCTTAAGTGAAATAAGTTGGAAACACATATTAAATATTTCATTATTTCTCTGGTGTGCATAAAAAAATGTGTAAATAAGGACCAAAATGCATAATAGTATGGGGGAGCTGGCCAAGATCCCCCATCTCCCAAATGAGTGTACAAAAAAGGCTTAAATAAGTGAGATAGTGATGTGAATGTAGGCTCTGGGTGGATCAAAATCCTCTAGCAAAGTTTGTGACTCTGGGGGTTGAGACAAGGAATGTCTCTGGGCAGCCTGCATTTATTTTTTCAAACAAGGAAGTGATTAGAGTGGAAAACACAGGACACTAAGCAAGACCTTAAAAGTGTTTTCAAGGACTTTTCCAAGAAACAGATTATGTTAACTTTGGAGAACTACCTTATGTTAATTTAGGAGAAATCTCTTAGGAGAAAGTCACCAGGCTGACTTTCACGACATGAGTGAAATGCCTGCAGCTACAATCCCCACCTTGTTCATTGTGATTGGAGCCAGGTGTCCTCAGTTGTGGCCTTATCCTGCACTTTGAAGTGTTTCTTTGTTGTCTGGCTGGCCATGAGCTGGCCATACTGCAGCCTTGCATGTGTGTTCAATTTCCAGCTTCAATGGCTCCCAACATAATAGATATTGGACAATGGGGAGAAAGTGTTTAAATCAGAAGAATAAACAAGGGAGGGAGGAGTAGGAAAAGAAGGAATGAAGGACAATGGAAAAGTAAGAGAAATTCTAATGCATTGTTATAAACAGCCAAAAACTAGACAAAACTATAATAAATTCATTGGATGAAATGTTCTGAGTTGGGATCTACCAATATAACTAGCAATGTTTTCTAGTCAAGAAAGTTATCTTGGGGCTGGGGATTTGGCTCAGCGGCATAAGCGCCTGCCATGCAAGCAGGCAGTCGTGAGTTCAATCCCTGGTACCGATAAAAACAAAAACAAAAACAAAAACAAAAAGAAAGTTATCTTGGTGGAGGGACCATCAGGTTGAGTCTCTGAGATGAGTTGGTTGTAGTGTGTGTATTAAAAGGTTGTTTTTGGTATCAGCATCTGGGCAAGGAAAGCCAAGGAAGCAGGAAGAAAAACAAGTCATCCTGTAAACTGGACCTAACCAGGCTCACTAACATCTTAGCGTTTGGAACAGCCTAGATGAGGTAAAAGGTATATTCAGTGTCAACTGAGTAAGCAATATGAACACCTTACAAAAAACATATTCATAAGCCAAAGATGTCTCTAACTGTGGAGCAATCTTGAAAGGATATGTAGTAGATTTTATCCTATAACAACACTTTCAACAGTGAAACCATAAGTTTGTCATCAAAGGGAAATGGGAGGCCAATTAGTCATTTTTGTGGCCCTCTGATCCATTTTTTCACATGCAATTTGGATATGGCTTCTGCAAAATTACAGGTAGACTCTAAGCAAATTTACAGGGAATTGTTAAAGGAATGCTCTACATTCTCCAGTGCAGTAACTCTTCTCAAAATGTAACATTCTCACTGCTTGCTGTCACTGATATATAATCTGACATTTTACTCATTGTAGTCTAACAACTCTAGTTACCTTGGTGAATTATTGGATTATTTGACCCATGACATAAACCATGTTCATAGTGCCTCTCACTATCCATATCTATATATATGGATATATATATGGACAGATAATTTTAATGATTGGGCACTATCTTATACCAGATGCTATATGTGCTCATCTACCACCAGTGATAGATTCTCTAAAGACAGTCACGAATCAAGTGATCAAGTTTCAAAACACCATTATAGTAATTTTTCTATCAAGCAAGTTGTCTTAGTTTCTCATTGCTAAAACAAAATAGCTGATGGCCAAAGTTAAAGAAGAAAAGATTTATTGTAGATCACAGTTTATAGAGGTCTCAGTCCATAGTTAACAGGTCCAAAGAAGGGTGGCATGGCAGAGGGGTATCACAGAGGAGAAACAGTTCATGGAAAGCAGAAGGCAGCAAGAAGTGAAGAATGAGGCAGCAAGCAAGCAGCTGGCTCCTTATGTTATATCCAGGCTACACATTCTTAGGACTGGTGATGCTCACACCCAAGATAGGTTCTTCCATTGTCCATAGTCAAGAATTATGTCAAACCAATCCATGGGCTAATTTAATCCCAGCACCTTATACTCCAGATTCAAACACCTCTGAAAGATTCCCACCCAAGACTGCATGAGGCTTTGAGGGACCATCTAGACACAAGCCATAACAAAAGTGTTTTTTGTCATCAGAACATTCAACAAGCTTTTTTTATATGTCTAATGAAGGTGTTTTTGACGTATTATTTATTGACGTATTACAAAAGGTACAGCTTGCCATTAATAAAAGTAATATTCAAATATATGCAAAAAGTATCATTATTAAAATTTATGCAAATAGTTTAGTATGTAAGAAATTTCCAATTGTATATAATAGATACCAATTTTTCTTAGTTTTATAATCATCTAAATTATGCAAGTTTAAGCATTTCCAAAATAATATTAAACCAAATAGCACGTTACTGATCAGCAGCAAAATCCAACATCTCCAGGACCCAGAACCCATATACTTGGAAAATCACTACTTGTCAAAGAGAAAAAGGAAAAGGTAGATCTCAGGACATTTGGAGGGAAGACTGACAGGAAAATTAGATATAAAAAAAAAAAAAAAAGCTGGAGAAACTGCAGTCCAGAAAAAAGAAAGAAGCAGCCTGAAAATGCACTTTAGCTTCAGGAGAAGGAAATCTGCAGACACTAGGAAAGATCAGGAGACAGGAGCTCCAGGGAGAAACAACTGACTAAGTCAGCAGTCCTAGCCCTAAAAATAAAATGAGTAATACACATAGCAAGATCAGTGTGTTTTGAAGACATAACCATAGGTAAGGACTTTCTGAATTAGAACCTCAATTACTCAAGAAATAACATTAAAAATCAACAAATGGGATCAGGCCAGACTAAAACATTTCTGCACAGCAAAGTAAACCACCAGCAGAGTAATGAGACAACATATATAATGGGAAAAATTTTTCAGCTATTCCTCAGATGAAAGACTAGTATTCAGAGCATGTGAAGAACTTGAAAAATTAGGCCCTCCAAAATAAAAGACCCAATCAAAAAATGGGCCACTGAAGTGAAAAATTAGCTCCCAATGAAGAAGTAAAAAGGCTAATTAAATCTAGCCAATAGAGAAATGCAAACTGGAACAACCTGAGATTCCACCTTACCCCAGAAAAAAAGGCTATTGTCAAGAAATCAAATAATAAATAATACTGGTGAGGTCACAGGGGTAAAAGAACCCTTTTACATGGTTGGTAAGAATGCAAACTAGTGAAAACACTATGGAAGATTCCTCAAAAACACAAATTAAAATTTCAGTTTGATCCAGATATTACCCTTCTGGGTATCTTCCCAAAAGATTTAAAGACATCATATTACAATGATATACGTGTACTCATGATTTGGTAACAAAATTCTTAATAGCTAAGCTTTGCAATTAGTATTTCCAACACCAGGTGAATTAATAAATGAATGAATAAAAATATGTGACATTCGTGCACAATGAAGATCGATCTTGCCATCCGGGTTACACTTTAGTTATTTGTAGGAAAATGGATTCATCTTTAGACTATAATATTAAGTGAAATAAATCAGACAAACAGGCTTAAAAATCACATGGTTTCTCTTGAAAGAAAAATGGCCAAAATTTATATGAAAAGCAAAATAAGAAGTATGTAACAGGAAGTAGAGATAGATCTTTTAACAAAGTGAAGGGAGCCAAGAGAGGGAGGGGTGAGAGGGAGAGAGGAAGGAGAT
Organism: Cavia porcellus; assembly: GCF_034190915.1. Lineage (NCBI taxonomy): Eukaryota > Metazoa > Chordata > Mammalia > Rodentia > Caviidae > Cavia > Cavia porcellus. Next base: position 86,825,777 of record NW_026947484.1, read on the forward strand.
GAAAACAAAGTTTAAAGATGTGCTGTGTACATATAACACCTCTCCACAAGGAATAATATCATTGGGTACTACAAACATGTACTAATAATTTTTAAATTTTAATTTTAGTAACTTAGGTAAAAAAATTCACATATGGAAGAAATTTTATACTAGAATCAGAATATTTGTAGATAAAAATGATTCAGTAGTTAATTAAAACAATAATATTGATTGCTTACCTACAGCTTAAGTAAGGTTAGTAGTTAAAAAAAAAAAAGTGTGTCCTTATAGAACTACGTTGGAGAGGAGATAGTTTAAAAAATGGACAAGAAAATTCATGGTGTATAACTTTAATGAAGAAAAAATTGGTGCAGAAGTTGAAGAGAAGGAATGAATATTCAATAATAATTATACTCTAAATTCTTATTAAGTGTAGACTTAGGGTAGTTTTTATTTTATCGGAGAGAAAAATAAGGCCTAAGAATTAAACAAACTGCACCACCTCACACAGCAAAGTGATGAAATCTATATTTAAAACCCAAATTGAAGAATCAAATAATTTTGATTCTAATATCACAGCTTCTGCAGAAAGCCAGTACTGTTTCCCTGAGCTGCATCTTCTGGTACACGGTCATCTTCCTTATGATTTGGGCTCATTTGGGTTAAAAACACTTGGCAAAAATACCTGCTAGGTGATTTTTTTCTATGAACCAAATTAAACTTGAGGGATGGAAAGTTGTAGTGTTACTTAGTAATGTCTTTCTCTTTAGTAAATATGTGATAGCAACTAAGGAATAAATAATTTTTAAAAATTCCTCATGGAATCCTTTTGTGAATAATCTATTATTTGCTCCTCTCTCACATATAAATATATGTATATTTAATCTCACATATAAATATATATATATATATATTTATATATACACATATAAATATATATATATCACATATAAATATATATATATATATATATATTTAATCCTATAAAATAGAAATAAATATCTCTTCATGTAAATCAAGGACAAACTCTTTTCTTGATTACTACCTATAGCTTTTGCTCAACATCCAGAGCACATAAAACTCAATGGTTAATATTGCCCCATAACTTTAATATTGTATTTATAATTTTTGTTATTTCTCATTTCATTTGTGCAATATTTTGTAGTGATAGCATTTTAAGGATTTTAATCAATGTTATTTCAATTGATTAACCATAGTTTTACACATTTTTAAAATAAAGTGATATTTTTACAATGCATACACATTGTGGAATGGTTAAAATAAGCTATTCACAAGTTCATCAACTAATTTAGCCACTTTTTGTTGTTAAATATAAACCTATTCTTAACAACTTTGAAATATACAGAATAAAATATTATTGACTATAATCACTTAATAAGTGTAATTCTTAACCTCATTGTGTTTGTCTCTATTTTACCTTCCCCCATAATTGTGACGGTGAAGTGTTTTTCATTACATATCCAGTTTATTGCCCTTTGCGAATGTTCTTTATGCCCAACCATGTTGTCAAAAATTCTCTCTTTTTAAGATTAAAAAGTTTTTCATATTGTTTACAAACAGGGTTTTCATTCATTGATCCCTTCCTGGCTATCTTGTACTCTCTATAATGGCTACTGTGAATAATGTTTCAATGAACATGGGAGTTTATGCTCACTATTGGTGGAAATGCATATTTAGAGATAAGAGTTATTCTGTAAAACGTTGTGTGGGAAAGTGTTAACACAACAGGCCTGCGGGTGCTATCTGTGGAAAGAGTATCATGTTTGGTCCTCAGGTCAGATCAGGAAACTTGGTTCTCAGCAGGTTACCTGTCAACAGTTAATTGATAAAAGTTGTTCACTATTTGTAGCCTCTGGTCAACTGGTTCCAAAAAAAAAAATGTCTCGATAGAAGGGATCGCTGGAGCACAGCTGCTCATGTCATGCTGCTGGAAGCAGAGCACAAGGAACAATGCCACTGGGCAAGTCATTGGTGAGCAGAGATAGCTCCTAATGCCATGGGCCCACACAGGAGTGTGGTTTGCTAATCTAGGTATCTCTCTAACCCATGAAGTTCACCATGCTGTAAGTGCTTTGTTCTGACATTCTTAACTCAGACAAACTTTTGAGATTTACTGCCTGGTTTTTATATTGATATATAGTCTATTTATTTCTTTGGTGGCTTCTCTTGGGAAAAAAGATAAATATAATCTCTATTACGTTATCATCATCTGAATTAAAATTCTCATCAATAGACTGAATTAATATTACCGTTAGTATTTTGTTCAAGTGCATTTCTAAATTCCATTTGATTTACCTGTTCTATTGTGTATTCTTCACACGCTTAAAAATTGTGTTTTCACTTTTAGTTGTTGACTAAATGTCAAATTAACTGTGGCCTGATAGTATCACTTTTAAGAATTTCAATTGAGTGGAAAGTACTGATATTTGAATCACAGGACAGAATATTATTTATTTTATCAAGTATTCCATATGTACTTTAAGAATGTATAGTGTTTGCTTCTTGTCTGTATACTATCAAACGCCAATTTGTTAAACTTACCTTGTATTTTCCATATTCTAAATAACTCTTTGTTCTGTCAGCATTTGAGCAGTACTTACAAGTTTACTCATGCTTATAAATTCTGCAAGTCAGATTTATATGCTTACATCATTTTTTCAATGCATACAACTTGTGGATTTATATTTTGATACATTTCAATTGAAATCATTTTATTATTATGAACTATTTCAATCTCTAGTAATTCTTTGACATCACTTTAATAAAATTATATATTAGGTCAGGAATATAGCTCAGCTCCACAGCACCTACCTAGTAAGCACTAGGTCTTGAGTTCAATCGTTGGTACCAAAAACAAACAAACAAATAAATAAATAAAACTATAGCTGCACAGATTTTCCTTTGATTCATTTTTTCATTCTTTTGAGTCCCAATCTTTATGTATATAGATAAAACTGCACCTTTCAAAAGGGACATATTTTACTTTTTAATCTTCTGGAGCAACTATAACCCTTTAACTGACTTGTTTAGTACACTAATTTTAATACAGTTATTGACACATGGAAATTTTCTTCTTATATTTTATTACCTGAGGACAATTTGTATCACCTTGTTTTACCCTTCTACTCATACTTGGTTTTCTTTGCAGTTCAGAAAATTTTATACTTCTACTCATTTTGGTATGATTTCTAATTCATGTAATTTTTTACCAGTATGCACCTACCTTGAATATGTAGTTCTATCACCTTCAGAAAATGTAAGTATCTCAAGCATTTAAACTTTCCTACACAGTCACTCCACAACTTTCATTTTGACAGATAGTCTAGTGTTTACTACCTCATTCACTTACATATTAATGATTTTAATTTAATCACAAAATTAAAATCAGTTTGAATTTATGAAAAATTCCTATCACGGAGAAGTGCCACATCATCAATAAAACTATCTGAGAAGTTATTATTGAACAGATGTAATCTAGTTTGAACTTTATATAATGAATGATGCTTCCATTAAAAAGATTACTAGAGGCTAAAATATTTAAGCCACATATCCAGACATGCAATGTTATAAGAAAAAATTTTGAAAATAAAAAGTAAGGAACATTCTGAAAATTGAATGTATGGATAAATTGTTAGTGATTTGAAATTTAAATAGACTTGTAACTCAGTGTATTTACAAGGGGCATGTCAAAGAATTTTGAAAAAAAATTCACTTTTTTATTTCCAATGTATAACAACTTAGAAATTTGTCAGTATACTTTCTAAATCCAGAACTGAAGTCTTCAATGCAGGAATGGTAGCAAGCCAGTAATATCAGCACTTGACAGACTGATAAAGAGGATTGCCAAATTTTGTGGCCAGTCCAGGTCATATAGTGTGTTCATGGGCAACCTGAACTAGAGAGAGCATGTCTGGAGGAAAAAAAATTAAAGAGGAACTGAATGTTTTATTATTAAAAGCAAAGTAATATGAAATGCAAGACTTGTCATCTGAGAGTCCTATGAATGGTTTTGGGAGAAGTTATATATATATATATATAAAAAGCCCAATATATTCAATGGGGGGGGTAAAAATTAAAATTGAATTGAAATCAATAACTATGTGGATTAATGATTTACATGGTTCAATCAACAAAGTTGTTGGGTAGAACAGATTCATGGAGTTTACACAAGGAAGCAGCAGGAATAAACTCATCACCAACACTGTGAATGGCTGTATACAGTTACGCAGAACAAAATAACAAGTAATAGAACTGATGAATCAAAACTTTCCAAGAAGAAAAGCTGTAGGGTAGGTAGTTTCAGAAATGTATTCTTACTATTCCTTTTTTTTTTTTTTTTTTTTTTGTCTTTTTCCTTTTTATCAGTACCAGGGATCGAACTCACGACTGCCTGCTTATGCCACTGAGCTAAATCCCCAGCCCCTGAAATATCTTATTCTTTAAGTTTCAAAGAATCTGTGTTTGAAAAGAAACCTATCCCCTCAAATATACAATAATAAAAATTTCTGTTGAAAAATTCCCAGGCCCTAAAATAGGCCTTAAAATAGCATATCCATGCTAAATTTTAAGTTCTACATAACGAAGTGATAAATTGCTTATAATTTTAAAACTTTAGTTTTATTTTAGCAGAAAAATAATAATTATGTGATATTTTGGTAAACACACATTGCTACATGTTGAGATGAGCCTAATTTGCATATTTATTACCATTAATAATTATCATTTGTTTGTGATGAGAATGTCTGAAATACTTTTAGATGTTTTGAAACACACAAATATCACATATCATAGTCACAGTGCTATCCAATAAAATGTATTTCCTCTATCTCAATAAAACTTTATATCTATCATTTTAAATTTCAAATTTGTGATTTTCCTGTACCAAAAATCTAGACATTTGAAAATGTCAGTTGTCTTTTTCTAGGAACTTACTGTGATTCTTTATTGAACTTTTTGTGCATTTTGAGAACATACAGTACACCCTGAAGATTTTTTCTCTCCCTTTGGTAGATAACATGACAATGAATTCTTTATTACATAGTTATTTGTTAATCACTAAAGAGTGTACATCAGGTGGCACTTGGCCAGCACTTTTGTTTATGTTCAGAGTGTCCTGAACACTGCTGGGGCTGGTGTTATTTCATCAATCCATTCTTATATTGAATAACTTTGATAAAATTGTCATTTTTATATTTCCTGTTATATCATCAGGTAAAAGTAACAAAATTCAATTTTTGTCATCTCTTTTTAAAATAATTAGACTGATAATAAATGATGTTAGCTCTTTAAAATTACGTTTTGAGCAGTATTCATGAGGAAATTCCTTTTTACTTGTCTTTATTCAATTGGTTGCTCCTATCCACAAAATCCAAAAAATTCAGCCAAATCTGTAAAATTATAGTTTCTACCAGTATACAATTATTTTATTAATTTGTATCCTTATTATATTGAAATATATAAGGTTTAATTGATTAGTTACACAATTATTTAAAATGTGATACACAGATTAAACAAGACTGGACACAAACTAAATAAATCTTGGTAAGCAAATAACAGGCAGATGTAATACAGAGAAGTCTACTAGCCTTAATCAATATGTTTTACAAGTAGAATTGAGAACATTATTTAATCTATAAAATCAAATTGTCAGAAACCACTTAAGAAAACTTGTACCTTCTGATTTTATCAATGGAGAGGAAAATTGGTAGCTTCCTTTTCCTTTCTTGGAAACAATAAAAGAATACCATACAGGTAACATATAATGTGTTAGGGAAAGAATAAGGTGAAAAAAATGACTTACTAGTGTACTAGATAGTACTAGAGGCAAAGTTCAGATTAATGACCCTTAGTATTCTGAGGTGAAGGATTCCAGTTTCCTGTAGTTGGTTAAAAAGATGTACTTCCTTTCAGAAAAAGTTATTTTCCTTGCTGCATTTTTCCATCTTTCAAGATAGGCATATGCAGAAATTTGCATAAAAGAGAAGTTTAAATTCTGAAATGTATTTATTCATGTACACCTAATGAGTGAAACACTGATCTAATTCATAATGTATTTACTTTAAAACAACTATAAAAAAATATTTAAATTCCATACTTCCTGCAAATTATTATTTATCATGGAAAAGACTTAAGTAGATATTAATTTTAAAAATAATATCCATAAAAACGTAATGCTGCAAGAAAGTAGCTGGCCTTATCTGAACTATGTCTCAACTGCAGTTAATTAGATAGTAAGTAGTAGTAATTTAAATATTTATAGTAGGACTTATGTTTGCACTTTGACCTTACCTAAGGCCCAACAGCACTAAAAAGAGACCAAGAAAATATTGAGAGTTCTTGAATTTACAGAGAGTAATGCACTAAAGCTGATACCCGTTTTTGTTTCCTAGTATCCTTGGTAAGTACTCACGCTCATAGAAATTTTGAACTTGGAGCTTAGGTATTTTGTCATAATGAGATGACGAATTGCAAAAACGAAATAAGTTCATATTTTAGTTTCACAGCCTTTTACTTTTTGTTTGTTATTTTTGGGTTTTGGTATCTAATTTACACAGATTCTCTGTTAAGTAGTATTTTACACAATACTTTAAAAGAACAGACCATGGCCAAATTTGGCTAACTAGAGTAATCTGTCTCCTCCCCCCGCAGAACACTGATAAAGCAGAAATATTCCTAGACAGTGAAGCTGATTTAAGAAATAAAAGCAACTAAGTGTGGTAAAGTTCTCTGAATTCCAAGGCTGATATTTGACAGAAAGAGTGGAAGTTCATGCTTCCTTGTTAGAGAGTGCTGACAAGATTAATATTCGAGAAGAACATTCGAGAAGAAAGATGTTTTGGGGAATACGGGGATAGAATATGAAAAATAATGACAGCATCAAAAAGAGCACTAAACTGTCTCTTGGAGAATGTGGATACGCACAGCAGTGATGCAAGCTCAGGTGCCAGCAGCTAGAACAGATGTATGTTTATCAGTTCTAAAATTCCTGACACATTAATTACAAACTATCAATTTTAATGAAAAAAGAAAAAAAATTATATGGGATTGAATTTTAAAAAAAAATACTCTTCACCAGAAAGGAAATAGATGTGGACACTGTTTAAAACTCTGACTGACTTCATGTTGATTCCTTCTGTATTTCACATTAAGAGCTCACGATGTAGTTTAAAGCTGATGATGCTTCAGTTGCCTTTTTCATCACTGAGACACGATTTCTGCCACACCCGAATTAACTAACAGTTTAATTTTGGCGCATGCTTCACTCCGTACCTACTAGGTTGTGAGAAATGAATTTAAGTCATTTGGTTTTCGAGCAACTATCATAAATTGTACTTACACAAACTGGCAGCTCTGACATCATCAGGTTGTGCAATATTATGGAATTATTTTGTATATTCTGTTGTCGACTGAAATGTGGCCATGAGCATATAACTAACATGCAGTTAAAATTTATAGATTTTTTTTAATTTGAAATATCTCTATACAGTACTAAAAATTCCCAAAATTCTGATATCTGATTATCTTTTTTCCCGGGGATCAAACTCATGACTTCATGCTTGCCAGGCAGGTGCTTAAGCCACTGAGCTAAATTCCCAACCCCTATTTGATTATATTATTCCTGCTTTTCTTCCTAAACTGATTTATTCCTTTTATTGCTTACCTTTTATTATTTAATTCTTTATAATTTAAGGTCATGTCATTATGTGATTTATTTTAAAATTTTTAAGTGAGTTTTTTAGGGAAAATACATTGTAAAATATGTAAGCTTTATTTTTACTCTGAGTAAAATGGATTGGAAATATTTTGTTTCTAGACATCTCATTTTGAAAGGTGAGGAGTTTTTCTTTTGCCTCTCATAGGTTGTACTATGTAAGATAGTGCTTAATAAGTCTTATTATTTTGAACAAATGCTAATGTGAGCAATGGGTAAATTGTTTCTTCAATTACATATAAATTCATGGGAAAAATATGGGCCAGTAATTAAATTATACCTTAGAAATTGATGTTCAGAAATATTTATTACTATTCAGAGAAATGTTTATAATAGTTTATCCAGAGAAAAAGTTTCACAAAATTTGCAATGTATTTAAAATAAATCAAAGCCACATAAAAGTTATAGTAAGTCTTATTAGCATACTAAATTTATGTTTATTTTTATATGCCACTGGATATATAAATCAATGATCAAGCTCGCAAGTATTTTTAAAATGATGTTTGTGATAATAGTGAAAAATGGTTAGTTTAATAAATGGAAAGATTTGAGAAAATTCTTTTGTAGTCAAAATGTTACCAAAATATATCACTCACTTATAGTTTATAAGTATGTGGAAAGTAGCAACAAGAAATTTATTTTGAGAAAAATAATTACATACTGCCAGAAGATGCACTTTAAAATACAATTCCTGAAAGTTTATCCTTCCATGGGAAAAAAAAGTAAAATCCTTAATTTTATTAAATTGGCACATTATAAATGTGCCAGAATGTGCTGTGACATTTGTTTAATAGAATATGTCAGATACTATTAAATAAATGTTTCAAAGAACCATTCAGTGTACACAGTGTGTAGTTTACATATTAGTTAACCCTGTAGACAAAAGTGACCATTATGAATATTGCAAAAATATGATACACAGTGTGATTTGTCCAAAAACTCAGAAAAAACAAAATCTGTAAATGGTTAGAAATAATTACTCTTGTTTTGTAAGTATGTTCTTTCAATTCACATGAGTGAAATTTTATTTTGTTTTAAACTTTTCTACTGTTGCTTTTACTCTTCTTGGTCATATCCATCACTAAATTCTTAGTTATTGTCACCACTGAATTCCACGGCCAAATATTTCCATTTAATTTTAGGTAGTAGAAGATTACATATGTTATTTTGTATTCATGGTTCAGAACCAGTCTATAGATATTTTCATGTCTTTAAAGTAATGTTCCATTAATAAAGTGGACCAAAGTATAGTTAAACGACAGCAGTCATACTTTGGTACAGCACACTTTTGGAATTCTGCATTTGGTACTTAATACATTCGACCTGAAAATTTTAACATAGTGCCCATGGTTTGTTTTTAGCATGCAAGCTAAATTGTCTGTCTTTATAAATGACTATGCTTTCCAGCCAAAGCAATTTGTTTGATATTGAATGCTTTTGGTACTCACTGACCTCCCCAAACAAATTAAGACTACTGAGGTATCACTGTACAGGGGGATAATACAAATGCTTAACATTTAATAGCTGACACAGAAATTCTTGTGGAGAGGCAGTCTCTTTTAAGATACATTTTATTGTTACAAATAAATCTAGGTGATGGGTTCAATTTAAAATGGATGTTCTTTCTAAACTTTTATGATTCCTTCATGGGTTGAACATTTCCAGTGATTGAAGATAAGTTTTCAAAATGGTCAGACCATGATTGTAGTGATGCTTACTATTTTCTGTTTCTCTGGACATGAAATATAGTATCATCTAATGAGAAAACTAATGGAGTGGTGATAGTGACTAATTTTCATAAATAATAACCACTTACAAAAAGAAATCGGAGAGAAAGAAAATATACGTCAACCAGTAAATGCCTAAGAGACGATTTTCTCACACATTCTGAAGAGGACGACATGCTCACTGCCAACTCCATTTGCTAGAAGTTCAATGAGTGACACAAGTGGTGGTGGGGTGGATGTGGGAGGCAGTAGGGCAAACAAAGTACTACGCACATAGAATGTGGGCTCAGCAATTCAGTCATTGTAAATGAGAAGCTTGTTTCTGCTGCATGTGTTTGAGGCCTCTGCTAAAACTTCAGCTATCTGGAGATGATGTTAACATTTGGGGACTGCAATTGTCTGGGCAATACTCCACACACATGTTTGGTAAACAGGCAGTGATGATAGGGAAGCTGCTCTCAGCTGGATCTGTCAAGCAGCGTACCCTCGCCTTGCCTCTCTGTGTGGCTCGGACTGCTTTCATTGTGTCAGCTTGTTTTTGAAAGTACACATTCTCAAAGCAAATGCCCCTCAAGAATCTGGAAGACTGTAAAATTGGATGAGCTTGAGTGACAGGTCACAGTGTCAGTTCCTCCTTACTGAAATGGTGAGAGCAGGCATTAGCCTTCCTCGTTTAAAGACAACATATAACCTCTACCTCTCATTAGGAGAGTGTTCACATTTGTGGCTTTGGATTTTTTCCCCTGTTACCTAGTATAGAATATTGATGATAGTTGAGACAATAGGATTAGATCCTGATTAAAACAGATCCCTGACGCTGGGCATAGTGAAGCATGCCTGTAATCTCAGCAATGAGGAGGATTGAAAAGAGGGAAAACAAGTTGGACTACTGCCCGGGGCAACTTATCAGGGCACTCTCTCAGAAAGATTAATATATGGATAGATAGATAGATAGATAGACAGATAGATAGAGGATAGGAGAATTGGAAGGTAGCTCAGCGGTACATGTCCCAGTTTTCAGTGCACAGTAACACACAACACACAGCTAAATTACTTGGATGGATGTAATAGAGAAGTGGGAAAAATTGCTCAAATATTAAATAGCAAAGGCAAATTCATTGATATGTTTTACTTAGGGAGAAATGAAGATATTTTAAATTGAAAGAATTAGAAAATTGTTCTTAATAGGACTACTATAAATGAAATATTTAAGGTAATTTGAAGGCTGATGAAAGATACTTGAAAGCAACTTAAATTCACATAAAAAATTAAAAAACAATAAAGGCAATTATACTGTTGACAGTGTAAAATCTTTATTATGATTACTTCCTTTAACCCATCTATTATGAAGAAAATCTGCTTAAATAGTAGTAATAAAACTCTGTTGATAGGCTTACAGCATATAACGATAAAATCGTGGTTATAATACAATTTCCATGGATATTTTATTCATAGAATAGCATATTTGTATGTGTGGAAATTAAGTTGCTGTTAATCTCAACTACAATTTATTAATGTACAATTCTGTCAAAATGTAAATTTTAATGTACACATTTGAGCTGTATAATAAATTGTGATGGGACACATTGACATAGTAAATGGTTAATATAGTGAACCAGATAAACGTAACTATCATCTCACATTATTTTTATGTGAAAAGAGTTTAAAATCTACTTGTTTAACAAAATTCCCAATACAATTGTTTTTGACTGTAGAACTCATTGTTGTGCATCTGGATTTCTCACTTTGTTCAAACTCTGTATCTACTCTTTGGTATCCATTGAAACATTTCCACATTTTTTATTAATACTTACTTACCAGGATCATGGCTTTACTGTAACTCTGGGTGCTTTGCCTACTCTGGAGATTCCATGTAGCAGTGAGGCCATGCAGTATTTCTTGCTCTGTGGCTGGCTTGTTTCATTTACGAACTGTCCTCCAAGTCTGTTGGCCACAGCATTGGTGCAACTTCAAGTGAGAAAGGGTTTTCCACAGACCCTAAGCCTGCAGAATAGGCTGTAACTTCACTATTGGAATTGAAAGTACATCAGAGCACGCTGACAACTCGGACACCTTGTGTAAGACAAGGCAATGGCTCAGGCATTTTGAAGTTGAGTCTAGAGGAGAGGATCCCTAAAGCTCAGACTCTGAAAAGTGAGTCTAGATCAAAGAGGCATGATGTAATAACTTTGTTGACCGGTGCAGCCCCCCAATGAGACAGAGGACACTCTTGTTGGTAACAGGAACTGCCGCTTTATTGTAGTGGGCTCTGGCTTATATATTCGGCCATGACCAATGGCTGCCACGAGGAGGCAGGGTTGGGATGGGACATGGTACATTGCGGAAGCTGATGTGGTCCTTTGTCCCGGGTGGGGTATGGTATGTTGAGCGCCTGCGCCCAACACTTTTTGGCCCAGAAAGTGGAGTAAAACAGAACAGCCAAGCCTTTCTTTCTTTCTTGGTTGGACTGAACACCAATTTAACACAAACACTGGGATGATGGACACAAGATGGGGCCCACAGGCCAAGTGAGGCTCCAGGATCCAAAGGCCATATTTTGCTAAAATTCTGGGATTGCAGATGTTTCCCTGGGCTGAATTTCCAAATTGGGTGAGGTACAGGACACTTAGTTCCCGCATGAGGATGTGACTGCTCCAGTGGCTCTGGTCGCTAATAGGTCAGTGTTCCAGGTCGAGGGTGGTGCATATTTACACTGCATATGTGTTTTATTTTTTTCTTCTGCTTTTGCAGCTGCTCCCTTGGACCAAAGCTCCAAGTCTTAGAAAAGTAAGACACTGAGTTTCCTCAAGTGTACAGGGGTGATTTGTTATTTCACTGGGCTTAAGCTCCACATAACCAGAAACAGAGTAAGAAGTGTCTGGAATGCGAAAGAAATAGCTCCTCCCAGGCAGCTTGTTCCCTGAGGGGAGGTACCTGGTCAGCTCAACTGCAAAACGATCCATAGCTAAGTAGGCAGTGATGGCACAGTGAATGCAGGGGTTCAGCATCGAAAGACGCAGTGGCTTCCTGCACCCAGATCTGACCACAAGAGGAGGCAGCACTGTTGCCACTTGTCTCCTGGGCCAGGGCAAAGGTGAGCTCCTTCCTCGGAGCAAGGCAACAGTGAAAACTTTACTAAGCAGTCCCTTATGCTGCACACCAGACTTGTAAGGACAGCGGGAGTCTTTAGTAGCAAGGCTGGCAGATGTCTGAGTGGATTAAGGGGACCAGCTGGTGCCTTCTGCTGATCTTTATCAAGCAGAGATAAGTCTTTCCTGTCAGGTCTGGATGGATGGAAAAATGGGAGTGGCTCTTTATCCTGCCACTGTGAACTTTATGCTCTACTACTCCTGGCTGTACTCCAGGCTCTATTTTCAATTACTCTGATTAAAACATAGCTGTTCATTTATGTCCTTGGTCATTTGGTTCTTTTTTTGTGGGAAGGATAAATAACAGTTACTTCTGGATGGAATCCTGCCGCCATCACTTTCAGGTGCAATGTTAATTTTAATTTCAGAGAAATCACTAAGAAAAAGAATTTTTTAATATTACACTAAAAACAATAAAATGATTTACCATATAATGACTGTTTAATTCAAAAGTATTAAAGAATAATAAATGAAAGTAATATGATATATTAAAAATGAATAAAAAATAACAAATATAAATTCCACTTTAATCAATAATTGTATTTCTGCACATTGCCCTAATCCCAGAAACAGTTTTTGAGATGAAATTTTAAAAATGTTTGACCTACATGTTGTCTTTAAGATACACAATTCTTTCTGATACACATAAGTTGAAAGCAAAAAGCTAAAAAATTACATAAATCTAAATGCAACTAAAAAAGAAGAAAGAGTGTAAGCAAGGGTAAAAGAAAGGGAAGGAAAGTAAAGAGAAAAATAAAGAAAAGAAAGATGGAGTGGAGGGAGGGAGGAAAAGAAAAAAGGAAAACCACTAATGTCAGGTAAGATACCTGTTAATGGAAATCCTGTTAATAATGTTAAACCAAAACTCTTGAAACCAAATTATATTTAAACAGTCTTTATTGAGTCTTACAGAAAGCACAGACACCACATTGTAGGACACAGTTTCTATCACTACTAGCAGCAAAGTTACACAGCATTTAGAAAATCATCCACTCGGCCCAAAACTGAGTATTTCATGTTTGTGAAAGAGAAGAGTAACTTGTGTACATGAAACTATATTGGATATAGATAACAGAGTTAGGATAAGTCAAGCAGGAAAGCTTTGAGGAATAAGGAGCATTCAATTAGGAGAAATACTTGTTGCTTCTGGATTGATTGGGAAATTTATATGCAACAGGATACCATGGATCTTTGTGTTCAACCATGATAGCATTTAAATCAAACTTTCAGTAAAACTTCAGGCATGTCTTTGTTTTACATGAAAGTTACCTGATTCATTTCACTTACACCACTCCTAATTTAATAATTAAATTTAGACCATATCAGATACCCTAAATCACTAGAGATTATTTTTGTCACTAGAGATAAAAAAAGAAATTTTTATAATGTTAAAATTATCAATACATCGAAGAAAACCATTATATATGTATTCATCTAGTAACTAAGATATGAAATACATGGGAAATTTACATGAATGGAAAAATAGATTACTATAAACAACTAAATGATAGTAGTTGACAACATTTCAGTTTGAAGAAGCAACTGAGATTTCAAGAAAATTCAAACCTTTAAGAAGCAACAAACCTTTATACAAGCAACAAACTAGTATCCATCACTCCTCCCAATGACAAGATATGCATATTTGTTATCATTGCATGTAATATTCTTCAGGAGAGACCATTAGTTAGCCTTTAAAAAACCTCAATTAAAAATAAAAGATCGAAATGATGCAGTCTATGTCAATTATTCAAAATGGTATCACAATGAGAGGAAAATGGCAAATTACAAAACATGAATAGAGAAACAGATCAACTTCACCAAGAAACGGAAAAATATAAACACAATACTTGAAAACAACCAAGTAGGAATTCTAGAAATGAAATACATAAACAGCAATATTAAGGACTAATAGAGATTAATTAGAGGATTTAATACAGAAAAACAAATTCCAGATTGAAGTGCAGAAAGACAAAAGGATTAGAAGATACTGAAGAGAAAACAGATGTAGAAAAGATGGTGAGAAACCATTTCACTGTCGTAAGAGATTAAAGGAAATGCATTAGAACCAATAGTTCAGAGGAAATTGATGAGCATTTCCTTGAACCAACAAAAGGTAACATTCTATAGATTTAAGAAGCCAAGTGTATTCCAAAGAGCAAAAGAAAGAACAAAATATCCAAACATGGCATTTGTGGTTGAAGATAATCAAACATCAAGAAATCATTTAAGGAATCTTAAAACAAGCAACATTTAGCAAGGGTTAGGCTCAAGGCAAAATGAGAGTAAGACAGCAGTAAAATGATATTTTAATAGGCAAATGGAAAATAATGAAAAATTCATGATTATTCAAAATTATTAAAGAATGAATGAAAAAGGTGATATCCACACAAGCATTAAATTCAATCAATGCCACATCTTTCATAAAAGAAATGTGCATGGACTTTTTCTAGGAAGAAGGATTTAAGTTGGGAGTTGCAAGATATAGGTATCAAAAGACAGTGACAGAAATGAGAAGTATATGAATAAACCTAAATGAACATTGATTGTGTAGCTACAATATGAACACATTCTAGGTTCCTAAAATGCTTAGAATTAAAAGATAAGAACATAAGTATGAAAAAAGGGGAAACAAAGTGAAAAATATCTTTGATCCACTCAGTTATTTCAGTTCTTGTGTACTACAGCATGAAAATCTAGACATTCCTCCAATCATCAGAATACTCTGACATAGTCTGATCAAACCTGTGGATTTTTCCCCACCTTGTTCTTCCCATTATTTTGCACATTTTTTTGCTATTGTCCTTGTAAGTGCTTCCTCCAACATATCTCTCCAACTGATGAATCCTCATGCTAGGATTTGCTAGTTTAAAAATCTGCCTAAAGCAGTTTTCAGTTTATGTTAAATAGTTCAGATATTACAAGGTCCTTAGAAATGCTTGTAAAGAAGTTAAATTTCCAATTAGCACTTGATAAGCAATGTTTTCATGCATAGTGTTTAGTCTAGTAACCAATTAAGTTAAAAAAATACCAAACTTCCAAACTAACAGGTGATACATTGAACAAAAAAAACAATCTCAACAAATGCACAAAGGAGAAGAAAATAAGCAGAAATCAGTAAGGATAAATAAGGATATTGCAAGGTGCTAAATTTAAAATTAAATACATCTCTTGGTTATATTATGACTCTCATAAATGCAATGTTAAGCTAATAGAACCAACCACACTGAAATTATTCTTCTCTATTGAATTCATATTCAATTCAAAAACCAGGTATATTCAAATCATAGTGTTTGGGGATTTATTAAGTAACAAAACTCTAATATAGCAGAGTGAGAAAAGCTGCATCCTAAAATGAGGAAGAAATGTCAGCACAGTGATTGACATGACCAAAGAGGAAAACACTTGTGACTTGGTGGAGGCATTAGATGACAGATAGTCAGATTTGTGGATCAACTTGGATAGCCTACCATGTTCATTTGTTTCATCAAACAAGTTTTTTGCCCCAGCTCTTGTGGTAGCAGTACTTTGTAGAAGTGATTAGCATAGTTTAATTTACATGATGTAGATTACTTCCCGTAATTTGAGTGGGCTTCATTCAATCATTTGAAAGTCCTAAAAGTAAAAAAAAAAAAAAAAAAAAAAAAAGATGAAGTTTCCTGGACAAAAGGGTTTTGCTTCAAGACGGGAGCATAGAAATCCTGCCCAAGTGTCTGTTTACTTGCATGCCTTGTGGATTTGATTAAAGACTGTAACATCAGCCCTTACCCGAATGTTCAAACAATGGGCCAGCCACAAAGCATTCAAATTTAATAACCCCACAGTCATGAGGTTCAATCTTTTAAAATAACTTTTCCACATATATGTGCTTGAATGTATACATGAAAAACTTTTTATAACCATTATATATGTATAATATATGATATATATGCTTTCTGTATAAAATCTCCTATTGAATTGATCACAATTAAGCTTGTGGTATGTATCATTTTTTCTGTTCCTCTGGTGAATGCTGATTCTATTTCACTGTTTATGTGTTTTTTTCTTTTCCTGTATGATGGTTGAATGGTTATTAATTTTCTATTATTTTATTATCTTTTCATTTATGCCGTATGTACTTTCCATTATCTTATATGTTACAAGAAAAGGTGAAAAAATTAAGGGAAAAGAAGTGTATGTGGAAGTCTTTATCAGAGCCTGGTAGATTTGAATTTCTATGAGAGAGTGACTAATTTGTACACAAATTTTATAACTTGTTCACATTCAGAGTTTCAGTCACTGTCAGAGACCTATGGGGAAAGACATCAGCACTGCACTCCTACATGGAAGTGTATAAGAACTCTTCCCAGAGAAAAGTAAAGTGCTTTGGAACCATGCTTCTCAGTCTGCTTTTGCTCAGCACTCTCCTCTGACCTCCTCCCCTTGACCCCAGTTGAACTACACCTCTGTGGAACAGCCTATAGGTGTTAGTAGCCCCATGGAATGCACTGACCTTTCTTACACAGTTTGTCTAAATGAAGAGTAGGATTTCACCCCAAAAGGAATGTTAATTGCTAATCTTTGCCCTGTGTAGTATTTTAGAGATTTCCTATTCTTCAACACATAAAAACTAAATTTATTTAAAATCCATAATTTACCACATGAGGTGGGTTTGCTTGGCCTCACTTTATTTATTCTTATTTTTTGGGTACTGGCAAAAGAACTTGGTGACTGCTGTATATTAACCAGGCACACTGACTTCGAATGACAGTTCCACTCACTGTCCTATTTTTTTTTTTTTTTGTTCCAAAATGACTGAACTAATGGAATGACAACTGGGTCTTTTTATTATGGCTACCTCAGACCTTAAGCGAGTGTATCTAAGGTTTCAGGAATGGTCCCCACAAGACTGATTAACCAATAGAGAGCTGATTTGTTAAGTACTCCCATTTGCTTGTCCACTGCCCTCAGCATATTTCCCAGAGCAATAAAGGTGAGGAAGATTTAACTATTAGGAGTGATTTCCAAAACTTTTCTGAGGTTTAATGCTGGCTAGTTAGAAAGTTAGTACCTGCGGAATTCATTTGGAACAAATTCAGCTGTAGGACCTGTGTGACTAAGTGCGGGCGATCTTCCACCAGTTGCCTCCATTTATTGCATCCTAGCAGTCTGACCAAAGTGTGCTCTTGGCTTGGGTTCCACAGCTTCATCTGACATACTAATGGTGAGTTCTGGAGGAGCCAGTGTACTGCCTGGCACAGGAGCTAGGGTCGTGACTCCTCAGTTGCTTCTCCCCACAGAGCTTCCCGTAACTGTGGCCCGTTTGTATCTCTTGCTGTCTTGCCTCAGGGGAGGTTTCCTTGAATCCTCCCTGCTCTCGCCTACATCATCTCATCTGTTCTTCAAGGCAGCAATGCTTCTCCTCCTTCTTGAGCCCTAGTTGCTTATATGTTTACGGGACATATTGGTTGTTCACAAATTCTCCTTGATAGTTTATCAAATCCTTCCTCATTCACAGAATCTAACTTTCATGGCAGGCATCTTGCACCTCCATCTCCAGCTTCTCAGGAGCCTCTTTAATGGACTTTCTGCTTCACCCTGTTGCTCCTTCTCCATCCTGTAAGTGTCTTCCAGTACATGATGTACTCACAGTCGTAGGAAACAGGATGTGCAGATCCAGGCAGTTACTTTCTTGCCACGTGAAACTACTGTTTCTTCATCATCAGCTTCACTAGAAGCCCTTTTTAACCACCTCACTCTTTGTGGACTGCACAGTCATAGCCCAAGGAAATGTGGTTAGCAGGAAAGAATCTCCACTGCATTTGTTTAACTCGCATACTTGGTAGCTCCAGATGACTTAGAGAGACAAATACTAGGAATTCCAGGGATCTATTTTAAGATCCAGCTTAGTGTGCTTCAGTTATCAACAGAGTTGAATATAATAAATGTGATTAACTTTTATTTAACATCTTTTTATAACTCATAATGCCCATACACAGCCAAAAATCTCACATTAGAATGTTTGTAAGGCAGTTTAGAATCCTGTTTGAAAGTCACTTTATACTTTCAAAATACATTGCATTTGTACTGTTAGTATAAATATTGCATTATTTTTCCTTATTAAGTAAATAGTGAAGCTTTCTAGATGTTGACACTGAGATTAAAAAGCTTTTCTGGTCATTTGGAATTTAAATTAAGACCACTTGTATTCTAAGCCTGTATTCCCAGCCTACTATATTACATTAACCTTTTACAAATTGCCAGTATAGTTAGAATTATCTTTGTAAGCTACTCTGAAAAACATGACATTCTGCTGGCATAGATAACTGTTAATGAATATTAACTGTAAAGGGATTTGTTGTTGTTGTTATTATTATTATTTAAGTATCCACAAGAGAATTGTAAAAACCATATGTTCTAAAGCCTGATGTTACAGATTCAGAGGGGAGGAAAGCATAGACCAATAACTATGTTTGGTCATTATTTTGGTTACTTTTTTTTTATTTTTTCATTGCAGGGGCAAAATACCTGACACTCAAACTTAAAGGAGGAGAGGTTTATTTAGCTCACAGTTTGTGGAGGTTTCAGTACATAATCAGCTAGCTCCAAGGCAGGGCAGCATGGCACAGGGGCAATACTTCAAGGCAGTGAAAGATGGCAAGAGCAAAAAGGAGGAAAGTAAACCTCTTCTCCTCCCTTACATTGTAAGCAGGCTACACCCCACTCCTACTCCAGGGTCTGGGGCAAGTGTAGCAATCACAGCATGTCCCTTCCCTCTTCTTGCACAGTCTCAAGATATTTACAAAGTGAGAACTCTGACCCCCTACTGAGTCTCTTAGTTAAACTTCTAAATTTCTCAAGTTAACCCAACATATGAACCTTAGCAGTTAAGATTATGGACTTCCATTACTTTGAATTTCACTAATTTGCACCTCACAATTCAGTTACAACATCTGCTGAACTCTAATGAAAAGGCTTGAGCTTTGGCCTATCTATAATGATGGAGCATGGTAGCAGAATTAATACTTGCCCAAAGAATATGGAAATGACTAAAAAGAATATAACATTTTCAGGTGTCCAAGCACTCTAGAAATCATTTACATATAAGGAACTGATGAGCTAATTTCAACTCATTCTTATCTATTCATTGAAGCTAGTCAGCTTCTGAATACTAGTGCTTTGTTAGTCTAATTCCAATTATAGTAGCTAAGAGAAAGTATTGAAAATGCATTTCATTAAAATATATGTAAATTAGACTTTTCACTGTGAGAAGCTAATCCAGATTAAGAATGAGATTAATGAGTTTTCTTTGTTTATGGCTAGAAACTCTATGCTTTATGGTAGGTTAAATAAAAGAGGAACTATGATCTAGGTTATAGATGTAGTCTCACGCCTAATTGCATTTTAAATTAAGAATTTCTGCCTTGGTTATAACTTTAATTATTCAATGAATGTATTTTCATATTTCCAGCATTATAAAAGTATTTAGCAAATTTTGATTCTAAAACTTCAGAGCTAGACAAAGAATATATGCAATTCCAAATGAGTGAAAAAGTTTGGTTGGAATTTTAAAATAATCTAATGGAGAGTGAACAAATATTAGTAAGAGTCAAACCATGGCTTTGGAACTGTATAAGGTTGCAACAAATGTGGGTAAGAATCATTACCAGAGAAAGGGGGCAGTGAATCAAAAACCAAGTATTTGTATATTCATTAGAGACTACTAAAAGTAGAAAGAAAGGTGCAGGAATTCTTCAAACATTATTGTGAAAAACTATGTTACAGATGTAGGAGAATAACTTGAGTCCACAGTTTAACATTGTCACTTAATTGTTTGTCTGCTAATCAGCTCCATGACACTTCTACTTTCCTCTTGGCAAGAATGCTGAGTACTTTTGTTCCTTAATCCAATGAAGGTACTGTGATCATTGAAACTTACCAGTGTGTTTTGCAAATGTAAATTGTCCTATAAGTATTAGCTATAAATTAGCATAAGGGAAAGCCTATTGATGTCTCATTTGACCTCGGAAAATCTATGATTTTAAGAAAAGTCACTTTGGTTTTCCAGTGCTAGCTGAGAGCTTACAGTCTTGAACTGAGAAAAAAAAAAATCTGTCAGATACGCAATTCTGACAAAGAATGTTAGAAAAAAATGAATGATGGAAGACCACTAAAAATAGGAGAGCCAGGGGCAATGCCACGATTGTATTAATTGGCAGCCTTCAGGACCCTAAAATGTACTGCAGCACTGGAGAAGTAATTGCCAATATGTTAGACTCCCAAGAACAAGTGTCTTTCCATCATTGCCATTCCAAGAATATACATGTTATCATCTAAAGAATTAATATTATTTTAATGTTAAATAACTGCCATTAAGCATTTATGTTCTGTGTCTTAAAATGGGTTTCTTTGATCCATTGTGCTGTAATCTAAATTGATTGTGTCTCAAATAATAGCAACACTGGTTTAGTCCTTTTAAGTTTTATTTCAGTAGATGTTATACAAGTTTCAAGACTAGCACTAAATAAATGATCAGAAATAACCAATAGAATAAAAAGCCTGCAAGTCACAGGGGTCGCATGTATTTCTGACAGTTCAAGGTAAAAAACTACAGACAATTTGTACAGGAATATTTCAGCATGGCCTCCTGTCCAAACTCAATCCTAAAGGTTCCAGGGAAAATATAAGTGATGGAGATTGTTCATCTGACCACTATAACTAAACAGAGTAATTTCAACTGTAAATCAGATGAGACTTTATTTGTAATCTAATTATATAACAAATTGAAAACTTGCTCTTATCTTTTAGAAAGTTCATGGAATTTAGGATTTTGAAAAAATTTAGCTCTTCAAAAATTGGAATTTCCATTAGACTGGAGTTGTAGAATAAAGATTCTAATTCTAACTCCAATAGTAACCAGATACTTAATTTTGGGCAAATAGTTAAATCCATAAACCTATTTTCATTATCTTTGAATAAGAGACTGGATGATGGTAAGAATATTCTTATCAAATGGCTTTAAAATAATTATATAAAGTCATACATTTTAAATTTAGAATTTTAGTGCTTTTGTTCATTAAATCTGAGTTCTAAATGGTGAATTTTATTATTTATAATTAATCCTCTATTTAGTTTTGTACATCTTCCATGTTCTTATGGTGCCTGGGTTACTTAGTATTTTAAAGACCTATCTTGAGAAAGAATACAGAAGTATCTTGGCGAACAACTGCTTACGTCCTTTTTCTTATAGAGGCCATGCTCTCCTGTCAGTTTCTCCACTCTGTCCTCCCAGCATGTAACAGCACGCTGGACAGGCCTCTTCCTAAAGCAGCGCTAGTGTTCTGTCAGAGGGAGCTGTCAGCTTCTTCATCTACAACTTGTTAAACTTTGGAATTTAAGTAAAAGCTTCCTGGTTCAACTCCCCCGGAATTCAGCAAATACGTATTCATTGCCCTTATTTCTGTTCATAATTGTTAATGAGTAAAAACAGCTGTACAGTAGAAACTCCCAAATGTACTATTTAACAATAATCTTTGCAGAAATATTCTATTTCTTTTATTGTGTCTTCGCTATGTGAGATATATTTTAAAATTATGATTAAATTCAATGGGAATCAATATATTGAGATGAGAATAGCTTGGGCATGTTTTCCCATTGTTCAAATGTTCTTTGTTTCATGTTTTACTGCCTGAATTTAAATCCTCATTTTGAAACATATTAATTTTGAGTGTATTATATGAATTCGGAGTCACTTATTCCCTCCTTCTGTAAGATGAGAATGAAATATTCATAATAGTATTAAAAATAAAATACCTAGGGATCAATTTAAATGTGGGTGAAAGACTGCTACCATGAAAATTTCAAAAACACTGAAGAAATATTTTGAAGACATTGCTATAAGATGGAAAAACTGCTTATGTTCATGGGTTGGACAAATCAATATTGCTAAAATAGCCATATTATCAAAAGTAACCCATGGAACCATTGCAACCCCTATCAAAACCTGGTAACATTCTTCACAGAACTAGAAAACAATTCTACTAGTCTTATAGAAACACAAAAGAATAAAATTAATAAAAAAATCATAAGTGTAATAAGCAAGGGAGGATTTTTAATAATACCCAACTTCAAATTTTATTAAAAATTTATCATAACAAAAAAAGTGGCATAGCCACAAAAAGTTACAGAACACTGAAATAGAATAGAGGACATAGAAACAAACTCCTTATACTTCACTCTGTAGAGAAAAAAGGCAATTCCAAATGGATCAAAGTCCTAGGTAGAACAGAAACTTTTAACTTGCTAAAAGAAAACATCAAGGGAACACTGGAAACCATAGGTATAGCGAAAGAAATTCTAAATAGGACTCAAATTACACAAGGAATAAAATCAAGAATCAACAAATTGGATTTCATCAAATTTTAAATTTCTCTCTAGTGAGTGAAACTACTGACAGAGTGCCAAGACAGCCTACAGAATGGGAGAGAAAACGTTGTCAACTACACTTCTGTGAGAGGATTAATATCTAAAATACACACAGAACTCAAAAAACTTTTACATTAAAAAATCAAAGCACTTCACCAAAAAATGAGTAAAACAATTGAGCAAACATTTCTCAAAAGAAGCATAAATATGGCCTATAAATATGTTTAAAATGTTCAACATTTTTACTCATGGGGAATAGAAATCAAAACTACATTGAAATTCTGTCTCACCCTAATCAGAATGGCTGCTATTGAGAAAACAAACAAACAAAAACAGATATAAGTGCTGGAAGGATTGTGGGGAAAATGGGCCCCTTCAGTACTGCTGGTAGGAATGTACATTAGAACAGCCTTTATGTAAATCGACATGAAAGTTCCCCCAAAAGAAAAATTAGAGGTACTATCTGATCCAGCTGTACAGTCCTTGGTTTGCCTCAGAAGAAAGTCAACTCTGAAAATTGTAACAGTACCTGTATACCTATGTTTGTTGAAGTATAATTCACAATAACTAAGCTACAGAACCAGCCTTGGTGCCAATGAGTAGATGATAAGGGTATCTTTTTTTTTATTCTTTTTGGCACTGGGGGATTGAACTCACAACTTTGTGCTTGCCAGGCAGGCTGCTTATGCTGCTGAGATAAATCCCCAGGGCCCATTAGTAGATGAAAGGATTAAGAAAGTGTGATATATAACCATAGAACTTTTTCATTCGTAAAGAAGAATAAAATTTGGAGGAAAATGGATGTATCCGGTGTTCATCATGTTGAGTGAAATAATCTAGGATTGGAAATGCCAGTATTTTCATGTTCTTCATAATATATGGAATCTAAGATGAAAAGAAAATTGAAAGGAAACTAGTGATTACACAGAGGAAAGGACTAAGGAGGATGGTGTAAAGCCAGACCAGAGGGGTGCTGGACCTGAGCAAAATACAATATATTCATTGGTGTCCTGCAGTGTGAACGTAGGAGAATAAATAGAATGTGGGCAACAGGGTAGGAGGTTTAAACTAATCAGAATACTTTGTATGCATGTACAAATTTGCCCAAATGGAATCTATTCATCTGTATTACCAGTATGCACTCATAAAAAAAGATGGAGAAAAGTATCATATACTGTGATTAGGATTGAATGCACTAACTGTAATGTTTTAGAACAGTGATATTCTAACCAGCAGCTATTATGCATTAAGCATCCTATCTTCTTTAAGGTGTTCACAAAACAGCATGTTTCTTAAAAAACACAGCACATCTCTTCTAAAACCAATGGTGTACTGAACTGTCATTATGTTTGATCTGAACTCATATGTATTACAAATTATATTAATTCTTCAAATATTTTGGGTGATTGTTATTGTATTGTCCTAGGAACCACTCAGAAGATCCAAATAGAAATATAATGTAGTCTATCATATTCAGAGGCTCTAACATGAACTGCAACAACAAAATAAAAAATAAAAATATACTATACTGTGACAACTGCTTTAATACAAGTATGTTACAGGTATTTTGGAGGGATCAGAGGTATGCTTTGCTCAGACTTTTTGTAAAAAAAAAGGTTGAAATTTCAGTCTCAAGGAATAGGAAAGATGGGGCAGAAAGAATCTAGTGAGCTAAAAAGAACCAAAACTTCAATCAGTCCATAGAAGCAGGAGGAACCACAGAGCACCCTAAGAAAGGTAAATGATACTTTGGAATTGGAGCTAAACTGGCCTGGATGGAATAGAGAATGGGAAAAGACGGAGTGGGATTGCTTGAGAAACATCAAAAGATGACATCATCTATGTGCTATGCTTTCATAGTAGCGGACAGTTAATATAGAAAAAACAAGGAGAGGTTTATGAATCGCCATTTGTTTATTTAAAACAAACCTTTCATTCTTATTTTCAAATTGTTTACTCAGAGCAAAATTTGCTTTCTAAACACCATTGTAGAATATATACTAAGTGATTTCAGAAATGCAATTTACAAACATGTAAGATCCCTTTGACTTTTTCTTTTGTCCTGCATGTCAGCAATCTGAAATTCATGTGATTTATGTACCATTCTTTTCTTTCTTTAAAATGTATACAGACATGGTCAATGCTAAAAGTTAAACAATTTTTCTGAAGGATTTGAGATCCATGGGATACAAAACTTTTAAAAAGTATTTCTATTCATTAGCCTACATAACTGTGAGGATGTGAGCTATCAGCTCTTGATGTGGAGCATTATCAGAATATTCCCTGGCAGAGCCATCTAAAGTGCTGCTACTGCTGCTTCAGGTAAGACACTGGACAGAGTTGTAGCTTTGGTTCTACATTCTGCTCATTTTTTATCCACAAAGGAAGCCATTTGCCAGGCCTAGCACTCCTAGAATTAAAAAAAAAAGTCAGAAATAGAGATATTTTTTATTGCCCAATTTGTACTGCAAATCCTCACTAGTAGATTAAGGCCAATGAAAATTACAAAGTTTAAAATCTTATTGTTGCCACATTGGTAGTCAAAGGATGGCTTTCCTCTGTCTCAAAAGTTCATTTTAAGTCACTGAAGCAGACTTCGAGAAAATTAAACCAGTTTATTTCCAAACTCAGTTGTGTTTGTGTGCAAAAGTCCTTTTTATCAGTTTAGCCACAGCTTTCTTTAATTCAGTACAAGTGCCAGATTCCTATTATTTAAAAAAATGCACTCCTTTAGGACTTTTAAGTGGGCAGGCATAGCCTAAATCATGAAGCACAAAAGAATACTTCTTTCATTTCCAAAGGGAAAATATTTCCCACCTGCTGCTTTTTGATGTAGAAATGTTTCATAGTACATCAGGAAATTCATTTCCCTTAAAAGAAATCATAAGATAGATTTCAAAGCTTAAGACAAAGTACAGATTTCTTATTAATAACTTGATGACTTCTAAAGAGAGCATAGTTAGTAAGAAAAATTCTGGAAAATAATCTTTTCACACAATGTTGAATGTTTTTCAGGTAGTGCACTATAAATATATGCATTTATTTAATATAATATGCAAATGAACTTTTTATTTTGATTTCATTTTTTGTTCAATATAAAGTGATAAAAAATAAGTATATGGAAACAACTGGTGTGAATTTTTTAAATTTAGATTTGGTCTCAAAAAAGGATATCTTTTTGTTACTTGAAATTTCAGTGAGGCTGAATTTGTTATCAGATATTGTTACTTCTCAAGGATGTAGTGTTGTTTTGCCTTATTATTGAGAATATCTGAGATGTGTATTAGGGAACATGTTTTGGTGAAAGCTTATAGATATAATCCGGAGATTAGAATAATATAGAATATCTTAGAGAAAATTTTATTTTGGTTCTACCACCATGTGAGATCACAAGCAGTTTAAAATCATTCTAAGACATTTTTTTCATTTTTAAATTTCTTTGGACAC
Source organism: Cavia porcellus (assembly GCF_034190915.1). Classification (NCBI taxonomy): domain Eukaryota; kingdom Metazoa; phylum Chordata; class Mammalia; order Rodentia; family Caviidae; genus Cavia; species Cavia porcellus. The sequence goes on from NW_026947484.1 coordinate 86,852,212, forward strand.
TAAAATGACTTTAAGCCATGATTCAGTGTCTGCACGGCCTATTTTGATTATTCTTGAAAATTATTTCTAGGAGCAGCTGTGCAGTACAAGGGACTAAGTGAAATTAAGAGCATCAGATTTGTTTACCAGGTTCCTAACTTTTGTGTGATTTTTTTTTGTCTCTTATTTTTACTTTTATTCTTAAGACTCCCAATATTTACTTCTCAATGTCTTGCCCCAAGCAAAACAACTTTAAAAGTTGAACTTTTAATCTGTATTTTTAGGATATCTTGAATTTTGGGGTGTGTGTGTGTGTGTGTGTGTGTGCGCACGCGCGTGTGTATGCATATGCTATGTACACATACATGCATCTATAATATAGACACATAAGACAGATATGACTATATATATGACTATATATATATTATACATATTTGCATTCACCTATTTCAATAGCAATTAAAACTGACTGTCTTTATGGTTTTAGGGACAGTTTTAAATAATACTCAAAACAAGGTATCACAGAGGAATTTTCGGACATTTTTCCTTTAAAATAATTATTTTAATGTTTGTAATTTTGTTGTAACTAATTTGGCTATATAAATGTTTTACTGTCACCACAAAGTAAGACTTATAACTTGAGGAGTTACAGTTACCTATGCAAAACTCAATCCAGTTTTTCCTGTGATGAATCTCTCCAGCATGCAGTGAATAAAATTGATATTTCCCGCCTGAATTCGTGGATCCCTGGAGGGAACTTGAGCCTTTGGATACTTAATAATATTTTTCAAAGGAAAAAATCCAAAGCAAAATAAGAAAGTAATTTTGAAAATACTGAACTATTTTAAACAAAGGAAATGCAAATCAGGTCTTGTTAAAGCTTTTTGTGCTTTGCTGTTCTGTCAGGCTCTGATATATAAAGAAAGTCAAGAAAAATAATTTTAAATTCAAAGCATACAGAGTTTTATAAAATTCGTAAGTGTATAAAATCAAATCTAAACTAATGGTTATAGAATTAAAATAAAAATATAACATTCATAAAGTAAAATGTCACACATTTAAGAAGAAATACAAATTATATCACATTGCTTCTCCTCTTTATGATGAAAAAAGAAAAACAATAATAGATCTGCCACACTAAACATGAACGAAGGTATCACATTCAGATTAGTTTTAGATAATCATAAAATAGTACTTTAATTTGATAATGCATTTTTTTGCTAAAAAACATTTGCATAATTGACATCCCATAAAGCATTTACTGAGTATGGGTATTAATATTACTTTTATGACATATTCTATCTTGGCAGATAACTTACTAATTAAAAGTGATAAGTTGTGTATAATTATTTATTCATATACTCCAATGCTATACTTCTGTTTTTAATATTACTACAAACACTGAATCTACTACTTATTTTTCTTTGAGGCTCAAGGCATTTTAATGAGGAAATAAAGATAAAAGATACAAATAATTTGGTAATAATCTAAAAGTATTATTTACATTCTGAAGAAGTAACAAGAGCAATTACAGTAAAGAAGTACATGTAGGAGCAATTACAACAGAGCAATTTATCCCAGCTTGCTGAGCTTTTCAGTAATTAGGGCTGAAAGGCAACCTAAAAAATAAAACTAAACACTCCTGGAATGATGTTTTTTGTGGATAAAAAGCTGACTACGAATTGTACGTGCACTTGGTTTGGAGTTTATTTCAATAACTAACAAGGAGACAGAGCTAGAGTGAGCAGAAAAAGAGAGCGGAGGAGAAGAAAGACAGAAGGAAGGGAGGAGGGAGGAGGGGAAGAAGGGAAGGGAAGGGATTATTCCGTCAGTGATTTCTGAAATTATATTTCAAGAGAATCAAAGAAATATGTGAGCTATCATCCCTTATTTCAAGGAAGAGAAATGTGTTAGGGGCTGTGGGAAGCATCACATGACTTTACTAGCTGAATACACAAATGATACTAATATTTCTGATGAATGATGCTATGTTTAGATAGAAATACTAAAAATTAAAAAATAGAAAAAGCTAAGGTAAATAGACGACTGTTTTTCTAAAGTCACAAAGTCATACAGATTGAGGATGGAATTTGGCACCATGTTTTTTGAGTAAACTGGTTGAACTTTTAAGCACAATATAATTAAAGCAATTATTATCAGGACACCTCTCCCTTTCGGGGGGGGGGGGGTGTTATGGCCAGGGAGAAATGGGATATAGTGCATGCAGAAGTTATGGATAGTGGAACAATTAAGTTATGATTATTAGTTTCAAATTAGAAGATATATCTAAATACGTGCCAAAAATTTCTGTATTGTATGCTTAATAATTTTGTAGTATATAAATACCTTTATGATCTAAAGCATAGACATTAATACATCACTTTTATTATTTTCAAAGTGCACAAAACCCTATGTAGTTTTTGTGTGTTCCACTCTGAATTCTAACCATGTCTTTATTCACTGAATAACAACAATGCAAATAAATACATGGGCTATAGATGTTGGAGGGGCAGCTGATTAATGATTCTTAAATGTTCTGACACTTTGAATGGATGTTTTCCTTGTTTGAAACAACTTGTGAAATCTGATCAGAAGTCTGTTAAATGAACACATTAATTTCATATAATTACTCTCTACAATTAATTATTAATAGTCCTCTCCAACACATTGTCAGTATGAACGAAAGACTTTTGCTATAAACTTTCATTTTCTTTTTCCAACAGCATTTCTGGCTCACTCAGCAGAATAGAGATTAATGTACTAATAATTGTTCTTGAATGTGTAACAGTCTTTCCTGAAAAATGTCAGTGTATTGAATTTCAGTGACATTGCTGATCACCATTTTTCTGCTGTTAAAATGTTCATTTTGATCTTTTTTATCTTGAAAATTCAGTGATATAGGCAATAATCAAACAGCTTGTTATTTTACTTGACTCTTTCTAAAAAAGTAATCTTTCTGCAGATCAATTATAAGTTATAACATAAACTTTTATGAAGTTCTAACTTAGTGCCATAAGAAAAATTTAACTTTATTTTTCCTTTTTTGGACTCCAAGTGAATCTTGCATTTGCCAGGAGATTGAGCTCTTGTTCAAAACATTTTAAACCTGAGAGGAGATACTAATCAATTTTTAACATCTTCCACAGAAGAGTCAAAAAATCAATAAACAAATTATTCGCACTTGAGCAGCAGTTCTTCCTATCCCTAGCACACTGCACAGCAGTTAACAATATTTAGTCAAAATGAATTGACACCATAAATCTTTAAAGCATATAAGAAACAGCTGACGCTCCCCCATAGTACATCAGATTCTTAATCTGAGATGCTTTCAGTTCTGTGTGTGGCAACAAGCACAGGAGGGTGGGGTGAAATAAGGATTTAGAATGTAAGAAAAACAGACAGGAGGTAACAGCATACATTGGGGTTCCCTAGAAGGTCAAAAAGATATTTTAAAATCTTAATAAATATATTAAGCAAGTTTAGAGATTTACTATGCTCCGATTTTTAGTCATTTTCAGTCTGGTGTTTAAAAATATATCTTGTGGGGCATTTTTAAAAATCTGTTTACAATTTTGTATCACATTTTATTTCCAGGGGCGGAATAGATCAATTACTGATTCATCATGACCTGCCTCTTACCGATTAAAATATGAAGGGTATTCCTGTCTGTAATTGAGAAAATTAATTTTTAGAATGTTAGGGAAAGAGATAATTCTTAAATGTAGCATACACTTCAAAGTTATCTGTAATCTTGAAACAAAATGGAAGTTTTTTGCAACAGACAAATCTTACATATAGCAGAAAGATATGAACAGTAAGGGCTGCAGTTATCATAGTTTTAAGACGGTTGAGAACTGTGACTGCTCTTGAGTGGTCTGCAGGTGGGTGATAATATTTCAATCACAAGGACATCAATAAAAAAAGAAAGGCAAGATGGAGCCTGTTAAATGAGTGCTTCAGGTAACATTATTGCTTACCATGGAAATGAGAGATGAAAAAATAAAATAGAAACTCCAGCCCAGTGAACTTGTCACACAAAAAATAAAGTAGAGCAGGCAAACGTCTCCATTTTCTAACAGCTACAACAAAAATAGGAATTGGAGAGAATAAACTCTTCACACAAGGTGGGAATAGGAGTTGTATGTAATTTAATATCACAGAAGTGATATTAAATATATCAGGGTAGCAGTGTTAAAATGCTAAGGGTAGATTAGTAACACTCAGGATTCAAACAATTTCTGTAACTAAGGACTGCAGATTTGTGTATTTTTTTAAAACAAATGAAGAGATAGAAATAACAAGAAAGGACTGGAGATACAGCTCAGAGGCATAAGTGCCTGCCTAGTAAGCACAAGGCCCTGAGTTAGATTTCTGGTACAAAAAAAAAAAAAAAAAAAAATACGAGGAGAGGAAAGTCAAATGACATGAGGAATAGATCCAGATTTCTCTATATCCAAATAAGCAGTATTTTGTAAAACTGAAATGAAATTTATAGATTATGTTAAGATGTCATAATGGAACCTCTTGTGGATGTGGTTTATACCATTTTAGGTTCTGGTCTTTGCAGGCATTGGGTAACAATTCACACTGCTCTGTCTCTCTCTGGAGAATTTCCCTTTGCCAAACGATACAGCTACAGTATTGTAACTAGCTACGTGGACACACTCACCTCCTGGTCTTGACACCAAATTGATGAGGGATCAATCTGGCCAAAACATGGGCTAACCAATTACTATAATGTATGCTCTTGAAACATCACTAATGCTAATTCTTTGTCTACTGCATCTGCCTTCTTATCTTTCTCTCCTTTGCAAACTTGCTTTCAAGAATACCAGCAAAAGAATCTCCAATGATGTTGTACTTAGGAAAGGCAATTTAATACTAATCCAATAAGATAAGTTGTTGATACAGTAAGAAAAGTTAAACTATTATAATTATTTTTATAAGTTGCACTTTCAGGTTATATATCACAATTTTCACTGTAAAGCAATATAGATCCATACAGGAAGATGAAATCCAATTGTGTTTATGCATACTCATAGCACATAAGATCTTGTTAAATATTCAAGGTGATGAGTCTCTTAATTTGTTCAATCTAATATTCCACCTTATTTTAAAAACCCTAACATCACACCAGGAATAGGAGTGATGTCTCTAATCCCTGCACTGGGAGTCTGACACAGAAGTATTGTAAGCTCAAAATCACTCAATGAGATGTTTATTCATTTTGACAATGAGTATTCTTAATTTTTATGTTACAGAAGGTGACAAAATTAATTTTAATAACATATTCATATTTATTTTTGTTAAGCAAAACATGTAGTAAATTCATTTGTTAAAGTATACAGAATAATTAACTGAGGAAAATTAAAGCAAATCTAACAAATCTAAGTAAACTGCCTCATATATAAAATTGAATATTGCCTGCAATTAATCAAATAAAAGCCTTTTCAGATGAAGTTTATTCAGTGAATAGGTAATGAATGTATAATTTTAATAAAATTCAACTTATAAGACATATGTAGAAATTTTTAAAAATTATGGAATCTCAGAATAGGTAAAATACCTTGATACTTCATCATAATAATTTGGATAAACCTTGCTAAATTTAATGTTCATGCCTATTAAAAAGTAGACAAGCTTATTCTTTTTTAAAATTAAGTTCCTGAATTTCACTGTATTTTCAGAAAAAAAGTAGTTAAAGAATAGGAATTGCACTGACTTATTTCAGACTTAGTATCTTTAGTTTTCTTATGATCTAATTTTATGATCTTAAACAATTCAATATATCAAAGGTGGCCAGGACACACTTGTCTGTACAGAGGACAGACAGTATGTACAAAAGACGTGTTAGAACCTCAGTCTATGTACTCTGTAACTACTGTTAGATTAGGATACACAGTGTACTGACTATTGTTATTCTCTGATTATTTTATTATAAATTTCTGCCTTTATTTTTCATAACTAAAAATACAGTTTCAATATATGAATAACAGAATTGTCAAAAGGACATTAAACCAGTTACATAAGTTGCATAAAAAAGTCATGATTTAATATTTTGCATCACAAAAGTAGCAGTTACTATCAACCCAAGTAAGCAAATAAAAATGCAAATAATATTAGTAATATTTCAATGGGTGATTAAATTTTCCTTCAACTCTTTCTGTCACCAGACTCTCAGCTACATAAAGTTTTGAAATTTTAAGTCCACTGTTGGATCTGTATTTAAAAGCAAAACAAAACAAAAATCCTATAAAACTTTGAAAAATCTTCTAGCTCTCAAGAGATAACTATCATAACTTTCTCTTAAAGCTATCATAGAAAAGTACTTTTAACTTATTGTCATTTCTTTCCAAAATAAGTTAAAAACACGTTTTTTCTATATATGTTCTTGAACATTTCATACATTCTCATCAGTCACGATTTCTTTTTAAAATATGGATAAAAGGCATAGAAACCTTCTTTACAAATAGGTCTAAGTATAAAGTTAGAAAATAAAGGATTGAAGGACCTCACCCCTTACAGATCTAAAATAACTTACAAAGTCCCAGAATTAAGAAAAATAATAGCATGATATTAGATTTGATTCAAGCAATAACAAGCAAATCAGCTGCTTTCATTAGGCTAAGAAATCAGTACATTTTCCACTAGGGACTCTTCTGTGCATTTCAATGGTATTACCTCATAAGTGGAAAATAAAAGATTTATATCACAAATAGTTAAGAAGAACTTGTCCATTTGAACCATTTAAACTGAACAAAGACTCAGTCATATTTTCATTAGTTTGACAGCACTAAAATAATGATACTTATTACTTTATAAGTAAACATGTAGTATTAAAGTTATTCTTTCATATTAAAATTATTGCTTTAAAAGAATCATTAATTCTGTCAGACTAAACATAAAGCAGCAGCACCTGCAAATAGCTTAAAAAAGAATACTTCTAAAAATCTTTCACCTCTTTGAAATAGCAACTCAAATATTATGAGAATTCTCACAATATTACATTTAAAGAGTGCTGCTTTCCATATGACATGTAAGTCATCCCTATTTTTATAAAGTATAGAATTTAGATAATGTGACTTTGTGCCTTTGGTAGTGGTGACTTTTAAGTAACTGCTGATTTCTTGATCCACGTTGTTTTAATGTGTGTAGCATGTTTTCTAAAAAAGCAACCACATCAACATACCGTATACACAAAACAACTTTATTTCAGCCTATAAGATATAACATATCATTTTATAATTTGAGTTGTACTCCTCATTCCAAAGGCCCAGGAAATGAATATTGATTATATCATGCAAAATACATTTTAAATCCAACTACTCAGAAACGCACGAGTTTAAGTTATTCAGAAGGATGACATTCTTAAACTTATACATATGAATGTATTTCCATGTAATAAAATTTCATAACTTCACTCACTGAAGTGAGCCAGGTACCCATCAAATATTTTGTTGAAAAATTGTAGTTAAAATTAAGATTTATCTCATTCAATAACATATTGCTTTGAATTTAGGATGCAAAATATCTACTAATTATTTTGTGGGATAATTGTAATAGTGAAATATATTAATATTCTATAAATAGTGAAGATCTATACTGTTCCCATCTTTTCCATGAATGCACTTTACTTGAGAGAGAGAGAGAGAGAGAGAGAGAGAGAGACAGACAGACAGACAGACAGAAACAGAGAAAAACAGACAGGAGAGAGAGAGAGAGAAATATGGAGAATTTTGTTATCTGTTTAGGCTCAAGTAGGAGGATAAGGAAGAAATGTGAATCTCTAAGGTGACAGAATATGACTGAAAAAACTTGTAATACAAGGAAAGTCATTTATTAGGAGACCCAGGAAAGTTTTCACATACACACACACAACAGGTGGGCTTGATCCTGAGAAAAGAGTGTAATGATGATAAATATAATTAAAAGTTTTATGTTTGTATTCTGGCTCATTGGGAAAAGAAAGCATATTTTATTATGCTTTCTATTATTAAATATTCTGACAAAAGTTTTCACATGTTCTCAGGATACATTGCAGATAGAGGTCAATATGAGTATGTTTTTCTTTTTTCTAAATTTTTATATCCATTTTAATGAGATAATAATTATTTTGGTTCCTAAACGTTACCTCCTTAGTGATAAATTCTTTGCATTTCCATTACAGAGTTTCATCTGCAAATCCCAATTTATGTTGTTTATATTCTCTATCTAGGTGTTTGTCCAAAACTATATGTTAGTTCAGAAAAACTTTCATAGATTAGCATCTGCCTTTTGAATATGTCAAGGAATTTCTAGCTTTTCTATTTCCATTATCATATTGATTTTATTTACAAAATCAGTTATCAAATATTTTTAATGCATACTGTATTTTATAATTTATCCATAGAACCACTCCAATCACATTGCTCTTTATTTAGAGTTTGTCTAAATTTGAAGCAAGCAGATATGCCTTCTGATCTGCCAAAAACAACCTTATCATATCCAGCTCAGATAAAACTTTAGAACTGAATCATTTGTTGAAGTTTTAACCTCACTGGTTCCTTAAGTTGCTAACCTTACCACCTTAAATAAAATAAAAAATGATTGGTTAGGGCTGACAAGACAGCATAGAAAAAGGGCAACATCATTTAGGTAAAGAAGATGAATTAGTTTTGGTTGCAGACTTTGAAAAATAGTTCCACATATATTTTAATGGACTACAGTATAATAACATGAAGATATTTAAAACTAAACTTTGTCTGTGATAGTACGAGTAGAAGAGATTGGACATTTCTGTAGTAAAACAACATATTACTGAATTGTCACATAGCCTAGTGTGTTTAGTTCTCTAAATGATAACTCCAATTTTCAAAAAAAGGAGCTATAATTTCAAAAAACTAAAGGATTTTTGCTGAAGATTTCGCAAACAATATTTAGTAGAATTGGCAATAAAATACTGATTTTCATTAATAAAAATCTGCAATCTTGGGTTTTTATGATTTCTTTTCCCAATAGGAAAACTAAAAACATAGAATATCATTAGAACGTTTACATTCTCATCTAAATAATCCAGTTAACTATAACATGTATGTGTGAAGCATTTAAATACTTGCAAAATTGTATTTACAGTGAAATGAAAAGTTTATGTGAATATGTCAGTGATGTTTTTAAGTTACATATAAAGAACATGATGTAAAAATGGCATCGATGCTAAGATTGTAATGTGTTTTAACAGTCCTCACACATCTCTTAAATGACTATGATCATATGCATTCTAATTATGAATAAGGACATCTCTTAGGTTGTGTGTGGCCAAGGAAGCAAAATTTTGCCAAATGCTCCTTTTCAACTTGTTCTTGAAAAGAAGCACTTATGACCTGAGATGCCACTCTATTTCTGTTCTTCGCTTCTTCCTCCTTTAACCTCAAACTGTGTTATCTAGGTGACAAATTAAAGGATTAGAAGTTAGGTTTCTTTTGATATGATTCAATATTTTATATTCAGTGTTATTATTATGATTATTATTATTATTATTCTGATAACCCTACCTAAATATCTTTTATAGCATACTTCCATATTAAGACAACAAACAGTTGGTTAAAATTGAAATTTAATTGGCTAATTACATATAGATATATACACTTCCCCCAAAATATCCAAGAGAGAATTAAAAATAGAACAGTATTTCAAAATAGTAAATAATGCTGTACAGAAATATATAAAACATAGGCCCATCTAAATAAAACAGACGTAACATAGCCACACTATGCATTCTGAGACTCAAATTTCAAACGTGGAACTTCACAGAAGTTCCCTTAAATGTTTGGTTAATTACCTAGCTAAGGAGACTTCTTGTAAAGAACTGAACATTGCTACAGCAAACTTGCAGGGATCACTTATTAGTCACATGCTTCTAGATATTTGAATGTTCTAAGACATTGGCTTTTGTTCAGCTTTATTCATAAATAATCATCACAATAGAAATTACAAAGATTTGATTCTTGGATAAGAGATTTATTCTTAAATACTATTTGTTTGTTTATTATCCTGGCCTGTGGGTAAGTCCACAGAGACCCTAGAGGGGGAGTGGGGATGAAGAGGGGACAAGAGACACAAAGGATGGAGATAAGATGAAGTTGATCAAGTCTCCTTTATTTATGGAAGGAGTAACAAATATATAGGGTATTGAAGAGGAAGTATTTGGGTTCTGAGATGTCAGCAGGTAACTTAGCAACTGTGGCAGGACCCATGGTTATAAGTCAATTCAAATTTCCCAGGTGTGGGCTCATAAGGCAGGCTGATTAACATAATTTAAAGTGGTACAGCCTGCAAATGTTAAAGTGGTACAGCCCACAGGTGTTAAGGTGGTACAGCCTGCAGATATAAGGTGGTAGCCAAATACAGGGCTTCCCACAGGTCCCCCTTTACTTTAAAATATAAGAGGCTGCATCCTTGAGGAGACTGTGCCTGTCTTGGGTCAGGGCTCTTCCACAGCAGGGCCAACCTAGCCTTACCCGTCACTGGAAGGCAAGGCAGCGAGAGGCCCAGTTCCTGTCTTAGGTGGAGGTTGACAGCCCATGTGAGGTCCAGTTGCCCATCTCTGACTATCCAGTTTATCACAGCAAGGTAAGAGAAATGCAGCGGGCAGCATGCTTTCACAAAGCATTATCATAATACAGTTTTGCAGGCTCCATGTATTTTTCTCTGTCAGCCATTCTAAGCCTGTGGTAATGGACCTGTAGGTTGCATTTTTATGGCATCCACCTGTTGTTTGACAAAAGCCATCAACTTAGTCATCATAATCCCAAGAGACAGGATCCAGGCTGTTGGTTCCATCATCTGAAAAACAAAAGCTCCGAAAAAAATTCTTTCAGGGTTCATTTTTCATCCCTGGAGTCATCTGTAACATATCCTCTATTTGTTGTATTTGATCTATTTGTTTAACCAAATCGTTCTGGCAGCCATCTCGCAGATTTCATCTCTTTAGAGTAAATGCATACTGATCCTCTCCCCAGATAAGAACCGGGGCTGGACCATGCCATGAGTTAGTCAGGGGGTCTCTCCATAGTACAGAAGCAAATGGTTTTTGTGTTTCAGTATGCCAAAAAACACGTGGCTGCTGACTGTTCAGCAGCATCCAAATTTAAAAAAAAAATAAGGATGAATAAGGCATGAGATAGAATGTATTTAGGTGTCTCCCTTGTGGGGTACCATTCCCCCTTTTTTATTTTATCAACAGTGAGTTTTAGGGAGAGATGTGCCCTTTCAACTATGCCTTGACCTTGAGGGTTATAAGGTATGCCTCATAACCTTGAGGGTTATAAGGTATCTTAATATTCAGAATATTAAGATGTTGACAGAAATGAGCAAAGGCAGAACTAGCATAGCCTGGACCATTGTCAGTCTTTAATTGTTGTGGGCATCCCAAAACTGATAAGGTAGTTAACATATGGCTAATAACATGTTTGGTAGCTTTGCCAGTCTGGGAAGAGGCATAAATGAAACCACTAAAGGTATCTATAGTTACACTAACATATTTAAGATTGCCAAACTCAGGAATGTTGGTGACATCCTTTTGCCATAATGCATTGGGGGTAAGTCTTCTAGGATTAACCCCAAAGTGTGGAACTGGGAGGTGCATGGTGCAAGAAGGGCAGTTTTTTACTACCTGTCGGGCTAGCTCTCTAGTGATCTTGTGCATAAGACAGAGGGTTTGGGCATTGAGATGGTGTAATTGATGACTCTTTTGTGCTGAAGTAACATTGTCATTGTGATCACTGGAGCTAACATTAGCTAAAGTACAAAGGAGAGTTTTCGGTGTGGCCAGGTGAATATCCATTGTTTAACATCTGAGCAGTGACAATGGTATTTGGGTTACCCATAATTAACCACATTTGTGCCAATAGATCTCTACCCCAAAGATTTATTGGTAACCCAGCTATGACATATGGCTATATTGTGCCTTGATTGCCCTCTCTGTCCTTCCAGGTCAGAAGTTTTGAATGCCTCTCTGGGTTTTGGTTTTGACTTATGCCTTTTTAATGATTAAAAGTAATTGACATTGGAATCTTTTTTGCAGTTCTTTGCAAAATGACCAGTCTCTCCACAGGCAAAACACATTTGTTTATTTTTTGGAGATAAGAACTGTTTAACTGTAAACCCTTGCAAGGGGGAAGCCATAGCAAGGCCTTGCTGATAAGCAGTTTTAATGTCAGTGGTACCAGGGATTGAACTCACAGCCTTTTATTTGTCAGGCAGGCACTTGTGCCACTGAGTTAAATCTCCAGCCCTGGTGACTGAACTCAAACCTTGTGCTTGTGCCATTGAGCTAAATCCCTGCCTCAGGGACTGAACTCATAATCTTGTGCTGGGCTGGCAGCTGCTTATGCCATTGAGATAAAGCCTCAGCCCTTGCTTAATGCTGATGAGAGAGGAACTCATATTGCTCTTTGTAGACTTTTTTTTTTTTTCCATGCTTGAGTAACTGCTGTTTGAATTTGAGTGGGAAAATGCTTTTTGGGCCTCTCTATGCATAGGCATCCCCCCCTGATTAACATACCAAGGTCCCACCCATTGCCGGTTTGCATATTGTGCCTGGCCAGCTCTTTGCAATTTTTTATATATTCTGATTTCCACAAAAGATAATCCCCACCTTATAAAGTCACTTGGGCCAATCCTTGCCAATCTGTACCTGTGAGCCAGTGGTCAGCCAAAGAATTTAAAACAGCAAAAGTATACGTTGCTGTGTAACCACTGTTTTTAATTCTCTATTCAGTTTGAAATTGAAACCAGAGTAGTAGCAAATAACTCCACCCGTTGCGTCCATCATTTCCATCACAGGAAAGCCTCCATATCGTCTAGCTTTAATATTGGATCAGGCCAGAAGGGTCACTGAGCGGGAGAAATCCAGGAGGAAATGCTGGGGTTATTTTCCTTTTCATTTTAAATTTTGCGAATTTTAACCTTTCTAATTGAGTTATTAAATCCTGATTTTTTTTTCTTTCAGTTTAATCTGTTGTTTTAAAAGTTCAATTTGGTCTCTTAATTCCTTCCTATGGAATGGAGAGTTAAACACGCTGAAGCCTGAGCTATACAGCCCTTATAGTATGGGGGAGGGGCATGTGGCTACTGGGTCACTTTGCTCCCCAGTTAAAGTTTAATGGACAGCTGCTTATTTTTTTTTTTTTTTCCTTTACCCTTTGTGCCTTTAAAGCTTTTCTTAAACTTTTAACAAAAATCTCATGTTGGCTCGTTTCTTGTCCTAGTGGACATAATTGCTAATTTTTTTTTTTTTCCTTTATGCTTTGTGTCTTTAAAGTTTTTCTAAACTTTCAACAAAAGTCTTATGCTGGCTAATTTCTTGTCCCATAATCGCTGTTCACTTCCCGAGGTTCAGTGGCATGGCAGGCTCCCACTCAGTCCTCTATTTGCTTTGCCTTTTTCTACTTTGAGCCCATGAACAGCGTTCCTTACTAAGTCCCCCATTGGGGCGCCACTTGTCCTGGCCTGTGGGTAAGTCCACAGAGACCCTAGAGGGGGAGTGGGGATGAAGAGGGGACAAGAGACACAAAGGATGGAGACAAGATGAAGTTCGATCAAGTCTCCTTTATTTACGGAAGGAGTAACAAATATATAGGGTATTGAAGAGGAGGTATTTGGGTTCTGAGATGTCAGCAGGTAACTTAGCAACAGTGGCAGGACCAATTACAGGTCCGGTTATAGGTCAATTCAGATTTCTTGGGTGTGGGCTCATAGGCGGGCTGATTAACATAATTTAAAGTAGTATGGCTGGTAAATATTAAGGTGGTAAGGCCCACAGGTGTTAAGGTGGTACGGCCTGCAGATATAAGGTGGCAGCCAAATACAGGGCTTCCCACAGTTTATCATTGTCACTCCTTTGTCTTTAACCTTGTAAACAGCTATAGGACTTCAAATGAATGCCCAGTGTCAATTTGCAAGACAATTCTTATACAAATCACTGTATACTATTTGGAAATCTTGGAGCACCACTGCTGTGCATTCTGATATTTTCAGAGACTGCCAGAAAATTCAGAAGTAGAGAGGCAAAATTAAGAAAGACAATGAAAGATTTTCACGTGCACATCACAGCACACACGGCAACACATGTACTAACCTGTGTCTTAAAAAAGACATTTTGTTAATTATTTTATGCTGGTGGAGTGCCCTCTGTCTTTTTATGTTACTATATGTGTCTAATTGGACCGTAGAGATTTTAAGTTTTGTTTTTCGATATACGACATAATTTCATTTTTATGTTAACAAGTATTTCCTAAACTTTAAAACAGATCTGCATCTTTTATTGTTATCAGTGTTAGCTTGTTTAAGATCAGTTGAATTCAGCAATAATCATTAGTGCGTTGTTAATATATTTTCCTCAGTAGACCTAAAATCATACAGTTGAATACATTCATATTTTCCAGGAATGTAAATCAAGGCTTAATAAAGCTTTCAATAATCAATTTGATGATAACCCACTACAGTATATAAAGTGTGATGTTAGTAATTAGCACTTAGGAATTAATGCTTATGTACCAACATATCCAGAGGCTTTTCTACTGTTTTACGTACTTCAGGAAAATGTCTCTATTATTAACCTTCCTTTAAAAGAGTATTGATACTACAATTTTTACAGTTCAGAGACATTATTGTGTAATGGGACATATAATGGGTTGAGAATCAAAGTGTGGTGTTCCAAGTCTACTGCAAATGTTTGTAGGCTAAATCAAGTAAGTTCCATAATTCATCTACAAAAGGAAGGCATTTGAAAATCAGTGTTTCTCAACCTATAGTTTCTGAACAAATGCTCTGAAGACTTTGTGTTATATAATGTATATATCTTACTATTATTTTATTGTAAAGCTGACCTGCAATCCAATTTTATTAACTTCTCAAATTATCCAACATGTATGAAAATCTGACAAGAAAGCAAGACTCAGAGTGCACTAGCTCTAAGGCTACAAGCTCTGACCTTTGATTCAAAATTTTAATGAAATAATTATATACACAAAGCAAATATACAAGCGAATATAGTATGTACGAGGACAGACATTATTGGAAAAGATTATTGCAATAAAGAGAACTCTAACTGGGAGGAAGAAGCAATTATAATGGAAAATAAATCCACAACTCAAAATTTAGGCAGAAACGGGCTTTTATTCCAAAGGGAGTGGTAAACAATACAGGAGTTCTATGTGCTGGCTTTGGATGCAGATGGGTCAAAGTTCCAGAGTTCAGGGGAGGTGAGTAACCTGATTTGGTCAATTACACATTAACAAGGCTTCCAGTGGATCAACAGGGACAAAGAGATCAGCTAATCTTTTATTTTTTTAATTTTTATTTTATTTAAAGAAAGACAAAAGAAAATAGAAAAGGGGCAGAAATAGAACATACTTTCAAAGAAAAGAAATAGTAATAAATCACTAGCTCATGTATAAACATTGTCCCCCTATAAATAGTTATTTAAGGTACACAAATGGAACATATAAATGGGATTTCAACCAGGGAGACTGCAAATATTTCTGTTCAAATATCCAATAAAACTAAGTATTATGGCTATCAATCTATCCACTTGGACATGTATGCATTTATCCATATCTTCATTTATGTTGAGACCTAACACAGCTGATTAGATTAAAATCCTTCTGAACAAAGATTAATAATATTGCTGGATTTCACATCATAACACTCCGGAATCAGGATTGGGTACTGCAGTGCCACTTTCTTTCCTTGAAAGTTTTGGTTCATTTCATCATGTGTCATCAGATCAGTTCTCATAAACTGTTCATAGGTTTTACGTAAGCATGAGGCTTAACATGTATTTCTATCCTTTCTATATTAGAGGAAGCAATATAACAACGCAGGACAGAACTAAAATTTTTCCTATAGACATTCAAACTAAAAAGATATAAATCTGCTGTATAAGGAATTCTACTAATCTTAATGAATGGAAACATGAGGTATTTGTATGTGCTATGCATATAGCTATGCCACATGTTATTAAAAAAAAGTGTCACTATGAATGTTTCCTAAGCCTTGTGAGAAGGTTGATTTTTTTTTGTACTAAGCTATTTCTCAAACACAAAACTTTATTAATAAGGCTGTTTCTTAATGTCCTCATTTTCTAGGATTCAGATAAAATTCAGCATTTTCAAAAGCAATTTACGGATTAAGTGAGAAAAAGCAACCTATTTACAACTATTTTAGAGAACATCCCTCAGTCTCAAAACTACAAGGAGAAAGCATTTGAAATTCAGCATGCACTTCTCTAGCAAAAATGGTACATTTTCATAAAAGAGCACAAACTTCAGTTTATTCTGCCACTTTATGCTTTCAGACTGATATTTTGTGAAAAGTTCCTGCGTCCTTCCCTGTCTTACCTCCTCCTCTCCACACACACAGGATGAGCCAGTCCCTCGTGGCCATGGGTTACCGGTATATATCCCTGTCCTTTTGGTTGCCAGCATCTGCAAGTACAGGGAACTGCAGATTTAGAACAAAGGCAGCAAATCTGGGGCACCCCGCCCCCACACAATGCTGAGCACAGGCTGGGCCACAAGGCATAGCAATGAAAAGCATTAAACATTTACACAGCTGCTTGTTATAAGAATTGCTTATCTTGTACTTTTTAATAATAACTCCTTTGATTTCCCGGAGTGTAACATCCACTTAGCAATTTTTCCTGTTTTTGCCACATCCTTCAGTTGGAGTCCTCTCCTGTACAAACACACACACACACACACACACACACACACACACACACACACACACACACAAAATAGCTTTGTGATAATGAATAACTCAAATACAATGATGAGCCACTTTGAGTAGAGAATCTATATAATGCTCTCTCTGGTTGAATAAGGTATAGGTGTATGGTTTGACATTTATAGAGTACATGTCTTATCTGAAGAAAATATTAGCTGTTATATTGTATAAATAGTTTCTCCAGACACATATCTGTGCTGTTACTGATGTTGCAGAATATGTATGTTTTAAAAAAATTTTCATTCTCCAGGAGTATCTGAGACAATAGGAAATCATTTTTAGCTTTTAAACTCATTATATTATATAATATTTAATTTTATAAAAATGTAGGTACAATTAGAGAATCTTTCCAGAAGCTAAGAGTGAAGCATAATTGGGGGAATTTAGATTAATATTTTTCAAGTTAATAGTAACATATCAATGATTTGATTCAATTCAAGGAATAGTTTTATTAGTGTAAATGTTTGATACTTGTAGGAAAAAAATTTCTTTCATATATGGTATATAAGTAACATATTACTTATATATTAATGATATTAAATAAAATATGCTGATACCTAGCAGATTATTCTGCTTGAACAACCATTCATCGATTTTCATTTAATACTTAAAAACCTAATTTAGTATATTTTATACTAATATTTCAGATAAAAAAAAGTTTTAAAGCAATATTATTTTGTGCTTTAAGGAACAAAGTCTAGAGTTTTACTGCCAGAATAGCAATCTAAGTTATCCTAAAAACAAATTATAAATAACCTGTCTGATTGGATTATTTGTATTTAGCAAGTGTAAACTGAAAATATCTTCAAGCAAAGATTGCTCCTGAGAAAATGAAACAAAGTAGGAAGACTATTTTCACTCCTGTAACATTAAGGTAAGTGAAGAGATCTAAGACTTTACAAAGTCTTCCATGAAACAGTGTCAGAATTTTCAAGAATTGGGGATGGAGAAACGCAGGTTATCTGCATTTGCTCATCAGCAGATGGAAAGGAAAAGTAAGCTCTGCTGGAGGGACAGAAGCAGCTTAATTAACTGGAGCAAATATTCATTGAAATTAGGCTCCAGCAGTTCCTTGGAGCCAGGTAGATCCTAGTGATGTTATTTCTGTGGGTTGTCTCTCAAGTGATTCATAAAGTTTCTCTTGTTTGGAAATCTGGCAAGAAACAGATAAGAAGATTTGCATCTCAAAGGGTCGAAGAAAGATTTTATAAATATTCTAAAGTAAAGAGCCTGACAAAAAGAAAGTTAGAGGTTTAGAGTCAAGAAGAAAACTATCAAGTTTAGTGGAGGTAAGGGAAATACTAGGGCTGTCTTGGTCATTGCTTAGAATAGGGCCCTTTGGTCCTTAGAAGGACATCATTACTATGTAGCTCTTATGAGGAAAACAAGAAACATATTCATAATCACACAATCTGAGTTTCCAGAACAGCACTGTAAACTATTGGTTTTTAGTAGTCAAATGTCCATGTTTTAAACTTTGTGTTAACCTGAATTCCTTGGGGGATTCATTTTTCTGTGCAGCCCTTGACCCAGTGACTTGGATCTAGTAAAATCTTATTTTAAAAAGATCTTTTATACTATAATATTAATATTTTGTATAGAAATATAACAATATATAGGTACCAGTTGATTTTGACACATTTTTGGAAACTGTTATAAGCGAGGAATTCCAAAAAGCTTTGCTCAGTATTCCTTATCTTGTCTATGAATAATCTCAAAGCAAAAAATATATTTTATATTTAATCTTCTAAAATCAGAGAAATCTTAGTCAATAATAGGCTTTCTAAAGAACATTAAGACTAGATATGCAAGGAAAGCAGTAACTGAATATTTTCCTTATTTCCTTTTTTTTTTTGGATAGGTTAACAGATCCAGCACTGAAATAAAATCACTTAGTTTTCTTAATTTTTGCTATTCTATAATTAGGTAAAAATATTAGGTATTCTATAATTAGGTAAAAATAAATTGTTAAATAAAGTTTTCATCTAGACTAATACCTAAAGGTAAACTAGACCAATACAAATTCAAAAATGTGAAATATAGCTTGCATATATTTGTAGATAGCTTGCATATATTTCACAAACTATGTCCACTTTATACATACGGTTGAATACCGTGAACCATATCTACAGGAGACCAGTCTAACAGACTAAGAAATCTCCTTTCACCTTTCAGGAGATTGAAGGATTCTTAACAGAATTCAGAGTTTCCAGTCTTAATCTGAATGAACATTTCTGCCTGTGTTTTTCTGAGGCTTTCCTCCTCATTACTGAAACTATGTCTATGAAAACACAAATCTAAAACTTCCTTCCATTGGTTATTTCTGTACTCAGATAAGCCTCGGAATTATCCTTGATGGCCCTGTTACAATCAATGTTCTTTTCCCTCTATCAGCAGAATCAAGTTGTTATTTTGAAATTAATTTACGTCACCTTCCTTTGCACTATTCACTGAGATACATCTTGTCACCCACATTTCACAGTGTGACATCTTGTCAAAGTCATTTTGCTGCAAGCTTTTTGAAACCAATTTCACAAGTCAAATGACTGGTCTATGTAACAAGAATAAAAATCTCTCCAGTCAGCTAAAATGTTGCTGTTGTCATTTTTAATGAAGTTGCCTACAAAAGCAAAACACTCAAGTCGGACAGACTCACACATATGTACAGATGTAAGACAAGTTTAAACATGTACAGCTATAAATACATTGAAACTGCTTTCTTAATTAATTGGTGGTAATTTAATAAACCAGTAAAAATACTTTCATATGATAACGAGACTTCTGTGATTATTTGCTGTGGTCATGCCTGCCACTTGACAGAGGAGCAAGACTGCCAATGGAATGATCAGTGAATTATCATCCTATACCTAGGGCAAAGACAGAACTTTCCCCTTTCAAAGGAAAATTCGGTTCACTTCTGTTAGTTTTCCTCCATTCATTTGTATGGGTGCTATTTCCTAATTGTCAACGTTCTCTGACTAAAAGACAGCTGTTTAATTTTCAGGTATCTTTAAATACATATTCCAATTTTGCAATGTATTATTGAAGATGTAAAACAGACCAAGATAGAATAAAAAAGTAAATGGACTGTCTAAAAAGACTTTTCAGCACATGAGCACAATTGAGGCTATTTGCTCCACTCACTATAAAGGAAAATTAGGCACTTTATTTTAAGTAGCTCATCTGACATTTAATTGTTGGACAGAAGTACAATTTTATTGTATATTTGGATGATGATTAAAAATTTTACTACATAGTTAAACAGTGGTTTATTTTGACAGTGGTCAAATGTTATATTTACTGTGCAGAAAATGAGAAACTATTATGCAGGACAAAATTAGGAAATTCTGTCTCTGGAAATGTGATAGGTAAAACTCAGCGTAATATGTGAAGAATGTTTATCTACCAAAAGAAACCTCAATTATATTACTCGCAGAGAGGCTCACTATGAAAATGACATAGTCTTAATCTCATCTAATGTGTTATGCTGATCTATAACATGAACTATGGACTATAATGAAATATATTATCATGCAATAGCAATATTATAAGAAATACTACAGTTATTTAAAATGATTACTGTTGAACTAGCTGTAGAGGCTTGAATGGGAAAAAGGAAGAAAAAATATAAGGAATAGTAACTTAATAAGTCAATAAAAAAGCAGCAAAATTATTGCGTCACATGCTTTCTTTCCTAATTTAACCAACCAGTACCAGAACGCTTTCCGAAACACCTGCAGCAGTGTACCCTCCTGGAAGCAGTGTGCTGGAAATGTCACAACTCTACTCTGGCACTTCTCTCAATAAACTAACATTTTGAATTTTTCCACATAGAAATGAAATGAAAAGTCATTTGTAAATTTGTATTTGTCTAAATGTTATGGGATTATTAGTTTTTCTTTATTTGTAATGATTTGTGAGCCCCATTTTAATTACAGACATTGTTCTCAGGTCGTTTGTAGACATTAACTTTGGAGTTTCTGAGACTATCAAATGCTGTGAGCATTACACATTATTTCCAACACTGAACTAAGCAAGCATTAGTCCAGAAATAAGTCTGTCTCTGAATTCTGTGACTGACCAATTACATGGATTTTATAATGGTAAATCAAGGATCACTTCTTTAATCTTCCTCATTATGTTTGGTTTAGTTTTCATAGAAAACTCTGTATAAAGTACCAACCCCTTCCCAAAAAAGGTGGATATAAAACACCTAAATTTGTGTGTCTCCTCAGCAACCTCCTTTCAGGCCCCCTTGGGTGGGTAGCTACACAATAATTTTGTTTCCCGTGGTCTATAAATTGCTTCAAAATAAATTGCAAAATTAGAATATATATTTAAATGCTTAGAAATTAAACAACTGTCTTTTAATCAGAGAACTCTGACAATTAGTAGTGAGGAAAAAACTGAGGATAGTTTATTTGAAATAGCAAAGCAAAGCTCTCACCACCCAAGAGGGGCTTGAATGGAGGTTTCCAACACAAGTTCAGGAGTTTATATCCACATTTTTGTTTTGTTTTGTTTTTTGTACCCAAGATGGAACTCAAGACCATGTGCAAGGCAGGCCCTTACGCCGCTGAGCTAAATCCCTGGCCTTATATTCACTTTTGTTAGGCTATTTTGTTAGGAGTGAAAAATGAGATGATAAAACAATGCAGCTACCATTTTCAGTAGGCTTTTGTCACCAGGAGGAGCGGACTTCCCCTGCCTGAATTCCCACAGCATATCTCAGTTTACCCAGGAGCATTTTCTTGAACAGTGAATTACTGTTTTTAGCCCGGCCTTTGGTATCAGAACAGACTTTCTCTGCTGTGTATGGGGGCGAACTCACGACCTCGTGCTTGCCAGGCAGGCACTTATGCCACGGAGCCAAATTCCCTGCCGTCTTTGCCCTCTAACTACAAGGTAAAACCCAGTAAGTCTCCTTCTCCACTTATTTTAATGTTTCTGAGGCATATTTTAGTTTTTTAGGGTCTCCTTGGTGGCTGACTGTTGCTTGGCTATCTCATGGCCTCAGTCCCCTTAAACAGTGATGCCTCTAACTGCCATTAAGGGTACAACTGAGAAGCTACTCTCAAATGAGTGCTCAAAAGGCGCTATGGTGGAAACCAGGTCTCAACAGCCTGCCTGGGTATCCGCAGGAAAACTTCCACTTGCCTATCACATCCAGCCAACACTCTTCCATGAGATAAGAAGATTTTTTTCAAATGATCAATTAAATAATCAAATGCGTTGTTGTGCCATATCCTTGACTGTGCCTCTTGGCTTTCAAACACTAAAATATTTACTCTGGATATTTCAGAAGGTTTGAGGCCACCATTTAAGGCACGATCTTCTGATCTTTGATTCTATTATTAGGCATCGTCATTACTTTTCTATTTATATACAAATTGCATCTAACTCTGTTACGTAAATGTTATTTTGCAATTTAAATTCATTTACTCTTTTCTTTATAAAGTGATTTTAAACACACATGATTGAAAGTGATGAAATACTGTCTGCATCTATTGTGATGATTAAATGATGTCCTTTCTTTAGTTTGTAAAACTAATGGATATTATGGATTTATTATTCTTGAGCTATATTTGCCCTGTATTCAAAATTATATTTTATAATGATAAATTATTTTCATATGGCATGCAAGTAGTTTATCAATGTTTTATTCAGTGTTGAGGTTTTTTGCAACTTAACCAATGGCTGAAATGAACTTCTCTTTAATTTGGACTAATGAACCAATTATTTTAACATTTACATGAACCTTATAAGACGAAGGGGAATGAAACGATTGTTTTATGTTTCATATGAAAGAAATTTGCTTATAATATGAGTTCATCAGTCTTTGTGTATTTGTTATAAGCAAACTATAAAATCCTTTATTTCAAAGTTTTTACCGATAGATAAACTCATTATCTAATTTTGTTGAACAATATACAATTGTAGAGAGACATGTTTATGTTTCTGCATGGAGTTTCTAAACACATGTTACTGATATGTAACTGTGTTAAAAGAGAAAACAATAGAAGTTAATGTACTGTGGGGATCGTGATTACTTTACAATTCTTTCATTAAAGCAAAATTAAAGCTGAGTTATGATCTAGAGTAGAACATTAGCTTTCCACCTATAAACTGTGTGCAAGAACTATGCATACATATCTAGATGCGCTAACCATTAGTAATTTAGTAAAGAATATTATTTTCCCCTATTTCAGTATAATCTGTAAAGTCCTTTCCACATACACATATTAGTTTTGTTCTGACCCCCTAGAACACTAACATTAACCAATCTTTACACATTTCCTAGTTAATTTTACCTGGAAGGACTCTTTCTAACCAAGTCAGGGAACAGGACCTTGTTGAATAAAAGATTACTCAGTGTCCAATATCTGGTTATCATCAGAACTGAGAACATTGGTCAGTAAAACTACTATATTCTGATGATAGAACTTCTAGAATGATGTCTCATGAAATCAAAGAAAAAACTGAAGACAGAAATTAGATAGTTAAGGCAAAAGTGTTTATTGGAGGCACTACGTAAAAAGAAAGATGACTCCTAGTGGGTAGTTAGGAAGAGTCCCAAAAGTGGATTCACCTTATAGGCTGTTTGTCCACAGTCTTTTAAGGGTAAGTAGAGTTTCTATCCATTCCCAAAGGATCTTTTACCAGGGTAAATGTACACTGGAGTAAGGGAAACTGTAAGACATTTTAGGGATTACTGGACACTAGTTCTGAACTAATGCTGGTTTCAGAGGATTCAAAACATTGTTGTGATCCTCTAGAAATATTGGAAGTCAGGTGATCAATACAGTTTTTGCAAAGATCTGCCTCACAGTGAGTCTATTAGATCGCTAAATCCATCCTGTAGTTATTTCCCCAATTCTAGGATACATAGTTGGGATAAACATACTTAGTACTTGGCAGAGTCTTCACATTGGTGCTCTGACCTTTAGTTTTATACCTTTAGAGTAAATTATGGTTGGAAAAGTCAAACTGGAACTAGTAGAGTTGCCCTTACCTCTTAAAATAGTGAAGTAAAAATAATACCATATCTTTAGAGGGATTGCAGAAGTTAGTGTCACTATCAAGACTTGAGAGATACAGAGGTAGTAGTTTCTACCACATTCACATTTAATTTTCCTGTTATCGATGTACAGAAGATGGCTGGGTTTTGGGAAACAACAAGGTATTACTGTACACTCAGTCAAATGGTTGCTTAGTAATCTTCATGGTATTCCACCCAGCATTGCTTCTAAGCAGAGAACACATTTAATGGGCAAATAAGTGAGCTAACGAATCCATGCTCATGGAATTCACTGGTTTTACTCTTGTTACTCATCATCCAGAACCAGCTGGACTGATAGAAAGGGTCCATGGCTTGGTTGGAGATAAAGTTAAAGAACAAGATGGGTTGTGATACCATCCATGGCTGCACCAAAGTTCTTCTAAAAGCTGTGTATGCTTTGGATCTGCAGCCATTATTTGTCCTGTGTCTCTCAAACTACTATTTACAGCGTCAGGAGTCAAGGAATGGAAGTGAAAATGGTACTATTCACCATTAACTGTAGTGATCTGTGAGCAAATTTCTGCTTTCTGTTCTCATAATTTATGATCTGCTGATTAGAAGTCTTCATTCTAAAGCGGGGAATGCCTGTCCCAGGCAAAACAATGATTCCATTGAAACAAAAGCTAAGAGTGTCCCCTTAGTCAAGTTGGACTCCTCATGACTCTGAGTAAGAGTCATACTCTCAGCAGGGGTGAATGATTCTGACTAACTGGGGAAATTGGACTTTTATTTCACAATAAAGGAAAGAAAGAATACACTTGGAGTGCAGGAGATCCCTCAGGGTTCTTCTTAGTATTACGATGCTCTGTTATAAGTTCAATAAGAAACTGCATCAGCCCAGATGAGGCAGGATGACACTTGCCACAGAACTTTCAGGGATGCAGGTGTAGATCAACGTGCCAGGGAAAGAACCAAGACCTGTGTGTGTACTTGGTGAATGCCAAGAGAATAACGAATGGGAATTAAAAGAAGATAGCTGTAAATACCAGCTAGGAACCTATGAACAGTTTATAGGAATGAGGGTTGTAACTGTAATTTTTCTCTTCTAATATGCTTACTTTGTAATGTAATATAATATAATACTGATATACTTAATATTTGTTCTTAAGTATTGCTAAACATATGTTATGTGTATATTAAATTATATCTCTTACTCTGATGAACTCTAATGATACACTTAGCACGTACAACTACATATATTAAAAATTCATTAAAGTAAAATGCTAGAGATATATTTTTACATTTGAGGGAAGGAGAAGGCATTTCTGAAGAGTAAAATTTGAGACCGTGATCTTTATTTTTTTGCTTACAGATAATTATTCAAATTCCAATATATTAGTGAAGAAATTTCCATGATTTTCTCAAAAAGATAACAGCAAGCTACTGTTTTACTGATATGAGTAAAAACAAATTATCTTTTCCTTGCCTACAACATAGACTTATAGATGTAATTTATTTGGCTGATTTTCATTATGTTTCTATATGTGAAAGAAGTAAAATATAAATAACATGCATTATTTTTGCTGTACAGTAAATGAGTCTGCTCTCGTGAGAAATTTCATGGGTGTATTCAAAAGAAATAATAACAATGAATATTGTGGCTACAAAATATCTTGCTAGGATTTGGATAAGAATTGTATCAAATCTAAAAGTAATAAAAATAGAATTTACTTGTTGTATTGTCTCTCCATCCTTGAGCATATTCCTTTACTTAATTAGGTTCTCCAGGATAACATTCCTTCTCATTTTTGCTAAAGTGAGCTAAATAAAATTGTGTTAATCTTGGTTTCCAACTGTTCATTTTTTATATATGGAAATGCAACTGGGTTTTGGATGTTTAATATGTATCTTACAAAATTTTGGAACTCAGTTAATGATTCTAAGGCTTTTAAAATAGGTTCCATGGAATTTTCTACATGTAATCTGCAAATAGATAGTTATATTTTTAGTTTTCAATTTTTATGACTTAATTTCTTTCTTTTTTTTTTTTTTTTTGAAAGCTAGACTTTCTAACATTGTTAAAGGATGATGGTAAAAGTGATCATTCTTTCTCAGTCAAGTCACACTTTCTTCACGAATTATAGTTCTAGTTGTTTCTTGTCAATATTTGTTATCAGGCTGTAGAAGCTTGCTTTTATTTTTGGCTTGCTGAGACTTTTTAATGGATGATTGTTGGACTTCATCAGTTTTTTTACTTGTGTCAATTAAACAAACCTTTTTTCTTCTTTAGCCTAGTGACATTATGGTGTCTAATAAATTTGGCATGTTGAACTAACCTTGTATTTTTGGAGTAAAGCCAATTTGATCATAACATAGTTTTAAAATTAATACATGTTTTGATTGATACATAAGACTTTTATGTATTTATGAACCACAGTGTGAAGGTTTGATTCATGTACACATAGAATAAATATCAGATCAAAATAATTAGCCTACTCCTCATTTTAAATTTGTACCATTTAAAGAGAGTATATTCAAAATTCTATCTTCCAAGAATTTGAAGATGTATATTGCAATATTTAAAATGATACTTACCCTGCTGTGCCATGTAATACAATAACTTATTCCTAGTATGTAATTGAAAGATTGTACTCAACAATTCAATAGAAAAATTAGCTAAAGACATGAATGTATATTTCTCAAAAATGACATATATACCATTAAAAGATATTTGCAAAAATGCTCAGTGTCTCTAACTATCAAATCAAAACCACTATTCATGCCAAGTAAGATTGTAATTACCAAAACAGAAATTAAAACAAATAACAAATGCTGGTGGAACTGAAAGAAGTTTTTGTGTGCTATCTCCTCTACAATCCTGAGGGAATCACATAGGTTTCCAAGAGATGGAAGAAAATAACCAGAGACAACTTGTATACAAAGAATATGGATACTTAGCAAAAGAAGCTAATGGAAGAGGATGAAGTTAATTGATAACAATGATGAGTCTGAGAGTAGCATGTAGGAACCCAGGAGTGCTATTCAAAATGTCCACAAGGGGTACATGCATTTCAACAGCGCAACTTTCCCAAAATCCTGCAAAGGATGGTTACTCAGTAATACCACTTCTTGGCAAAACCCAAGTGGGTAAGTACTCTACAACATCATCCATGCAGGCAGCTGTGCACTTAAGCATAACAACTTTTAGGAAGTTCACTGATGATACACTGAACAAGTATTCACTAGACACTAGAGTGTCCAGAATAAGCAAATTGTACATTAGCATTTATTCTTGCTGTTGAGCTCTGTTCCATATCCAGTTATAACAAGGATACGTCACAGGGAATGAGCTTTATAGATTACACTATGTGGCAGTGACATCATCCCTCACTTTGTTCCATTATAAGACCAGCAGTCCAAGAAATACCTGACTTAGCTTAGGGACAGGAAGTCAAATTCTATATATGAGGTTAACTTGCCCACTCTCCAGTGTCTTTAGATAATATTTATAATTAGTTATTACCTGGTGATAGTACTTATAAATAAGTATAACTCTTAACCACATAAAATGTTCTCTTGACTTGGCAAGCATCTTGTTAACGAAAAGCAATCTTTTAAGGATATGGTATCAAAATGCCTTACTTTTCTTAGGGACAGTGTCTATATTGGTAGCAGAGTAAATTTTTACATTAATTAGGTAAGACCCTGTGCATGTCCTATAAAAATAGAATTATATAATCCATCAATACAAACTAAGTGAAATCCGCATTTTTTTCCTCTACTTTTGAAGTGCCTAGAATTGAACCCGGATTCTCACACTAAATTCTCTACCTTTTATTATTTTTATTTTGAGATAAGATTTCATTGAGCCACTAAATTCCTCAGGGTGCACTCAAATTTGTAATTCTACTGCTTCAAAATCCAACACTACTGCGAATACAAGTCATTGCCACTACACTTAGGGCTTCACACCCAGCAACATTAGCATGCTAAAGACTCATTTGCATTCTCATTATTATTTCAGAACAATGAACAATGCCAACATATGTAATCCACCTAAACGTCCATCAGAATATGAATGAATAAAGAAGGTGCAATAATATATAAACCCAATCTAATACTATTCAGCTACAAAAAGTATGAAATGCTGTCATTTAC
Source organism: Cavia porcellus (assembly GCF_034190915.1). Taxonomy (NCBI): domain Eukaryota; kingdom Metazoa; phylum Chordata; class Mammalia; order Rodentia; family Caviidae; genus Cavia; species Cavia porcellus. The sequence continues at coordinate 86,880,116 of NW_026947484.1, forward strand.
AACCACAAAGACAGACCAGTAGGATATTACTGTAAGGGAGATAAGTCAGACACAGAAACATAAACCCTGCATGGTGCCATTCATGTAAAATTTTAAGGAATTGATCTTGAGGTAGTTGAGAAAACATAGCAGTCACCAGAGATGGGTGAGAAGGAGAAAAAAAGGAATAAGGATTCAATACACTAATATTTTGTGATATTTTGTTTGTAGTCTATTCATGAGAGATACTTGCCTAAAAGTCTTTGTCTTTGTCTTTATCTTTCTTTCTCTTTCTTCTTTCTTTCTTTCTTTCTTTCTTTCTTTCTTTCTTTCTTTCTTTCTTTCTTTCTTTCTTTTCTTTCTCCCTTGGTTTCTTCTAGAAGATGTTATGTAGAATTTGTATTAGTTGTTATTTACAAGTGTAATAGTGTTATTGTAGAGTGTTTTTAGCAGTAGAGTGTTATTAGTGGTATTAGCAGAGTTATTGTAAGCATAATCAGTCTTAGATTTGTCTGATGATCACTTCTAGTTTGGTCCTATAAAGGTTCAAATGGTGATTTCCCATATAGCATCTCTTCCCATATGGAAAGGATCATTAAATGTTTTTATTGCTTTCTTCTATGTCCTTTAAAGAAATACTATTAGTCTGATTTCTAAATACCGTTAAAGTCAGTATTAAATACTCCCTGATACAAAGTCCTATTTATCTTCTTTTGTAGTGTTATAGAGAATTTTAATGGTTTCTCAGGAACTGGAAAAAAAAAATACTGGGATCTTAAAGGTCTGTAAGCTTACTCTTTTTGCCTCTTTGTCAGCTTTTTGATTTTCCAAAGAGACTTTAGAAATGTCTCTTTGGTGTTCCTTGCAATAAATGATAGTAACCTGTCTAGAAAGACAGATTTGTGTTCAGTTTTACTGATATGTCTCTTCCTAGTACAGGAGAATACTGCAGGACAATTAAAAACTAACATTTGTATATTGCACCTTTGAATTGACATATCAAAGAGGTGTAAAGCAGCTCTAACTGTAACTCACCAAGACCCCAACTATGGCTATACTTTTAGAGGGAGATTTTCTAGAGAAGGAAGTCAAAAGTTTAAGCCATTTTTTAACCCATAAGGAACTGAATTTGCCGACTTGTCACTTTCAGGGTCAGTTAGGCTTCATCACAGGAGGTGGAGTTGTTCAAGGACAAGGACACTGAAGATTGTCCCAGGCCCCCTCAGATATCTTCATCAGATGTACAGGAGAGGGCTTGGATTGGCTTAGCTCTTCTCTGTAAGTGAGAAAAGCCAGTCTGCCGATGCCATGCTTTAGGCATGTTGGTTATCTGACACAAGAAACAGGGCCTGGGCCAAGCTTGGCATGATCAAGTGTTCGGTATCCAGTTTATTCCTGTGGAGCAGAAACTCTTGCCTGTATTTTCCTTGAGTTTTCTCTTTTTGTCTTGGGTTTGCTTAAAGCATTGTGATAATTTTGGTTTGTCTTTTTTCTGAAGCTTTCTCTTCATTTTCATCTAGATTCTAACTGTTGAACACAGAATAGACACTGTCCAGCAATTGAATTATAAGGATCTGAGGATCCATCTTCAAAACTGCCAGAATCTTCTAAAATCAGCCTAATCATTCTTTCAGTGTTGGGTATTGATTTCCACTGGAAAAGAAACGGAGTTGAATAGTTGGCTTTCGTCCTGGTATATCTCTTAGGGGCATAATGAACCCTAAACTGGAAGACTAGAAATACCACTGTGAGTTATGTCCTGTGGGACAAAAAGCTGAGGAGCATGATAAGGGGAGTGGTGAATACGGGGTCTCTCTGGGGAGCTACCTGTGGGTGGAGTTCCCATGTCACTTAAGGAAGGTGGGAGTGATTTATGGGGCCTAACATTTTTAAGCAGAAGATTGAGAAGACTACACAGTGTGGTTATTTTCATTAAACAAATTTATATACTTCAGAGAGGCACGTGAGCATCTGAGGATAGGCTCATCCATGAAATCAATTTTCTTTTCTTTGGAAACATCTTTAAGAAACATAGTTCTTGAGTATTTCAAGAAATATCATAAATGCGTGACTATTAGGAATTTTACACCGCTTTCCTTGTCTGTTGTCAAACTAGATGAAGAAGTATATTGTAATTTAGAAAGTCATTCTGTTCCCATCTCTCACCATTTTGTAGCTTATACTGGTCCCAGTATTGCAACAGAAAATAAGATTATTTCTTAGATTGTCATTATCAATTTTTTTCATTTTTAAGGATACAGTGTAATGAAGAGGTCACTGGGATATGGAGGGTGTTTGCTCCAGTACACCATGGAGCCCACAGAAAGAGAGAGAGTAGTTCTGATCCTTCAGAGAGATTCCGCTCCAGAAGAATATGGCCTCATTAGACGTGTTCTTCATGAAAATAAATTGTACTACCAGATGTTTCTGATGAAATAAGTGACATCAATGCCTATTTTTTTTTTTTCTTAGAAAATTTCATACCATGTGGCTTACTATGTCTTTAGGACAATAATAGAGCTCCTAGGTCTCTGTTTAGCCATTCAAGAGACAGTATCCCTTGATTTTTTCCTGATAATACAAAACTTTTATAATTACTTTGTTTAAGAAAGTAGAAATCAAATATTTTGGGCATTTAAGAGGAAAAATAAATACTTATAAAGGTCTAAATACAAGATAGAGTTTATTATAAATATAAATTAACTTTACCTGTACTGTTGCATGCTCACAGGAAGTTGAATTGACCACTGGCTGTTCTCTTTTTTTTCTTCTCAAGCCCTCAGGCACCTATTCTAAATACTTGAATTTCAGTGAGAAGACAATGAGGAAATCTAAACTAATTTAGAAACTAAGAGAATAGAAGGCTCATATGTTTCCCAAAAGGAGAAGCTTTAGCTCTTGATCTATGGGATGTGATCTTCTGGTTTTCATGAGGTCCTTAGAATAAAAAAAATGTCAAGAAAACATAACTGAAACATGTGAGTCACCCACAAACACAACCAAAATGGCTGACAAACATGGCAGAACTACAGGACTGACCATTAAAGTTATCAAGAGATAATAGATCATCTAGCATAAATGTGAGATGAAACTTGGAGCACAAAAAGGAGTGGCATGATGCTACTGGAGCAGGAGAGCATGTTACCTATGTTCTTAGGAGTTGGAAAGCTGAACAAATGTTGGGAAGAACAAAATGTAGGAGAAAAAAGACACACTAGATTCTAGATTGCACAAATGAAACCAGAATTATCTTTCCTGAGACTGAGTTGATAATGAACTCTCAAACAGTCCCCAACCCCTGCAACCATGAAGGATGCAGAGGGAACCTATGGATTGACACTTGAGTGTGCAACTCAAAGGCACAGCACCCCACACGATAGGCCTCAGCATAAAGCCTCAGCATAAAAATCAAGTTGTAAAAGCCCATCCGGCAGCGTGGCAGTGGGGAGAGAAGTCCAGCTGAGAAAGTCACTCTGTGAAGCGGCTCAACAGGGAACATGAGTGCAGGTACCAAGATGACAGGCCATTAACAGTCTAATCTATAAACAAACAAGCAAAACTTTTTTCTTACATCTGGAGTGTGTATGTGTGGGTGGAAAGCTCTCTAAGTCTATGTTAGCAGCATTCTGTGGCACTGCAGGTTCTTCTAGGGATGCTTTCCAGGTTCTTGTCCTGGACAAAGAATTAGGACAAACAAACAAATCAAAAGGTAATGAGGCTTTACATTTATTAATGACAGAGAATGAATTACGCACTATAGGGAAAATGTGGGTAAATAAAAGAAAAAGAAATATGTTCTTCAGAGTGAGAGCAAGCTGCTGAGAAAGCAAGCAGTAGCCCTTAAGTTAATGATCAATTCTTCTGTGCCTCCCATTTCTCAGACTGCCAGTAGAACTAAGCTTCCCTATCAAAAACATGCTTTGAATTTACACCGGAAGAACTGACAATAGCACTTTCTGGTTAATCCCAAGGACTATTGTTGTTGTTGCTATGCATGTGCCCTGAATCTCAGGGATTCAGAGAACATTCCCATTTGCCCAGCCAGTTGACCCTGCCCTAATCCCCTGCCTCAGTAGCCTGCATAAATCAAGATATCTGAGCAACTTGATCCCAAGGCGATTGGCTATCTCCAAGAAATAAATGTTGCAGCTCATGCTGGGGGGAAAGAAAATCTTCTAAATTATTAATGGGAAAGTAAACAACTTCTGTGGAAATCAGTGTAAGGATTTCTCAAAAACTAAAACTAGAAATTCTATTATATCCAGTCATTCCATTTCTAGTTATTTTCCCAAAAGAATTAAAGCCATTGATTCTTATAATTTAAGAAATGTTTTCTCTGTTTTTTTTTTTTTTTCTTCTGTTTTTGTGTGATTGTTTTGCTGTATTTCTATAGCTTCCAGACAGGTGACTCTTTTGAATATTATGAGCTATCTCTATGTTATTCTAGTGATTTTTGAGCACTGAATCATATTTTATCAGATAATAATCATTGGTTTTTTATCAGTAACTTTTATTAATAACTTTTGTGTAATTTTTTATTATTTGTATTTGACATAGTTGTGCTTTTGTAGTTAGAATTTTTTGACAACATATATTTGTCTTTTTTCTCTACTGTTAAAATATATTTCATTTAAATTAAATATTTACATAAAAACAAAACAATGGCATATATATACTATTGCCTTATTTGTTTTACTTGTGGTTGTTTCTCCTTTCTTGTGTTTCAATAGATTATTTAAAATATTTTTTACATATTCTAATTTGATATAATTACTATGTTTATGACTTTCAATAGGTTTCCCAATAATTGCTCCAGATGTTACGTATCAACCTACTGTTATTATTGATTTATGGCTTCAGTTAACATGTCGAAATCTTTACTGCATTTAGGCCTCTTAACTTTCTATCTAAAGGTAATTACTTTGATTATAAGCATTGTTGTTAAACTAGTTCTTGAAATCATAAAATGTAGGTCAAAAAACTTAGAAGCATGGAAACGCTAAGATTTTATTTTATTTTATTTTTCATTTTGAAGTACAGGCTTTCATCTGATATCTGCATTTCTGAATCAACATGTTTTAATCTATTAAGGATGCCTATATTAGTGACATACTCTTTGTCTTCATTTGCTTGAAACTGTCTGAATTTGGCCCTCATTTTTTATGGAATTTTTCACTCAATATAAAATGCAAGATTAACAGTTATAATCTTTTAGAATGTTAAATGATTATGTAGCATTTATTTCTAGCTCTTACAGCTTAGATAAAATATCTTCATTCATTCTCATTGGTTCTTTCCCATAAATAATCAACGGTGCTTTTGATACGTAAAACCCAACAGAAAAGAAACTTTTGGCTTATTTTAGTGCTTCCTATTAAACTTGCTTTAAAAAACACATTCTATTAAAATCCTTACCCTCATCCAAATACTCTTGTTCCAAATACTATTGTGGGAAGGAGGAGAAATAGTGAGAGTGGAACTGTGTATACTGTAACACTTTTCTTGTACAAGACTCTCTGAAATGCTGATCACCACTTGCTAAAGTGTATTCACTGGTGTCAAGGGGTCTGACAACCAGCAGCAATGTGTACTAGCTATACTTTTATTGTACAACTTTAATTTGCAAAAGTATATTACACTGAAAAAAATTGTAAACCTGAAGTTAATGTTAATAACAAAAAGTTTGTCATATTTCATTCTTTTGTATTTATTTGTATTTGCATATTTTCATTGTTTAAAATTGTTCTATTATATTACATTCACACAGTGTTAATTTTTCTGTTGTGTTTTATTCTAAAAGATTACTATTTTCTCATGTGGTTATTAAATTTTACTGTGAAATGACAGTGCCTGTGTGTGTGTGTGTGTGTGTGTGTGTGTGTGTGTGTGTGTAGGGACTGGGGATGATACGTATTTGTATGTATTATTGCATGATGAAGAGAGATTTCTTTCCTCTATAAGTTTTGTTAAAAAGTGATCTTTCTGTGTATCTCTGGATTTTTATCAGTTTAAGAATACTGTTGAAATATTTCCACATAGTGCAAATGATGGAATATTTACATTTGTACACACAATAATCAACTGTATTTTCTTCTCAAATAGAAATAATCATTTTTATTTTTGATCTGTCCCAAGAGAAATCTTTTTCCTAGGCAGCGTTTGCTACTGTGAAGACACTTCTGGGGCCTCAGCTGTTCAGGCCTCTAACTTGAGTTTCCTTATTTGGGAAGATAATGATAAAATACTAGCTCACTCGCCAGAAGCTCTTTCCCAGTATTTTCTAGATTTTCAAGACATCAGTTTATGTCCTAAAGCCACTTTTTTTTTCTTTTTCTTTTTTTTTCTTGGCACAGAGGGAATTTTTTTTTCTTGTATCATGTTCCTTTTAACTTTTTCATTGTTCTTTTTACACTTAAGAGTGTCTTTTTTCTGAAGCAAGTGGGGTACCCTGTATTAATTCACTTTCTCTAAAACCACCACCAAACACTTACAGGAGCATTTTCCTCTTTATGTATAAAGGGATCGGAGGACAACAGCAGCTTCAGTCAGTAATAGCAGCTGATTTTCAAAGTTTATCTAAGTATTTTGATAGACAGATGTGGCCATTTTAAACACTGGATAAGGTTTTCATTTGAAATCTGAGATTTTTTTTTTATCAATAAACATTTCTATCTAGAGGACAAATTGCTCTTCTGAGGAGGTCCATGTTACTCCAACTTCACAATAGAAGTGTTGTGCAAGGGTGAGCTGCCTGCTGAAAGCCAGTTCATGTCTACTGACATTCTCCTTTCGGTTTGTTATCTCAAAATCAGCAGTGGTTTTACTAACCACTAGAGAAATTCTGTGAATGCGCACATCTAGCATTGGCTCATAGTTAATGAAAAATTTTGAGCTTTTACCAAGTACCATGTAATCCTAGGGCCAGAAATATCTATATCAAGTTATACCTTGCATTTTCTTTCTATAGCAGAGTGGAAGAAACTGAGTTCAGGCAAATACTAATAACAGGAATAAAGGAAAAGAAGAAATGAAGCAAATGATCAAACAAGTTTGAGTAGTATACCCACTATACCATTTGCACCTGTTTACAATACAAATTCATACACTAAAGCTCCGAAAATACTGTCAGAAAATTACTTCGTTCCAATTTTCTAACTCTACATTTTATGTTTCCTAAGTAAAAAAAAAAAAATCTTTTCTCCCTGCATTATCTTTTTGCTCCCAAGAGAATGAATAATTTTATCATCTAAGAAAGACATTTTAATCAATATTTGCTTTGATTGGTTTGCAACACAATTTTAAATTACACACAAGCCAATTTGGTCTTAGTTTTTGTAATAACGAAACTGTTATATTTAGGTGCTGGGAAATCTTTTTCTGTTTTGTTTTTTTTTTTTTTAGGAAATCATTTTTCTACTCCTATTATATTTTTGGAAACACTTTTTGAAGTGTTTGAAGTACAAACACTTTAGCTGTTTATGCTATTGAAATGGAACTAAAACATTGATCATAGCACTTTCATCAGTGTCTACAAATATATTTATTATCTTGACTTTATTTTTTCTTTGAAATTAGTTGTATCATTGTCTAGCTATTGTAATATGAGAACATTTAGATTATAGGATTCAGTATCTTAATTTTACTAATCTTTCAAAGCCTTCTTGAATCCAGACAGTAATTTGCCTGATCACTACCCAATCCTTTCTGCATCCACCTCCTTGCTTACTGACAGTCTTAAAGAGCATTTTCCTTATCTATGCTTTCATGCGACAGTATTTTTGAATTTACTATTATTCTCACCACACTCTGTCTTTTACTTTAGATCCAAAAAAATACATGTTTCACTATATCTACAAACCTGTAACTACACAGAAAATAGTACATTCCTTACTGATAAGCCTTTTCAATTTTGTTTATTTGTATAATGGAAGCTTTATAAGGGTATTTCACTTGCTTCCAAAAATTATGGTTAAATTCAAAAACTTCAGCCTCAGACATTTTATTAAACTTTCACTCTACACTAGATTATTCATTTCAACTTTAATGAAGTCTCAAAAACACTTGAAGATCTTTTGTTCAACTCTTGACATGTGGGATAGTAAATCTCAATAAAAATATAAATAATTGGATAATAAATTGAAATATCTGATGAAAAGATACCTATAGTTTTGCTAAGAGCAATTTCAGTCAAAAATGTTATGTTATAAATTCTTCTATAATTTATCAAATTGAAGTTCCATAACATGTGGATGGAAACCTGTCATAAGGATCCCAACCAAAATGACAAGAGAAGAGCAAATCTTACAAATAAATGAACTTAGATGGATCTCATTCTGCTCGCTATGACACTGGAAAAGAGAAGATCAGTTATTAATAGTTACGTTGCTGAACATTTTGCATTACTATATTGCTCGTCATGTAAGAAAGTTCTAAAAGATTTTATAACACCTATAAAATGGCAAATCTTTTAAGAAACTAGATTCTTTGTAAACTAGTCAGAAAAACAATTTCATGAGACAATCTATAGTTTGAGATTTTAACCCATGACACATTTGTGAATCTTTCCTCAATACCTGCATATTCCAATAATTATGCTGTGTATCATAGATAAAGTGGAGAACATTTTGATTTTTTTTCTTTTCTTCTAGGTATATCTAAATATTCTCATATTGAGTTATCTTAGGTTTGCTCAAACAAGGTGCTGTCTGATATATCTCTCTTGTATTACTAATCTCTTCAGCCATCTAGGATGAACTACTTAAATCATCCTAAATGTAAAAGTTCTACAAGTTTTTAACACATTATCCAAGACTGTATCTTTATATGTTTCAGAGTCTTACTACACCACCAGCTGGAGATTTTCATGTTTACCTATTTTTCAACCACTCGTGCAGGGTTCTAATTGCCAGTGTCTACCCTATAACCTTGAAGCAGAGTTGGCAATATTTCTTAAGGCACCTGGTAGAGAAATTTAATCCTAAAGTGAACATAAAAAATGATGCACGTACTTCCAATTTAAGTGCTGCATTTCATGAGTTCAGTTTACAAGGAGAAAATTATAGGCAGTTTCATGAACTATGAATCTTCCTGGAAGAGGAAAACTATTTTAAGAAAATTAATTATTTTAAAAAACATAAAATTTAGTGTACTTATGTTTAATTAAATATCACGTAAATTTGTTTTTTAGAGTGTTGCAATGTGAACTTGCATACTAAATTTTATTATTCAATTTCAAGCAATTCATGATAAGAAGATAGATGTTTATGCAGGATAAGGAGATATGAAGGTGTTTATGAAGGATAAAGAGATGTGAACTTATCAATAGGTAAGAATTAAAATTGCATACATTCATCAAAATAGAATAATGCATTCATTTATTTCCTCAGGCATTTATTCAGTATTTGATAAGGAACTTCCTTCTCTTAGAAACTAGGCTATGTCACTATGATTTAGAAATATCTGAAAGAAGTATCTGCCTTAAAAGGGACATTCAAGAAATTGCTATTTGCTTGAAAACCAATAATTCTTATTTATTCTGGGTCTAGCTGATAATAAAGTGAATTCTGGAAATTTTTAGAGCCACTTTTGTTATTTCTGTCAAGATAACTGAGTTAAAAGGCAATCTTTTTGTACCAGGTTGCTTCTCTTATATGTTCAGTATAAAACCAAGTAAATGTCTGAAATATACCAGGCATTGTGTTACAAATACATTGAAATGAGGTATACAATATTCTCATCAGGAGGAGAAATAAAAATTTATATTTCATTTGCAAGAGAGGAAATTATGAACCATGTGTTATACATATTGTTCAAATTACTCTATAGATTAAGCAGTAAACCTAGGATTTAATCCAAGTTTGTTTGCCTGAAGTAAGGCTCAAACTCTTACCGTCAATGTACGTCACTTGCCCTGATATTTTTGGGCCTTCAAGGAATTCTCTGTGACAGGAAAGAACATTCTAATGAGTTTTGAAAAAAAAAAAAATATATATATATATATATATATATATATACTTTTATTGTACAACTTTAATTTGCAAAAGTATATTACACTGAAAAAAATTGTAAACCTGAAGTTAATGTTAATAACAAAAAGTTTGTATTTTATATTTTCATTTACTTTAAAATAGTTTCTATGAACTAAAACAGTCACACACAGTGATAAATACTAAGGTATATAAATGCAAAGTGATTAATGACATAAAATAACAAAGAAAAATGTCTAAATTTGACAACCATTTCTTTGTTTCTGTTACAAATTATTAATTTTGTTTCAAAGTCATTATGTCTAGCATCTATATAAACTTTTCTTCATCTTCTATATTCTTCTAATTTCTAAGGATATTTTAATGAGCTATCATATGCACTGTACAAGTTAACTTTTTCAGCCTTTTCTTCTGGCCTCCATGGTAGTGGGTTATTTTAAGAATGATAAATCTGTTGTTATTTTTACTTTTATGCCTTCAAGATAATGCATCATTTCTCTTAGGCTGCTTTTAATAATTTATGTATTATTTTGTAAAGTCTATTTACGTGCATTGGAGTGGGTTTCTTTGAAATCACCTTATTTGTAGTTTTTGGATTGTTTGATTCCTGTCAAAATTGAGAAGTTTTCAGTCATTATTTTTTCAAATACCCTTTCAGCCACACTCTCATTTTTCCCTTAATTGTGTGGATTAAGATATGGAATCTTTTGTGTTATTCCACACGGCAGTGAAACTGGTCATTTCATCCATTCAGAATATTTTGCTGTCCTTCATATTATATGGGTGCCTGCTCTTTCCTTAAACTCACTGGTGCTATCTTCTGCTGTGTTTCCTCAAGTCTATTTAGTCATTTTATGCTACTTTTGTACTTGTAGTTTACATGTTACTTTGATTAGATGTTTAATTATCTTTCTAGAGAATGTGTATTTGACTGTGGAACTTTTTTCTTTCCGAGAATGGCTTTTTAATTCTTGTTTGATAATTCTATCATCTTATTCACCATAGTATTGGCATAAATTGAATGTCTTTTCTCATTGAAATTGTGACTTTCATGGTTCTTGGTGTATGAAATGATTTCAAATTATACTCCGTTCATTTTGTATATTATGTAGAATGTGGATGCTGTTTAAGTGTTTTATTTTAGCGGCCGTTCACTGGATCTTCTCTTACCTTTGCGGGCTACAGTTCCAATGGTATTTTAATTTTTAGAGTATTTGTGATATTCTTTTAATCTGGTTGGCATCTGGTGCCCTGTGGCTCCCTCTGGTCCTGCTGGTTCTACCTGAAGGGGGTGAAGAGGATTTTCAGGCTGGAGAGGTCTGATGTCCCTCAGTAGGTGCAGGCTCTCTGTCTGGGTTCTGCCTCCTGCCAGGTTGTCTCTGAGGGCTTTCAGCAACTGGGACTGGATTCAGGCTCTTTACCTCCTGTAGGGCAAAAGGCATTGAATGGGAGTGAAACAGACTTCCAGAACCACCTGTTTTGCCTAGCTCAGCCTTCTTTTTCATAGATGCTCACAGACTACCTATGTGTGATTGTCATTGTCTCTTGCATCATTTTCAGATTTACAATTTTGCTTGTTGGGAGGAGAAATGAGATCTCTTGACTGGACTAAAAGTGTCATGTTAACACTCCTAATAATCAGAAATACAAAGCCCAAAATATATAATAGTTAATTATGTTTCTATGTATTTAGGAAGGGTTGTTATTTTAATTTTAATTAGAATCTATTTTAAGAGAGCATAAAATTTTAATAGTTATAATAGAGAGCATTTATAGTTTCTTCATATTGTACAAATTTATTTCCTTCAATCCATTATTGTAGGTTTTCCCATGTTAGTAAATTCTAATACTAATTTTGAATAAGTTACCTATTACAACAGGATTATTTTGAGAATTAAGCATATTAAACTACTTAATAATCTGAAAGCAGATTATTATTAGCAGAGGACTTTTTTTAAATTATGGATAAAATCAACTGGAAACAATCTCTTAAAAGCAATCAGACTTATGATCAAAGGAAAAACAATATATATTAACCTAGATATGACACTGGGTATACAAGTGGTTTTAATGTGCAGATTTCATTTGTTAAAATTTATTTATTAATCATTTACTTTTATCAAAACACTAAGTACTAAATGTAAAGGCAGGTTTAGTTCTGAAATTTAGAACATCCATTGTACTATGAGGAAAGATAAAGTATGATTTTAAAAGCACACGGAACCCATGACAAGTAAAGTAAAATCTGAAAGAAACATTTAGGCAAATTTAAACTGAATGTATTAATTTGGAAAATACAGTCAAGAAAGAGCATGTGTTATCTGAGTAAGGGAAGGAAAACAGACAATTTGAAGTGATGAGCTATAAACTGAGACACTTGACATTGGCCATTGAATAACTGTGAATAAGTTCTTTGTTTCTAAATTTTTTACTCTGATGAAGGGAAAAGCTAAAGTTCATGCCTTTTTCCAAAAGGTGAAAATCACTGGTATAACATTTAGAGTTAACTTACAATGTTGTATATAAAATATCTATATAGAAAATATTAATCTTTAGAAAGAAAAAAACTGATGAGGTAGAGGATGAAAGATTTTCAAAAAGAAACAACTTTTTATATTATCTTAAGTAAGGGAAGCTCAGTATGAATCGTAGAAAAATCTTCATCATGTGAGGGAAAACTTTAGTGGAAGAAAAGAGAGGAACTCAGTCCTCTGCTTTAATCCATCAATGACAATGGAAACTTTGGAGCATCCTTTCTTACTTAAAATCTTCTCTACCCTTGGCCTGCAGAATGTCAAACTCTCCTTATTCCTGATCTTTCCATCACTTCATCTTTCAGTTTCCATTACTGTTTCTATTTAATGTCTCTGGCTTGATAATTTTTGTTAATTTTTCTGTCCCTCTTTTTTTATTTTAAAGAGAATAAAATAATAGAGAACAAAACGCAAATCAAAACAAAACAATGCAAGCAACATAGCACTTCACAACAAGACATGCAGATATCAACAGTGCTACTGTAATGTCTCTTTTCTTCGAAATATTTTGGCATATCTTCATACACAATAATATAAAACATAACAAAATAATACCATAGCAAAATAATAACAAAATAAAACCATTCAAGAGAATGAGAGTATTACGGCATTCAAAACCAAATAACCAATAATGAACAATGGCTACTATAACATCTCTTTGTCCTTAAAATATTGTTTACACTATCACATATGTTAAAACTCAATGACACAAAGTGGCAGAATCAATTGAAACAGAAAAACAAAAGCATGGTAGGACTTCAAAGCAAGATGATATAAAATTGGCAATGTCTTATTTTCTTCAAAGTAGATGCTCATACCATCACACATAATGACATCAAACAAAACAGAATAAAACCATTGAAACCAATGAATGAAAACATTATAAGGTTTCAAAGCAATGTAACAGGGAACCATGATTACATAAAAATCCTATGTACTTTTGCCATTTCTTACACAAGGGGACTATATGGTATTTATACATGTGAGTTTGATTTATTTCACTTATGAATATGGTCTCAAGCTGCATCCATTTACTTATAAATATCTCAATGTGATCATTCTTTATAGCTGAGTAGTATGCCATTTAATAAAAACACCATATCTTTTTATCCATTCCTCAGTTGATGGACACTTAGGTTGTTTCCAAAATCTGGCTATTACAAATTGTGCTTCTATAAACATGGGTGTACATATATTTTTATGCTATTACATTTTCAGTTCTTCTGCCAATATGCCCCAGAGGTGGAATAGCTGGGTTGAATGGGACTTCCAACCCCAGCTTTTTGAGGAATCTCCAGACTGATCTACACAGTGGTTGTACCAGTCTGCACACCCACCAACAGGGCAGGAGAGTTCCTTTTTCCCCACAGCCTCTGTAGCATTTGTTGTTGGTAGTTTTCTTGATCCTGGCCATTCTTTCTGGAGTGAGATGGAATCCATTTCTCTAATGACTACTGATGCTGAACTTTTTTTCATGTATTTATTTGCGATTTGTATTTCTTCATCTGAGAACTGTGTATTCATCTCAAATGCCCATTTTTGTATTGGGTTTTTGAATTTCGGGGGTCTGATTTTTTTTTTTTTAATTCTTTGTATGTTCCAGACAGAAGTCCTTTGTCTAAGGGTCAATTCACTAAGATTTTTTTCCCAATTTATGGATTTTTCATGCTTGAAATTTCTTTCAAAATGCAAAAACTTTTTTATAAGAAGTGATGATAGTAATTGATTTGGGGTAGCATTTCCCGTGTGGTTTGATTCCTGTTCATGAATTCTCTACCTACCCCTACATCTTCAAGATTTCTACCTACTTTGTCTTCCAATAGATTTACTGTTTTTGTTTCAATATTGAGATCTTATGTTCATTTAAACTTTAGTTTAGTACATGGTGATAGACAATGGTCTAGTTTTAGTTTTCGGCACATGGAGAGCCAATTTTTCCAACACCATTTAATAAAGAGACTATCATTCTTCCAGTGAACATGTTTGGCCCCTTTATCAAAGATAAGGTGGCTGAGTGTTCTGGTAGTTGTAGTTGTATTTTCTAATCTATTCCATTGATCTTTAAATCAGTTTTTATTCCAGTACCATTCTGATTTTGTTACAGTAGCTTTGTAGTATAACTTCAAGTCAAGGATTATGATGCCTCCGGTTTTGCCTTTATTGCTTAGAATTGCCTCTGCTATTCTAGGTCTCTTTTAGTTCCAGATGAATTTTTGGATTAATTTCTCTAGATCTATGAGGTATGCTATTCATATTTTGACTGAGATTGCATTAAATCTGTATAACACTTTTGGGAGAATGGCTTTTCCATAATATTTATTTTTCCTATCCATGAACAAGTGGTGTCCTTCTATTTTCTGATGTCCTCTTCAATTTCTTTTTTCAGAGTATTTAAATATTCTATTAGTAGATCTTTTACTTCTTCCAATATATTGATTCCTATGTATTTCATTTTTTTGAATGCTATTGTGAAGGGTGTGACTTCTCTTATTTCTCTCTTAGTGTTTAGGAATGCTATTGATTCTTGAGTGTTGACTTTGTATCTAGCTACTTTACTAAATTTATTTATTATATCTAGGAGTCTTTCAATGGAGTTTTTGGAGTCTTCTATATAGAGTAGTCTGTCATCTATGAATAATGATGATTTAACTTCTTTCTTTTTTTATTTAAAGAGAAAGAAACAAAAAATAGATGGAGATAAAAAGGTTAGAAATAATACAGAATTACAGAAAAATAAACACTAAGAAATCTCCAGTTGATAAGTTACATATTATCATCTTAGAAATAGCTGTTCAGGTTACAAAATTAAAGTATGTAAAATGACATTCAAATAGTGACACTGCAAACAGTTTTGCTCAATAATCTAACAAAAACTTAGTAATATGGTTATCGGTCATACACACTTGTTTTATATCTTAAAGAAGGTAAGATTAAACATATCAAGACAGAACAAAACAGTTAAAAAAACAATTTAAAGAAATGCAGATTTCAAAGCAAGTCCACTGGAGTTCTTCACTGTTTATCTAATTTATTGTCTCTAGTTTTTTCAAATAGTCCCCATCTTCACACACATTAAATACATACTGCATATTATAGAACTAATCAAATCATTACAGGATGGTGAAGGTTTTTTAGGTTTCAAGATCTGACTTTGGGGACAACAATGATAACTACCATTGCATCTCTCATTCTCTTTGTAGTAGCTGTCTTTATCTTTGCATATGGTGAAATTGAACTTAAGAGACTAGACTAATATCACTCTGATCAGTGAATAATAGTATTGCTAAATTTTGTATCATAATGCTACAAAATTAGAATTGGGTCTTAGTGTCTCTTCTTTTTCAGAGTATCTGTTCATTACATCTTGCATTAAATAATCTGCTCCCGTAAATAGTTTTTTTAAAAAGTCTTTTCATGTGTGAATTTCTACATGTATACCTATCCTCTCTGTATTATGGGGAAAAAAAATCATAACAAGATAGCAAAACAAATTCCTAGAAAAACATGCAATGGATAAGACATGTAAGACCACAATATTAGGTGATCTAATGTAGTTACTATGCTTTCTCTTGTTATTTTCAATAGACTTGTCCACATCATCCAGCTTAATGTAGTTAAACATAGTATTATCTAGCTATTTTTATAATAACACAACTTTTCTTATCCTTACTCCTTTCATTTCTCTCTGTTGTCTAATTGCTCTGGATAGTATTTCCAGTACTATGTTGAATAGGAGTGATGATAATGGACATCCTTGTCTTGTGCCTGATTTTAGGGTAAAGGTTTTCTGTTTTTCACCATTTAGAATGATGCTCGCTGTTGGTTTGTCATAGATGGCCTTTATCATAATGAGGCAAAGGCCATCTATTCAAATTCTCTAAGGTTCTTATCATGAATAAGTGTTGGAACATATCAAAAGCATTTTCTACATCTACAGAAATGATCATGTGACTGTTATTTTTGGCTCTATTGATACGGTAGATTACATTTATTGATTTACATATCTTGAACTATCCCTGCATTTCTGAGATGAATCCCACTTGGTCATGGTGTATGATCTTCTTAGTGATTTGCTGCATTCTGTTTGCCAATATTTGATTGAGAATTTTTGCATCTATGTTCATTTGGGAGATTGGCCTGAAGTTCTCTTTTTCAGTTGGGTCTTTCTCAGGTTTTGGTACTAGAGTAATATTTGCTTCCAGAAATGAGTTAGGAAGAATTGCTTACCTTTCAACTCTTTCCTCATTGAAGAGTTTGAGTAGTATTGGCATTAAATCTTCTTTGAATTCTTGTAGAATTCTGCAGTGAATGCATCAGCCTGGGCTCTTCTTTGTTGCTAAGGATTTAATTACATTTTCAAATTCATTAATAGAAATTGGATTATTCAGCTGTTTTACATCATCTTGACCCAACATTGATATTTAATATGTTTCTAGAACCTGTCCATTTTTTCTGTGTTATAGAACCTATGAGCTAACCCTTTGATTCATTGATTATTTGGTTTGATTTCTGAGTCTCTATTGCATTGAGTTCTTCTCTGACCTTTATAATTTCCTCCTTTGTTTTGGCTTTGGGCCTGACTTGCTCTTCTTTTTCTAGATTTTTGAGGTGTAGTTTCAGGTTGTTTATTTTGTTTGTTCTGTTATGCTGAGATGGAAATTTACTGCAACAAATTTTCCTCTGAAGATTGCTTTCCTTGCATCCTGCAAATTCCAGTAAGTTGTATTTGTATTTTCATTTGCTTTTAGATATCATTTAATTTCTTCTTTAATTTCCTCTGTGACCCATGTATTCAATTTCCATGTGTTTGTGGGGTTTTTGCAGTTTCTTTTATCATTAATTTCTAGTTTCATGGTGCTATGATTCAGTAATATACATGGGACAATTTTAATTATTTTGCATTTACTTAAGTATGTTCTGTGGGATATTGTATGGTCTGTCTTAGAGAATGTCCCATGTCTTGCTGAGAAGAATGTATATTCTGATGCTGTTGCATGGAACACTCTGTATACATCTATCAAGTCTGTGTGTTCACAGATATGATTTGATTCTGTTATTTCTTAGATGATTTTCTGTCTGCTTGATCTGTCCCTTTGTGTCAATGGCATGTTAAGGTCTCCTGTTATAATTTTGATACTGGTTATTTGATTTTTCATTTATGTCAATACTTTTTTTGTATAGCTGGGTGCTCCTGAATTTGGTATATATCTATATCTATATCTATATCTATCTCTATCTCTATCTATCTATCTATCTATCTATCTATCTATCTATCTATCTGATTATTTTCTCTTCCTCTTGAAGTTTTCCCCTAACTAGTATGTAGTGACCTTCTCTATCTCTTTGAATCATTCTTCATTTGAAGTTCACATTGCCTACAAACAGAATAGCTATACATGCTTTTTTTGGGGGGGGTCCTGTTGCATGAAGTAAGTTTTTCCATTCTTTGACTTTCAGACTATTAGTTTCCTTTTGAGTTTGATGCATTTCTTGTAGACAGCATATGATTGGATGTTGTTTCTTGATCCATTCTGCCCGTCTGTCTCTTTTGATTGGTGAAGTAAGGCCATTTACATTAATGGTTTTAACTGATATATATTAATTTATTTTTGACATGTTATCTTTCTGCTATTTCTTTTTTACCTTTCTACTCTGTTTATTTGTCTGCCTTGCTTAGTGGTTTTTTCCTATGTCTGTTTAGAATGTCTTTCAGTATTCTTGCAGGGTTGGTTTGGTGATCATGAAATTCTTCAGCTGTTTTTTGTCGTGGAAGTATCTTATTTCTCCATCCATTTTGAAGGACAGTTTTGCAGGGTACATCAGTCTGGGTTGGAAGTCATTTTCCTTTAGGATCTAAAATACTTCACTACATTCTCTTCTTGACTTCACTGTTTGTGTTGAGAAGTCTGCTGTGATTCTGACAGGTTTTCCTTTATGGGTGATCGGTCTCTTCTCTCTAACAGCTTTTAATATTGTGCTCTTATGTTGGATTTCTGGGATGTTGAATATTGTATGTCTGGGAGTAGTTTCAGTTTGACTATGGCTATTTGGATTTCTGTATGCTTCACAGAGTGAAGTTCATGGCATTCTATATGCTATCCATATGTTACTTACCATTCTTGTGTATGGGAAACTTTCAGCTATTACTTCTGTAAATAGCCTCTTGATATCATTTGTGTTGTCACCTTCTTTTTCATTTATCCCTATCAATCTTGTGTTTGTTTTATTTGTATCATCTTGCAGTTATTGAATTTTTATTTCCTGAATCCTTGTTATATTTAAAAGATCTTTCCTTTTCTGTGCACTGGCTGCAATCTTCCCTTCGAGGTCTGAAATTCTATCTTAACTTTCATTGAGGCAGTTTTGCCAACTTTAAATGGAACATTTGATTACCTGTATGTCTCTTTGAATCTGCTTCATGCATTTTTTTTGTTTCTTATACTGTTTATCAGGTTTTCTATCTTGTTGCATTGTTCCTCTAATTTTTTAACTATGTCTTCTTTAGATGTGTTCAGTATTTTTTTCTTTACATTTATCATCATTTCTTTTATTTGGAAGATTATTTCTGATTTGAGTTCTTTTATAGCTTCCTGGAGTTGTTTCTTTATTTCATTTGATATCATTTCAGGCATTTCAGGTGTTTGGCTTATATTTTCTCCTATGTACATGGCTCCTAGGCTTGTTTGGGATGTGTAGGAAGTTTGAGATTGCATTTTGTTTTTTCATTTTGTCATTTTCCTATATTTATGACTTTTGAAAGATGTTCCAAAGCTTCCCACAGGCACGCTGGAAATCACCTTGCATACATACAGCTCCCCAGGACTGATTGGAAGTTGCTGGTCGTGGCCCAGTCAGGGCTGCAGGGACCTCCATGCATCCGCTGGTGGTCTAGGATGCTGGGTAGCATCCTAATTGCTGGTAGCAATGGTCTAAAGCTTTCCCTGAGTGCAAGCATGCTGGAACTCACCTCACACACCCTCAGTTCCTGGGGCTCAATGGAGGTGGCTAAGCATGGTTCCGTCCAGCCCTCAGTGATTCCAGTGCTTTATAAAGTGTTTCAGGAAGCTGGGCAGGGTCCTAATAACTGGGAATGATGGCCCACAGCTCTCACCGAGCAAGCACAAGTGCCCTGGAAATCATCTCGCTCACCATCAGTTCCTGGGGCTCAACTGAGGTGGCTAGGTATTGCCTAGTCAAGCCTATGGGATCTCCAGTGCTTCCTACAGTTGTTCAGAAAGCTGGACCTCTGCCCATGTTTTAAAATCCAAATCACTGTACTAGAGATTTCATTCAGAATTCAAGCTTTAAGAAATGGTTATGCATAATGATTTATCTCAGAGCTGTACCTTTATTCTAGAGTCTTTTCTGTAAGTTTAATGTAGTTTATTTTGTTTCTTGTTTTTGTTTTGTTTATTTGCCTTGTATTTTTGAGACAGGGTCTTATTGTGTAGTTTTAGGATGACCTGGAACTCATATGCAGCCCAAGGTGGCCCTGAACTCATGTTGACCCTTCTGCTTCAGCTGCTTAAGTGCTGGGATCACAGGTGTGCATCACCCACACCTGACTTTTTCTAACTTATAAATAAAAGTTCAACATATGTGTTTGAATATCTAAAAGGATCTCTCATGAAACATTAAATATGTAGTTTGTGAATTTTTCCCTATGTTTTGTCTGCCAAAATCATTTCTGTCTAATTAATGGGAGATTAATTATTCCTTTTATGGATGAGATTAAAAATAAACAGAAAAGAACATGCAAATGATAAAACTCACTTTCAACCTCTCTCTGTATGTCTTTCTCTGTCCCTCTCTCCTTTTCTTTCTCTCTCCTTTTCTCTCATTTTCATCACTAAATCAGTGAAATACATTTAATGGGATTTAAATTATATTTATAGTTTTCATTATATCCACTGCAATTCATAAACAGATGTCATATTATGCTTTACTTAGATGATTTCAATAGCTGAGTCTCACCTGTTTCTAGAATAGAACAGAACCTAAGACAGAACAACTCAACCTCTGTTCAAAACAAATTGTTTTAACCACCTTTAATATCAAAGATCTGGGAGTGCTTTATGATATTTCCACATCCCTAACTCATCCTTTACATTGTTCTGCTCAATCACTTTGACCTAGGCAAATGGAGCCCTGTGCTCTTCACAACCCTGGAGACACTCCACAGGGGTGCAGCTGGCCCTGGCTTCTCTTTGCCGTATATTACACTTGAAAGCCTGTAGCTCACACCTCACCAGTTCTTTGTTCTAGGGTCCAGTGAAAGCTTTGCAAGCTGTCCTATTTATCCTTTAAAGCTTGTTATTCTTTATGCATGGTCCCATTTTTATAACTCATTAATTTTTATTGTTACTAGAATTCATATTTGTTTATGTGTTTATTACCTGTCTGCTAATTTAAAATTCCAAATTCCATTAAAGTAAGATATATTATATTTTGTCCTTTATTCACCAGTATCTAGAATTCATGAATACAAAAAATATACTTAAGTAAATATTTGTTAAAAGTTTAAAATATTTAGCAAATTATCAAATGATAATAGATAATATTATTTGATATCACAACCTGATAAACTATCTTTAATTTTTAGTGTATGTACATGTAATTTTGGGATTATGCACAAATCTGAACTCTCAAGACCATTCAGTTACTAATTTCAACTTTGTCATGTCTTTGTTTCTTATTTCTTTCAGCCATTTACTTGTTATCTCTCTAACTAGATCATGCTATTTCACAATAATGTGCTAGACATATATATATATATATATATATATATATATATAATAACATATGCAATATGAAACATGACATGAATACTATATGGATATAATGTATGTGTTATATTGCATATAAACATATTACACCTGGGAGGAGATAATTCTATCTTATGATTATTAATTATTACAAGTATTGTTATAAAATATGTAGTAACTAAATACAAATTTTAAGGTATATGAAATGCTTAAAAGAAAACAGTGAGATTAATTTCCACCTATAAAGCAACTGTATATATATGAATCAAGAAGCAGAATAATTTTCTTAATAGAAAATACTTTTTTTGTTCTTGTAAGATATTTCCTTTCCCATTTGCTTCAATGTTTCTCAAAGAGAAACACAATATAAAATGCCTTGTTAAGCATTATTGTCATATTTTGTTTTTCAATACATTTGGAACATACATGTTCAGGATAAAATAGTACATTTAGATTTTTGTGCTATAAAGCTGTTTAAGTATGCCATTGTATGATTACTAAAGTGTTCCAAACATGGAGGATAAATGTAGTTAGATTAAGGGGAGAAAAAAATAGAGGTGGTATATTAATGTAGTATTAGAAAAGCAGTAGTACAAGATGGTATTAGATACATAAAATAGTCATTTGTGAAAACAAGGAAGCAAAATAAACTGAAAATACTAATGGAGAATAACCAAGATGTCTTAGTGTCTTTGATATTCATCAAAGGGCTTTGCAGTTCATCTTCCTTTTATCTCAAGAGACACAATTACTAGGGAGAATCTATCTGAGTTGGGATTCACTTCCAGCCTTTTTATTTTCTGTTCACTTTTTCTGATCATTGCCTATGAATTCCAATCCTGGAACTCTGGGTCTTTGTGCATAATAATTGAATATTTGTTTGTTTTCCATCAAATCACTGGAACAGCGGTTACTCTTTTCTCCATGCTAAGGTAATACAGGCCCCTCTTATTTCAATCAAACTATTCCTGAATGCTATAGAGTACACTGAAAAATGCCATCTATACTATGATAACATCTACTTTCTTCATGCAGACTTACAAATAAAAATGAATGTAGAATAATGTCATGTAAGTGGAACAACAGAACTTGTCCAGCTTTACTCTCTCACACAAAAATTTAGTTAATAATTGAGTAGAGATAAAGATGCTTTTATCAATACAGTATTTAAGAACACAATGGAGCAACTGGGATATCCTTTGGGCCACAGAACAGAGAAAACTATAGGGAGATATCACCTCACACAGTTAGAATACCACTGATCATAAGGATAGAAGATGGTAAGTGTTGGTGGAAATGTAGAATAAAGAAAACTCTGGAAAATCACTGTTGAGAATGTACATTACTGTAGTCCTTATATAAAACTGGATGGAGGTTCTTAAAGACTTAAGCATAAAACCATCATATGATTCAGTAATGCCACTTCTGCATTCATATGTGAAGGAAGTGAGACAGATTAGACATCACAGGGATATTCACAGTTCCCTGTTCACAGTAGTAATATCTACAATGCCTAAGGCACAGACTTAGAAGGGTCTATCAATAGATAAAAATAACTGTGTATATATATATATATATATATATATATATATATGCACAAAATTTTTAGTGGTGAACTCTCACATTATGAAAACAGAGCTCAAATAAACAATCTAGATCTGCTCCTCCTGCTTGTAGAACAAGAAGAGCAAGTGAGGCCAAAGCTCATACAAGGAATATTATAAAGATAAGAACAGAAATTAATCTAATTAAGACTAAAAAAAGCAACTATATATATATATATATATATATATTTATATATGCCACCATTCTGTTTTTAAAAAGAAGAAGTGCTGTCATTTGTGAAAATATATATGTTCATGGGGAAATTATTTTATGTAAAATAATCCAGTTAAAAAAGGATGAAAATTGCAGTTTCACCTATCACATCTCAGAAAATTCATTTCATAGAATTAGAGAATGGAATTATTCTTCTCAAGGCTGAAGAGCAAAGAGGAAAGAAAAAATGGAAATTTGTCAAAGGTACAAATTTCACATTTACAAAGGGCATATTTATCGATCAACTGCACATCAGAGTGACTAGAGTCAATAACACATAACATATTTAGAAACATTTAAGTAACTGGAAAATTTTCCAGCAAAAACTTTGTGATTTCTTTCAAAATAGGCCACAGATGAACTAAAGAAGGAATTAAACATGATCTACAATCCAGCTAAAATGAAAATATGACATACTGGAACCTGTGGGATGCAATGAAAGCAATCGGGAAAATTTATCGTGATGAACTCTCACATTATAAAAAACAGAGAGAGCACAAATAAACAATCTAGAACTGCTCCTCACACTCATAGAAAAAGAAGAGCAAGTGAGGCCAAAGCTCATACAAGGAAGATTATAAAGATAAGAACAGAAATTAATATAATTAAGACATAAAAAGCAATATAAAGAATAATGAATCAAAGAGTTGGTTCTTTGAAATAATAAATAAAATATTTCACCTTCTAGCCAACTTTATCATAAAAAGGAAAGAAATAACTCAAATTCATGCAATGAGGAGCAAAAAGGGTGAAATCACTACAGATCGTATGGAAATTCAGAATATAATGATTACCTACTTTGAAAATCTTTACTCACTTAGGGTGAAAAATATAGAAGAAACAGACAGATTCCTACAAATGTATCATTAACAAAGCAGAATAAAAAAGATACAAAAATTCTGAATAACCTACTATCAGTTAATTAAACTGAAAATGTGATAGAAAAATTACCAATCCAGTAAATCCCAAATCTTGATGAAATCATAGCTGAATTCTACAAGAAATTTAGAGAAGATTTAATGCCAATACTCTTCAAATAATTGAAGAAATTGAAAGGGATCAATTCTCCCTAACTCAATGATGAAAGCAAGTATTACCCTGATAGCAAAAGCAGAGAAAGATCCAACCAAAAAAGGAAAACACAGGCCAATATCCCTAATAAACATAAATCCAAAAGTCCTCAATCCACTATTAGAAATAGAATATAGTAAATAATTAAAAAGATGATAAAATATTACCAAGTGGGATTCATCTCAGAAATATAGTGATGGTTCAACGTAGACAAACCAATATGACACACACACTCAGCCACCTTATCTTGTTGTATCTGCAAAACTATCTTTCAAAATTAATGGAAGAACCAAATACCTACATGACAAACAGCAACTGATGAAATTCATATCCACCAAACTAACCCTAGAAAGAGTACCAAACGTTATCCTAGATAGAGATCAAAATTACCACAATTCAAAAACAACAGCACGATAAATCACCAGATAGGGCAAGCAATTAAATAAATGGGAAACCCAGCATGTATTTTGGTCTTTTTAATCCCGTTAGTCTCATCCGTCCATCATATGTGACTTAGTCAGAGTCCTGCGGTGTGGCTGATGTTCACCCGGTTGCAATGTGGAAGAAGGGTCATTCACCTGAATTCCTCCTGCAGGCCCGCTTGGGTGAGTCCTGGATTCTTCCTGGGCTGATTAGCACAGGAGTTTTGATGTGCATAAACCTTTAGCTCATATTGAATAATTTGACTTCAGCCTTTTCCGGGCTGCCAGATCCACCTGTCCATGACGTGAGCCCCAGCAAGGGTCTTATTGTGTCATTGAGGTTTTTGTAGATCCACCTCAGTGTCTACAGGTGAGAAAAGGCCTCACCAGTGTTCTCAAAAGCTTGCCCAGTGTCCTCATTTTGAAGGAAGGGCTCATTTTTTCTCTTGCTTGTCCTGTCAAGGTCCTCCAGATTGGAGGAGCACTCACCCATTCGCTTGCCTGCCAGCAGAGGTCCTCTTGGTGGGTGAAGGGTTTGCTGAAGCTCCTGCCACCTAAGGAGCCCCTCTGAGTAGGGGGAAGGGCTTGTAGAGGCTCCAGCTACTTATAGATCACTTGCAGGTTGTGCAGGGTTTGCCAAGTCTCTGGCAGGCCTGATGAGGCACTCTGGGTATGGGGAGGAACTGTGTACACTCCCACAGCTGCTCCCACAACCAGGCCCTCTGGGCTGGGTAAAGGCCCACCAGGACTGTGGTTGGCTGCCGAGCTCCTCGAGGTGGAGGGAGGAGCTGCTGAGGGGCCCACTGTCCCAACTTAGAAGAAGGGCCATTGAAGCATCTGATGGCTCCACCAGGTAGGTACTCAATATATATATATATATATATATATATATATATATATATATTTTTTTTTTTTTTTTTTTTGGTCTTTTTTCATTTTTATCGGTACCAGGGATTGAACTCAGGACTGCTTGCTTGCAAGGCAGGTGCTTATGCCAATGAGCTAAATCCCCAGCCCCGGTACTCAATATATTAACTGTTGTTAATTCCTAGTAGCTTTTTTGAAATTGTTTCATTGTTTTTATTGTTTATTTCTCTTCAAAATAAAAAAGGAAAATGTGTCAGTATGCAAGTGACAATTAAGTGATAAGTATACTAATTAGCTTCATTTAATCCCTCTGGATCTTAAAGATATGTTGAATTTGTATAAATTTAGTACAAAGTTAACATTTTAAAACTCCACATTAGTAAGTTTTAAGAATGGTATACAACTAAATCTGTTTAGTGTATCTGTTATTAATCATTACACTTTTAAAAACGATTTGTTTACACTCATTTGTTCTACTTGAGTGAAAAGAAATGCTTTACCTCTTTGGATTCTTAACACACCTCTTTTAAATTAATTACAAGTGATGTACCCCTCAGTACATTAATAATAGAAAGTCGCATTGTAGAAGTCTGAATAACCTTGTTATTTCCTTACCAGTTTTAAAAATAAGCAACAGAGTGACAATTTTACATAGGAAGAGTTTCCTTTGAAATATAAATGTAAAAGTATTTTTCCTGCTTTGTAATTCAGAGAGACGTCTATTTTCTTCTTGAACACCACTTTTCATTTGGCAACCAGAAAAAGGTTGTTGCAGTAATATATTTAAGCTTTGGGTCTGGTTCTGCAAAATCTAATATTTACATACTCTGCACAAATTGTAGCCACTTCATCAATGTCTTATTATTTTTTCTCTTAACAATGCAATGACAGTGATTAATTTCTTAAGACTGGTAAACAAAAACCTTACCTTGGAAGTGATTAAAATGGTGCTGCAAACTGCACGAGGGTTGACAAATTTATACTCCTACGAAGGCACCGCACACGCTCTGTGAATAGAGTGTATTGTGCGCCTAACTCTCTCTGCAGAAAGCAAGAAAACAAGATAATCTGCAACACTGCATTTTGATAAATATATCTCCTAATGTAGTTACATTTAAAATATTAAAGCAGAGGTCCTTAATGCCACATATGAGAAAGCTAAAGAATTCTAAAGTATGGAATTCAATATAGAAATAAATAGACTGTACACTTTAGATAATATTCTTAGACTTTTTTCATTTTATAATTATCTATTGAAATCAGAATTGAACGTCATCACAGTCCAATTATTTCATGAACAAAACTGGCTCTTTATTTCTCTTTCTTAAGGAAATGTTTCTTCGGTGTATTCGTGTGACAAAACCACTGCGTTTTTGTAGGTGCCTTTGTTAGAAACCAAAAATAAACAACAGCAATAAGCTTACCAGTGTATTAAATTTGCTTAACTGGTTTGTTTTCAAAGTGTAAATCTAGCCCATTTTACATTAGCTAAACAAGAGCAGTCTATGATACCTTTGTTTCTGAGGAATATGTCAAGGCATGAGAAAGAGATAGATAATTGGAGAGGAGCCTGTAGAGGGGAAAGGAGAGAGAGAGAGGTGGAGGGAGGGTAAGAGCAAGAGAGGAGAGAGAGAGAAGCAGAGAGAGAGAGAGAGAGAGAGAGAGAGAGAGAGAGAGAGAGAGAGAGAGACAGAGAGAGACAGAGAGAGAGAGAGAGAGAGAGAGAGAAAACAGCAGGTAGAGGATGACTACTACCCCTATTAAAGATAGATTATAAAGATAGTAAAAAAGAATTTTATTTACAGAAAGCTAA
This sequence comes from Cavia porcellus, assembly GCF_034190915.1. Lineage (NCBI taxonomy): Eukaryota > Metazoa > Chordata > Mammalia > Rodentia > Caviidae > Cavia > Cavia porcellus. The sequence goes on from NW_026947484.1 coordinate 86,907,371, forward strand.
CAATACTCCACAGCCTTCTGTAAGTTATCAAATTAAAACTATGAAAATAAGACACATCTTTGTTCAAATCAAAGGGAGAGAGATACAAAAGCAAGTTCTCTGGAGAAAGAAACAAATTTTTTTTTAAAAAACAGAATCAGGTATAATATAAGAATCATGAGTAATGCCATTGCAATTCTCAGCAATAAAAACAAATATGCCGTGCATTTTTATTTCTGTTGAAATGGTGTATTAGTCATCTTTTTGTTACTGAAACAAACATGTGTGACATATATGAATTGAAGGATGAGATGGTGCATTGTGGCTCATGATTCGGAATTTTCAGTCTAGATTTAGCTGTCTCCAAGGCAGACACATTATGATGGCAGAGTAAATCTATTCAGCTTCTGTTCTCTGGAAAGCAAAGATCAGGAAAGAATCAGAGAAGAAAAGTCAAGGGACCACATAGTCTTCAAGGTCACACCCTTAATATCCCTCAGACACAGCCTGAAGGGTGTGTTATTACTTTCCTAAGCATTTTTCAACCTAGACAAGTTGACAGGATTAACCATCACAAAAGACTATTTTGTGTTAAAATATCACTGTGCTAGTAATGGCAATGCCAGCTAGAAAGAAAAAAAAAAAAAAAAAAAACAGATTAAAGTTCTTTTAAGATCTCATTCCTAGATAATTGCTCACTTTGGGAGTTCTGTGTGAGACCCCCACATGCAAGGCTAACTTTATTAGACTTGCTCAAAGATCAATCTGCTTATAAAGCACTTTCTATAAGAGAACTTGCTGAAAACAATTAGAGTTAATTGTTTAGCTCCAATTGTGGTTGTCTGAAGCAGTGGACTACTATTTGGAGAAATAACAGTGTAACCAAAATTGTGTATTAATCAGCTTCACCATTACTGAGACTGAATGACCAACTCTCACATTTTAAAGGAGGAAATGATTTATTTAATACTTTCAGAGGTTTTGGTTCCAGATTGCTTGGCTCCAAAGGAAAAACAAGGTGACAATGGCATAGTGGATCATGGTTATTGAGTTTATAGTTGCTAAGAAGCAGAACAAGGCAACAGTGACAAAGTAGAAGAGGTTGAGACCACCCACAGTGATCAAAGTCACACTCCATGGTGCACCCAGACACATCTGGAAGTGTGCTTCACTCATCCTATGAGTTTTAAATCTATTTGATATATGACTAACAATCACAAATCTTACAAGAAAAATCTTGCAGAGGATATATGCATAGGAATTATAAAACATGTTACAATAACTCAGAATCTTGAGGAACTTAAGTGTATAGAGTCTTGTGAATAACTGGCTGACCTCACACTCTGAAGAGGATTTAGTCTCTGAACTTGAAGTTTGTCTGATTAGCAAAACTAAGAGATCAGAAGTAACAACCACTTTCCCTGATGTGCAGAATGTACATACACACATACACACACATACACACACACACACAATAGTTATAATAGTTATTCAGCTACTTTCTCTTAGTTCATTCGAAAGAAAGGTTTGTAAAAATATTTTTTCAGACTAAAATTGATGCCTTTATCTTTTACTCTGAGTAACTTCTATGAAGATAAAAATATGCAATGTACTAACTACTATTATTCTCTTATGTTTCTGTTTTGAAAATCTATTTGTTATTTTTAGTTTTTCGCTTAAAAATAAAAAAAGAAACAAAAGAAGCATGAGAATGTTGTGTCATTTAATGAAGAGAATAAAAGTGACATAAGATTTAGAGAAAAAAATGAAAGTTATTAAATTGGAGCATTGAATGTTTAAATGAAAATTTGACTATAGAGAAACAAAAGATTTGAAAAGTTAGGAAAATAATCAGTAAAATTGAATCAAGGGAAAATAAAAATGTGTGTAAAAAAAGGAAATAAGGAAAAAAGAGCCTCAAAAACATTTAGATGCCGTCATGTACAGCAATTCCTATATTGTGAGAGGTAGTGAAAGAAAGGACATAGAGAAAGGGACAGCGAAATGGTTGAATAAAAAATGCCCTAAAGTCCCAAAATATACAGTACAGTGCACTGTATATCAGTAAATGTATATGTATTTGCAATGTATGCATAAATGAAGTATATATGTATATATGCATAAATGAAGTAAAAAAGGAATGAATTAAAGTTATATTTTACAAGTATCTATTTAACACAATAGAAGGCATGATACACAAACAATGGAGAAATATTAGGTTCTGTGTTGGAGGAATATGAAATAATAAAACATGGAGAAAATAATAGCAAATTGCTATATGTAAATCCTTCTCAGAAACAAATTCAATATAATTACATTTTAAGTACTAAAATTAAAAGCAGAGATTAACAGAAAGTAATGGACTAAAATTCCCTTGTTCTGCTTTTATTCATTTTGGAATCCACAGCACAATACAATAAAATTAGGACAGCATGATTCTTGGAAAGAATTACTATTGTTATATCAGGCTAATAGAGTACTAAACAAGACAAAGATTGTTAAAAACCAAGCAGAGCATTTTGTCATGATAAAAGTGTCAATTCACCAAAAACTACAACAATTTAAACTATATGTTCACCTAATAAGAGAGCCCTAAAATGCACAAAGCAAAAATGGATATTATTGAAAAAGAAATAGGCAACTCAACATTATTATTTGGAAATCTCGATACATCAATTTCAATAATAAATATGTAAACAGACAACCCACAGGACGTGTAAGACAAATCTACAACTTAAGAGAACACAGATGAATATATAGAGAAAAAAATTTAACCTACTTAACAAAAGGATGCACATTCTTCTCAAGTGTATATGGAACATTCTGTAGGATACACCATATGTGTTTTAACTTATTGAACACTTCTTCAAATTTATGTTAGTTATAATACTGGCAAGAGTGTAAAGTTTTGTATTTTTGCCAAAATATACTGTTAAGTTTTGAACTTCCAAAGCAATTGCAAAGAGTAAAACAAAGTAAAATTTAGTACTTTAGTACTCATTCACTTTCTGAATTTTCAGTGAAAATATAAATTGAGAAGTGACTTAAGTGTAAAATGCATGTTATATTTCAAAAGGTTAGATTACAAAATTGTTTTATATTTTGCTCATAATTTTATATTGACTACAAAACAAATCTTATTCTAAATATATTGAGTTAAATAAAATATGCTAATGTTAAATTTACTTCTTTTTAAAATTTTGGATACTTTAATACTTAGTATTAAAAATGTGTTCTACAGTATATTTGTATTGAACAACACTGGCATACCCAAAATGAACTTTCTATCTAGAGGGTTTAGCCCAGCAGCATAAGTGCCTGCCTGACAAGTTCTAGATTGGGAGTTTGATCCACAGTACCAAAAAAAAAAAAAAAAAAAAAAAAAAAAAAAGAACTTTCTCATCAAAAAATATTTATGCACTATTGATTTCTGTATTATTGAAATATTTTATGCTCTCAATTACTTCTTATATTTGCAAAGATAATTTGTTAAGTTCCTTTTCAGATTTCCACACTTCTAGGACAGAGGACAGAAATTATTGAGAATATTAAATTAATCATACTAACTTTTAAGAATTTTCAGATTCAGTTACCTCACACTACTGTTAATTCTACTCATTTAATAGTCTTTGTTAACTGAATTTAATACATAAGGTAAACTCCAAATGGAAGTTGGCTATTTGTGTTCTGAAAAACTCTAAGTTGTAACTGGCTTTTCTGTTTTTCTTGTTCAGAAGAGATCATTAAAAGAAAACGGTTGCTCTTGTGTTTAGCATTCTCACAAGCCTCCCATTTTGAGCTTCTTGATGAAAATCTTGTAAGCTTAATCAATCCTACGCCTTTCATTCGGAAATATGAAATTGTTTTGTTTACTTTGATGAGTTTTAATACCTGTTTCATAGAACACTACACGCAGTTTCAATATACTCAAAGAATTCACAAATAGCTTATATGAGTTTAAAGGAAAGCATTCAGGTCTGCCATGATCAGAATTTGCCATTTTAGCTGCAACAAATGCTGTTAACTGATAGCTTCCAGCTATTAGCATCATTTAGTAACTATGTGCCATTTTATAAACTTATGTTTCATTTTAAAATTCCTTTATTTACCATGTAATGGTTGATTCGCATATGCCAACATGTCTATTCTTTTTTCTTTTGGTCTTTTTTGAGATAGGGTCTCACTATGCAGGTCAGGCTGGCCTTGAGCTCACTTTGTTTCCTAGGCTTTTCTCGAGCTCTCAGTGATGCTCCTGCCTCAGTCTCCCTACTGCTGGGATTATAGGTGTGAACCAGCACAACTGGATGACACATCTATTTTAATAAAGCAAACACTAATCTGTCAGCATTAAAATACCTTATAGTTGTAGTTAATATCTATGATTAGATGATGTTTAGTAAAGACTAAGGACTATATTGACGTGTACAAATACGTGGTTTTCTGAAAATATTTGTTCTCAAGACTACAACTGGAATTGCTGTCTAAATTACTCACCTGTTGTCCTGACACATATATTTCACATTTATTAGAATCCATAATCATATCACATGATATTTTCAAATACATAAATACCAATATTAACATAAACATTACATGAAATATAGTGTATGAATGAAATATATATGCTTGATACTGTGTATCTCAGTGTATGTGGAAATTATACATACATATTTATATATGTATATATACTTTAGGGAGTTATTTTTGATACAGATTAGAACAATATGATTTTTCATATATCAAGATATGTATATATAAATTTATACCTATATTTATGTCTTCTGGGGATTCTTGAATGGTACAAACATAAGAAGTAAATTTTTGCTTGTTTTTCTTTGGGGAAAACAGTGCAAATATTGTTTATCATGGAATATTTCAGTCCTCTATGGCTTGAGAAATGGTTTTTAATATGATTTTGATCCATCAAAGATTTATTGTTCTAAAATTATGTTTGAGTTCCTTTGATGAGTATTTGGAAAATACGAGAGTTCAGACCAAAACACTATCTTACAAGAAGTCAACTCTTACTATTTATGTATGTGTGTTTTATCCATTTTCTTATCATTTGGACAAAAAGCTGACATCTGTCTATTACCCAATGTGGAAAGTTTTATTTTGGCTCTAGTTCAAGGGTTCTGTCCATGTCTAGCTAGCTCCAAGTCAGAAGCAAAATGGTGGCAATGCATGGTGGGGAAACTTCCCTCAACCCATTATGACTTGCAATCAAAGAGAGAGTGGAAGACCCTTCAGAGAGATATAATTTCCAAACACTCGCCTCTCATGGCAAAGCTCCTCCAAATTGGGTCCACCTCTTACTAGCACATCAGTTATGAACTTATTAATGAGTAAAATACCCTAAGATTCAATTACCCGCCAAGCTCCACTCCTAATGTAGGAAACTTGAGGGACATAATTCATATAAATCTTAATAATATGATTTTTCTTATGTCCACAATGAAATAAGCCAAGTTTCAAATTTTGTTATTCTCCTTTTACCATGAAATTCACTTTTTAATATTTGGCATTGGCATGTATAACATAGTCTCACTTATGTTCGTTTGTTTCAAGAAAATTTTATTGTGTCAGTCAAGAATCTGATGGAGCATAGTTATCACTCTAAAAGCTGGCATAAGGACAATTTCAAATGAAATTCAGAATCTATGTTCAGCCTTAGGTTTCTAACTTGATGTTTAGTATGGTGCCTGGAAAACAGTGGTGAGATTTTCGCACCAATGATTCTGCATTGTGAAAGACATTGTCAACACTATTCTACTAGCAGAAATTGACAAATTGATTATTAAACAGTACGTTATAAACTAATGCAGTCATCTCAATATACACTAATGACGTATGAAATAAATTTATCCTAATACAGAAAATCTTTACACTGAAGTATATAAATGTAGGTGCAGCCTCCTAGCTCAAAATGGCTGCCAAATGCAAGAGAGAACTGTAATGAGTGGACTGAAGTAGCCTAGTACCTAGCTGATGTGTATCAATTCAACTTCATGGGGGCAAAGCTTTTCCTGCTATAGCATAGACAAAAAAAGGCAAGTCACCCTTGAAATTAAAAGAGAAGTATGCCTTCAAAAATGGCCTGATTCAGGTGAAGAGACTCACAAGCACTCTATCCTCCCCTTTGGGTGTAGAGAAGTGAGACGAATCCAACCTGAGCCCTCAGAGAGGCTGAAAGCAGAACAAGGAACCTGCCTATTGTAAACAAAAGTGTTTCAATTCTTGTGGGTGATAGGATTGTGGGGCAAGAGAAAGTTTCCCCACACACGAATACACACATACACAAATATAAGTTGCACATCCCTTCCATGTGAAATAGGGTATTTGTGGAATAAATAGCAACACAGTCATAAGCTCCTAGTAACTCCCAAGTAGCTCCTGGATGGATACCGTAGGGAGCTGGGAAAGTGGTTTTGCAGCAAACACACACAGCAGAATTCGGTTGGGGAGATCTGTGTGAGGACATTTTCGGGGGGGGGGATAGACAAAGAGCAACATAGAGGAGCCACAACAAAGTGGTCCTATTCCTATTGTTTCTCCAGTAGTTAAATAAGCCCAGGTGTGCCACTAGGATTGTGCATGAGTCTTGCCTGATACAACTGCAGGCATAGAGATGGGGAAAGGTACCTGGGCATTGGCTTTTCAACCATATATTAAGCAATGAAAACTTGTAAAGACCTAGTGATACCTCCCCAAGTTACTTAAGCAAACAGAGACCATGCATGCCTTGAGCATGGCTTGAAAACAGGGCTCATGTTTGGGAAAACCAACAGCCATCATGGTTTTAGACAGGCAATTGTTAGGCCCATGAGAGAAAGATGCTAGAGAGGAGGTTTGCTAGAAATCAGACTGTGATACAGATGCACAGAGCTCTGTGACTGTTTTGAGTTAGTGCTGTGACAGCCTCGGAAATGTCTTCATTTTTAGTTATATTTGAGTTTGGCTCTTGTTAGCACTTTGTTCCTCCATATTTCTTTGATTAGAGTCTTCTAGATTTCCTTTGCTTTTGGCATTAATTTTTTTCTTTCTGTTTTTGTTTTTATTTTCTTCTGAATATTGTTTCCTTATTTGTATTAGTTGGTTTTTATATTTTAATTTTTAAGGTTTTCCCCATAACCTTTTTCCTCTTTTAGTATTTCATGTCTCTTGTTTTTGAATCTTTTTCCTCCTGTTTTCTCATTTCCTCATTACCTTACCTTCTTGTTATTGTCTTCCTCCTTCCCATCTATCAATAGGATAAATATAACAGGTCCTACATGTGTATTATAAAATAAGAATTAATATATGCTATAAACTAAACAGTACTTTTCAAGAGCATTTCTGGGAAAAGTCCTTAATAAAATTAGAATTAAAGGATCAAACCCAAACTAACTCCAAAATACTGACAGATTCCAATAATTTCACCCCATGTCTCAATCTCTAAAACTTACACTTGTACTCATGTGCAACCTTTGACTCCCTACCCAAGTAGTCTTGAACTCTTTCAATGGTAGCTTTTTATATGAGCTATAAAAATAATTTCAATAGAGCCCAACTTCCTATTTAATTTTTAACTTATTGACATTTCTCTTGCATTCCTACCTGCTCACTGACACATTCCTTTCCTTTTTCCTCCCTCAATATCCACCCTCTACATCCCAGATGAACGACAAAAAGCAGGATTTTTCAGAGTATTGAAAAAGGGGTGTGATTATCAAAACAAGATATAATGAAAAAGGGAGCCAAACTGAAGACGTTCTCCTTATCAAGATGAAATTTCTTACTCTGTATGATTGAAGCCATCAGCACACACACACACACACACACACACACACACACACACACACACACACGCACGCCCGCACACGCACATGCACATGTACTCATTAGAGTAACATTAAAGAAATGAAAATGCTTCTAAAGAACCACAATTCTTATAAAATATAGCAAAGAGACACCCGTGGGGTGCAAATCAAACATCAGAGAGCTTGATCTGTACAAAAGATGATATAAAGAAACTTGCTGAGTTCAAAGATAACTCAAAAGATAGTGATACTATCATACCAACTAACCAATGTGGCAAAGGATAAACAAGCAAACAAACAAAAATATCGGAAAGACTGTCCAGAAGTGGTAAAAATATTAATGACAAATTTACCAAATAAATACACTATGAAATGATACTAAATTAAAATCCTCAAGATACAGAATTCTATTGACTTTATAAAGTGGAGATAATCAATGTGAACAGAGGGATTTGGTTGTAAAGCACAAAATTGAATTGCATAATGATATATCCAGAGAAAACTTTAAAAAACTGATAGAAGAAAAATTTATTCAGTACTTCCTAGATGACCCTAGGGAGATGAACTGAAAGCAAGTTACAGTTAAAAATTAAAAGACAGCACACATGGAATATAAATCTCAATATACATATAATAACATAAAGTTTCTATACTGGTGAAAGAACTCAGTATACATTAAGCAAGGCTTACAAAACATCAAATAACTATGATGATAAAAAGAAGCTCTCTATGATACACCATGGTCAAAAACCACAATGCCCAGCAATACAATAGAACTTTAAAAACTGAGAGAAAAGCAAAGTTCACTGAGAAATGCAGGATTATGGCAGACTTCTCAATACAAACTTTAAAGACAAATATATCTGAGGAAGAAGTGTTTCAGTGCCTAAAAGAAAACAGTTTCTAATCCAGACCAATATATCCTGCAATTGATTGAGAAATAGGACTATTCTATGACAAAGAGCATCAAAAAAATAATCATGAACACCAAATCAGCACCTCTTACAATAATGAAGAAAATCCTCTCAAGAGAAAATAAAACCATTATTCCAAAAATCATAGAAGGACTATACCAAGGAAAGTGAATAATTGAACGAAATGGGAAAATAAAAGAGGTAACAACAGAAAAAGAAGCCCCATGACAGAAATGTCAGAACCTTTCAGGAATAACTCTCAATATAAAAACTCTCAGCTCCAAATAAAAAGACATGGCCTTGTAGAATGAATGTCAAAACAAAACTCAATGGACCGTCTGTTATGCTGAGGAGACTAATACAGTCTAAAAATTAATCCATAGACCAGAAATAAAAGAATAGTTAAAGATTATGTTTTTGAATAGGATCCCAAAGCAAGCAAAGGTAGTAATTGTATTTTCAAAGTAAATTTCAAACTAAAACTGAGCAGAAGAGACAAATAATGTCACAACATATTAATTAAGGTAATCATCCAACAGGAAGACAGTATAAATACATCTGCTTCAATAACTGATGTACATAAACTCATATAACAAACATTGCTGAACACAAAATATCAAACACCAAATGAAACACAATGGGAGACACAAATGCCTCACATTCACAAAGAGACACATCAACTTTACAAACAGTTAACAAATAAATGTCAGAACTGAACCATAAATAGAATAAATAGATATCTGCAGAGTGTTCTACCCTATAGCAACACAGAAGAGATTTTCTTCCCAGCACCATATGAAATGTTCTGCAAAATAGACCACATACCATAACATAAAACCTGGTTAATAAATAGTTGAAAAACAAAGTCACTATATGTGTACTAGCAGAGAACCATGCAATGACAGTAAAATCTAGCAACAAAATAAAACACAGAAGTTTTAGACAAACCTGGCTTTAAATAAAATGATTCTAAACATTCAATGGGTTAACAGGAGATTGAATAAAAAATTAAACAATTTTTAAATCAAAAGATAACACCAATAGAACATACAAGAGCCTATAGGAAAAATTATTGAGGATTGAAATTTTGTGGAGGATTTTGTTTTGAATTCTGATATTAGAAAAATGAAGAATACAAATTAAATAATCTAATGATTAACCTCCAGGAACTAGAAAAGCAAAAACAATGCAAACCTAAACATAAGATATAGAGGAAAATCATAATGATTAGAGAAGAAATTAACAGAATTGAAAGTAAAATCAATTCAAAAACTCAATTGAAAACTGCTGATCTGAAATACTAAATGAAACAGACAAACTGTCAAACTTATTAAAATGATAAAAGATCCAGAGCAATGCAATTAGAAATGAAAAATGTCTAGAAGTGGAAATATATCAGACATTTTTCATTTCTAATTGCCTTGCTCTGGATCTTTTATTCCACTTCTAGGCATATTCCCAGAAGAACTGAAATACCACAGTGATATATGCACACCTATGTTTATAGCAGCATAATTTGTAATCGCCAGATTTTGGAAACAACCCAAGTGTCCATCAACTGAGGAATGGGTAAAAAAGTTGTGGTTTTCTATACAATGGAGTATTACTCAGCTATAAAGAAGGATCACATTGAGATATTTATCAATAAATGGGCACAGCTTGAGACCATACTCATAAGTGAAATAAATCAATCTTGCATGTGAATACCGAATAGTTTCCCTAATGTAAGTAATGATTCAAATATATAAAAGGATGTGGTAATCATGATTCCCCATTATGTGGCCTTGAAGCCTTATAAAGTTTTCACTTATTAATTGGAAAGGCTTTATTCTGGGCTTCTTGATATGGAAATATTTGAAGCTATAGTATATGAAGTTATATTAAAATATTTCAAGGAAAAAGACAGACACTATGGTAACTACTATTAAGTCGGGTTATGTGGTAGGGAAGCACTAGGTTGCTGAAATAGTCATGCTTTGACCTGTATTGTTATATTGTTATGTCATCTTTTATCTCAATCTCTCCCTTATTCATTAAAAAATTTTTTTAGTTATTTTTAATTTTTTTTAATTAAGGGGAAAAATTAAAAAAATTAGCAGGATATATTATAGTAACATTTTTTGATTTCCTAGTAACTTGTTTTGAAGTCCTGTAATACTCCCATTATCTTGTTTTGACTGATTAGACCCTGTTCCATTCTGTATAATAGTATCAAGTTTGGGGGTATAGGCAACTACTTTGAAGGCAATAAGATTCACTAAGATGCCCATTCTGGTTTGACTATTATCTCCTTTGGAAGTCCTGTAATGTTTACAATGTTTAAGCTTTATTGGTCTTGTTCTCTACTGTTTTGTTCAACTTTATAATACCTAATGAGATAGACAATTCTTTTTAAGAAAACAAGAGATTATGGTAACCATTGTTGATAACCTTGTACTGTTTTTACATCATGTGCTATGTCTATCCTTGGTTTTGACTGACAGCTTTGTTTTGCCATATTTGACTTTATTCTCTTCCAAAAACAACTAATAAGAACTAAGGAGTAATAAAACCCAAAATGTGTAAATTTTGTTGTAAAAAAGAGAGGGGGAAAAATGTGTTCTAAAGGATACAACTGCAAGTGTGTTTAGGGGTGTTAAATAGCTGACCATATTAATGTTTTTGGTTGGATCATTGAACACAACTGTTTGCAGTCTCTCTGTTTGAATGTCCGCTTTGTATGCTTTGATACTGTGACTTGAACAACTATCTCTAAGACGAAAATGTGTAATCTATTAACTGGTGATTTCTTACTGTTTTTTTTTTTTTTTTGGTAGTTCTTATCACTTGTACTCTTACACTGCTTTGTTTTGTTTCCTTTTTTCTCTTTTTCCTTTGAAATAAAATTTTAAAAAAATGAAAAATGTGAATTCATAGCAGATAATGTTGTGATCTAGAAGATCATTCGTATCTGCTGTCAAAAACTATACCACACTTTGGACAATCTTAAACAAATAGAATTCTAGACAAATATAAAATGTCAAAATTAGGCTAGTAATATTTTAAAAGCCCAAAATAATATAATGACAAGCAATGTAACAGAGGCAATATAACCCCAGTACTCCTCAAACTCTATAATGAAATTTAAAGGGATTGAGTATTTCCAAACTCATTCTTTGAAGCTATTATTACTATGAAACTTAAAACAGACAACCAACCATCAGACTATAGACTGATTTCTTTAATGTACATAGACAGAAACATTTTCAACAATATACTCACAAATAGAATATAAGAAATATGTCATGACCAAGAATGTTACATCATGAGGATTCAAGAATCTATCAATGTAGGCAAATCAATTAATGTTAAACACTAAACAGAAACAATGACAAAAATCACATGGTAGGATCTGAGAAAATTTAATATGCATCCATGCTAAAAATCCTGAAGAATTTGTAAAGTCTGACATTTTTCAGTTCTTTATATTCTCAGTATAAGTATTTTGACTGAAGACCAGCTAGAAAAATTTTTCCCATCATGTGTTTTGTCTTTTTGATTTGTTTGTGATTTCCTTTTCTGTGCAAAAGCTTTTTTTAGTAAGATGAACTCCTTTTAGTAAGATGAACTCCTTGTTGATTCTTTATGATAATTCCTGTGCAATCAAGGCTTCGTTCATAAAATCTTGGCCTACTCCTATCTCTTCCAGAGTCTTATCTATGGTGTATTCCAGCAGACTTAGTGTTCCTGTTTTAATGTTTACGTATTTGATCCATTTTGATTTTAGTTTACTGCATGGTGCTAGACATGGATCTACTGTTACTTCTAGTTTTTCTAAAGCCATTTATAAAGTGGCTAGATGGATGAACCTCGAGGGCATAATCAGAGTGAAATAAATTGGATACACATCTAAATAGTCCTTTATCCTTTTTGTGTAAAAAACTGCAATTGTAAATAAGAACCAAAATGTACAGTAGATAATATGAAATAGGAAGAAACTCTTCAAAGGAAACAGGAACTTGGGAGGTAGGAGAGGGAAAGGCAGGAAGAGAAACAAAAAAATCAGAAAAGAGGGATAAAATGAAATCAGAGCTTTATGATGAGGGAAGGCTTGGGGGTTTGTTTGAAAGGATGGGATGGGAATGGGAAAAAAAGTAATTAAAAGGTGTCATTTACACATTCAAATTCCACATAATGAATGGCATGATTATGCATACCTAAAGGTACCAATAAACTTAAAATTTAAAAACATACTAACAAACAAAAGTCCTAAAGAAAATAGGTACACAAGAACTTTATCTTAATTTATGGCAATGGACTAATATTCTGATGTAAAAGATAAAATTAATTTGTTTGTAGTAAAATGGATACATGTTGAATCTATAATGCAAAGAGAATTGAGTCAGAGACAGAATCCTAAATGTCTCCTTGTTTCTCTTAAAGTAAGAACCCAGAGTCTAAAATTGAAGATAGAAATAAGATAGATGATTGCAAACGTGGAGGTAGATCTGCAGTTTAGAAGGGGATCAAGAGAGAGAAGTGAAGGGAGTGAGGAGACACAAAAGGAGTTAAGATGTGTCATGTGCATGTATCAGCTCCCCACAGAGCGCATTCATTGTATGCTGTAGACGCGTACTCGTAAAATACAAATGAACAGTGAGAAACAGATGAGTAATCTCAGTGCTCATTTTCTGTGTATGACACTGAGGTTGTCTGTAAACCTTCATTCAATTATCATAGGTGTATATATCTATCAAGATATACCCTTTAAAGATAAGATAGGATATATCTATCTTTTAAAGAAATAACCAACCTTAACCAGTACTTGTAGAGAAAATAACAATTCTTAGTAAATTCATTTTGATAAGAATATGTTCATGTTATAAAATTAATAATTATCTGGGAAGGGATATGTGATATGAGCATAAATTTGGATAAGTAGTAAGAGATTTCCTTTTCAGGATTTGCTCATGGTATTATAAACACTGAGAAGCCTCATGATTGGCTATCTTAAAGCAGGATAATAAAGGCCAGGGGTCTCAATCCATTCAAAAACCAGATACTGGAGAAATCAGGAGCCAAAGTTGAAAGGTAAGAGAAGACAAATGTTCCAGTTCTAGAAGAGAGCCAAAGTTGTCCCTTATGCCCATTTCTTCTACTAAAGTTCTCAACGGATTCAATGATGTCCACTCACATTAGTGAAGGCCATTTTTTTCACTCCGTCAGTTCAGATGTCAGCCTATTCTGCTATACAGGCTGTACACGTTGCAGTGCATAGTGAACACACACTTATTTTCGTCCGAGAGCTCAATGAATATCAGTTTGATCGCTGCAAGACAAACATTGTAGATGGGGTCGCTAAAATCAATCATGTGTCTATTCTATGATTATATGACATCTTCTCAACAAAAATCATCAACTGAAGGCTTAGGTAAGCTTTCCAAGTAGGAAACTATTTGTAAATGTTATTTCACAGAGCTGCTGAGAAGTGGAAGCAGTGTTCATGAGAGCTTACTGGGAGAGAATGACTAGAAACTCATTCCTGAAGTTTCCTAGAACAAAACCTTGAACCACAACCTTTGCTGCCTTCATTGAAAATGCCTTTGCTAAAATAAGCCATAGCTACAAAAACAGTGTTGGTCCACTTTTAGTTCCATAAGTGATTCTACAAAATCATCAAACGTGAAACAAAAAATGTTGAAGGTGAGCGTGTCCTGAGAAACTCCTGGCATGCTCTGTCAGTGCAATATCTTTACCAGGCCAAAACAACAACAACAACAAAAAAAAAAAAAAAAAAAAAAAAAAAAAAAAAAAAAAAAAAAAACCTGGAAGGAAGAGCTTTACCTCAGTCTACAGGATTTTAGAGCTATTGTCAAAGTGTTACTGGTCCAAGAATTCTGAAAATTTGGTATCTTCTTGATATCACTACAAAGTAGTATAAATTTATCACGAATTAAAATTAAACAATTTCTGAACAAAGAAATCTATGATCCAGTAAGGCTTTTTAGTGATTCTACTTATTATTTGTAATCACATTAACAACCTGAAGAAAATATTTAAAGAAATTATTATCCTCAGGATACTAATACAACTGGTCTATGACATATTAGTGTACGACAGTAAGGTATAAATTATGACACTTGCATTAATTTTCATGTATGTGCATATACCATTTGACATGGTAATAAAATTAATTTTGGGTTCTTTTTATATTGTATACAAGTCTTGTTTAAAAAGTAGTTTCTCAATTACAATTACAGTAAATCTTGGTCTTTGGCTATGGCAAAGATAGCCAAAATTTTAGAATTAAAAATAATACAATTCTACGGCTAGATGTGATGGGTGCTCCTGGCAGAACTAAAATTACAGAATCTCATATGGTAGGTAAAATTCACTAGGACAAATCAGTAGAGAAAATCAATTATACATAACCATTTCTAAAGACTGCTTTCATTGTGTGCTGCATAAATCAAGTTATGATGGATGTGTTATTGTCTATGTCTGTAATGTAACCATAAACTTAATTAATAGAAAAAGTTCAAAAAAATCAGTCATCTGGTTGGCTATAGCACATTAGATATCGTTTTTAAGCTACTATTATGGGAAAACAGGGCAGACAAGAGTTACAGTAGAGACTCAAAGTATTGTTTTCCAGCAGACCAATTTTTCACTGGGTATGATAGAGTCAGGGCAGAATGTCAAACACAGAGAAATCATAGGTGTAGAACAGAAGAGCTTGTTAAGAGAGGTAAGGCTATTTGCAGGGAAAGAAAACTGTACAAGCCATATACTTCAGTCTCTTTCTCTTCTCTTGTTCATCAGTTTTCAAAAGGAGTTCATAGATACTCTCCACAGAAAAGCTAAGTCTCTAAAAGCCTCGTAAACTAAAGTTTTATCTCTAGCCAAAAGGGACAGGATTCTATCTGACAAAGAACATGAGTGCTTATAAATTTGACATGATGTGCTCTTTCCTAGCAAAGAAATGCCTGAAATAGCAAATGAAAATAGTATGCAAAAAAAATCCTCTCTTTGGAATTTTCAATAAAGGCAAACAAATCTCCTATCCACTATGAAATAAGTAGCAGTATAAAAATGAATCTGTTAACACAATGTGAAAAACATATTAATGGAAGTGATTAATTGAGCTTGTCTAGAGAGAGACGATAAAGTGAGTCCCATATTCTATGTTGTTTTTACTCTTGTCTTTTAGCATCAACACAGTATCAAAGACATGAAAAACCTAAAACTAAAGTGTAATGCTCTACTTATTCAAGCTTAATCTCAAAATTAATCTTACGCTCTCCTTTGTGTAATGCTCCATCTCCATAATTTATAAAGATGTCAGTCCTTCTCAGAAGTAGGAACTCAGAACAGATTCATAGGAGAGCTTGAGAAGTGCTTAATTTCCCAGTGCTTTCCATTTATGAAAGTAGGACAATATATCTTGTCCATTGGTCCATGCTATGAAATACAGTATATTGAAAAGGCTACAGTTGGGTTTAGAGGCACAATCTATCACACCTACTTATAAGTTGTTAATTTCAAGTTTTAGACTAACAGAGGAGAATCACTGTCCCTACTTCTTTGATTAATTTTATTGAAAATATATAATAATTTAGTACTGAATCCTAAAATAGAGTTGCTAATCCTTCCTTGCATTGTTTGACTGTTTCAAGTAAAAATATTTACCATCACTTTTACCAAGTTATTTCTGTTATAGTTACAGTGAAATTCCTAACAGATTGAATTCAAACTACATGATAAAAATGAAAAATAAAGTCTTCTGGCAAAGTACTGCTTAATGTAAAAAAGAAATGCTTATGTATTTGCCTTTGTGTTTCTGACAATATGCTAATCATTAAATGGAGTTTCCAATAAAAGGAAAAACACTAGGAAAACCAAGGCAGTTAGAGTATTGTCCATTGATTAGAATTAGTTATTTCTAAAATTTAATCACATATGATTGCAACAATTGGCCTCTTTTCTATTTCATTATGTAACTCACACTTGAAATATAGAAATAGTGGTGATCTCCTCTGGACATCAGGTTCTGAATTTGGGCAGCCTTAATTTTAGGAACTATTTACTTGTTAGATTTCAACATTTTGACTGCTCAAAGATTTAGCAACACACAGGAGAATAAAAACAAATAGAACTATAGATTAAAATTCAGATCACTTTTAGTCTTGAAAACATTTTATTATTTCATTGTCTTGGAGACTCTATGGGAAAACTAAGAGCATTCATGTTGAAAAATTAAAAGAAAGAAAGTAATGCAACCAAAATGGAAAGAAATAGTGAGATTTTGCCTTAAAATTCAGTTAACCAGGTCAATAACAGTGTTCCCAATTTGATCTGTTGCCAGTTTACCTCTATATTATTCTTGCTCATGTGTGGGTATTGTGTGTGTGTGTGTGTGTGTGTGTGTGTGTGTGTGTGTGTGTGTGTGGCTTTGTGGTTCAGGGCAACCTTGAACCTGCTAGAAGCCCACACTGGCCTCACTCAACAATTTTCCTGCATGTCTTTCAAGTGCTGCGGCTGTAGAAGTGTACCACACACTCAGTTCCTTGGTCATATTTCAACTATATTTTCAAAGAAATTATTATAAATGCATCCATTTATGGTCAATTGATTTTAGACAAAAATGGCAAGAGTATTATTGATTTCTTCAAGAAATGATCTTGGGAAAAACTTGATATATACATGCAAAAGAACAAAATTTGATTCAAATAGCATAGACAAAAGTTACCTCAAAACTGTAGTACTAGTTGAAAACCTTTGATCCGGACCAAAAACAATTATCAGGTCAACAGTGTCTCAGAAATGACCTGGTAAGAAAAATAGCAAAAGAAGCAGATAGCAAAAGAAAAATAGATAAAAAGCTTTGGTACAGTAAAGGCAACAATTAGTAAAGTGAAGAGAACCCATGGAATGGGAGAAAAGATTTGCAGCGCATATATCTTTAAATGAGTTAGTATTAAAAATGTCTAAGAGCGTTGATAACCCAAAACTAAATGTCATAAAAGCAGATTTAAACATACTCACACAATTTCGTGTACCTAATCTTGGCTATGTCCAGGGAAGTTGTAGCTACTATCTCTGGGTACATATTCTGTGACAGATAATGCTCCTTGGCACAGTCCCTGTGAGAATCCTAAACAGGTTATGCAGAAGAATACATTGTGTCACTGTATTACAGCAAAAATTTGCAGCAGAATTTCTCAACCCTATAATCGCTGACTCTTTATATCTATTTGCATTGGTAGTGAGGGATAAATTACCTGGCTCTTCAAGTATCTTGCAAAACTTGCCATTTCTGTTAAAAGTTTGAACCCCACTATTCTACTAATTGATCTGCCTGTACTTTATTTACCATGTACTTTTCTTATAATATAGCAGAAAATATGTATGCCTAAATTGTTTATTTCTTCTATAATATAGATGAATCCTAGATACTTTAAAATAAAACATGACATTAATGACATGTGATTATGACATGTCATAATTATGTAATTATGTGATTATGACATGTCATAAATGACATCAAATCAATGTCAAAATTTCTATGATTTCTGGCAACAGTGGGCTATCATTCCCTGAATACTCGCAGGTGTACCTAAGTACTAATGGCACAATCATATCTAAAATCTATAAAGACTGCCTCTTAGATTTCCATTCTGTTATCACCTCTAGGTTTATTACTGAGGCACCCGAAGCTAAGACCTTATTCTGACTCTATTACAATAGTCCAACCTCATTTAGCTTTCACAAAAGCCAGATTGGAGCTATAATGCCTGCGGAAAGCATGTACTGGTATTCTTTCTATGAAGTTTTCACTGATCTCATCCATCACTGCCACTGGATATAAAGAGGTAAAATGTTGATTATACATTGAGGGAGACTTCCTGGAATTTTTCATGAAAGAATCAATACACAATCATCCTCTTCTACATATATACATATATATTTTCTACATAAATGTGTATAAATACATATACTCCATCTATATCTATATTTATATCTAAATCTGTATCTGAGAGAGAGGGAGTATGTCACTTGGTGATATTTTGCTTGATATTTTACCATTTTTTTCCTGCTTACTTTGATGATCAGATACTACATATGAAATAATATAGAAAATAATTGAGGATATAATGATGTTTTCTGTATCTAAAGCTATTCAATCCCTTTCTTGATTGAAAAGAAAAATGATCTGGTCCAAAATCTTTCTTCACTAGATCTTATTTAAATAGGCTAATTGTACTGTCTAGCTTAAGTCTCTTTTATTTGCAGAATGCTCATAAAAGAGTATTCCAATCACAAAAAGCTATGACAAATTTATATTAGTTAAGGTTTTCAGTTAGGTGTGAAACATACTTGTATGGCCATTTTTACTAAATTGCAGACTTTAAATGATCACACTAGTGTTTAAAACTCATGTGAGTTACCATATCTTAAGACTTGTTAGCTATTAATGTTGTAGCATTTTACATGACATAAAAATGTAACATTAGGAAATGTAAATGAAATTGAATATTGAAATTGTCTAGAACAGATGTCATAATTTTAATTTTATTTTAATATTAATTTATATAGAGAATTAAGGATTTTTTAATTTTTATTCTCAGTGCTTAGTAATAGACAATTAATTGCATGATTGTGCTGCCTAAGTTTGATTTTTACCCTCTCTGGATTAAAAGATTTATACTGAAATAATCAGATTACAAGGGCATTAATTTCATCTATGGGTTATCCCTTTAACGAGCTTCGCTATAATAGGCTTTTATGTACTGGAAGCTTCATTGGAATAAGTGACTATGATTTTTCTAATTTATCAAAGATCCCTGTAATTTGGTCACAGTGAGTCAATCTTAGTGGTGACCATTCAGAAGTATAAAACATTATAAATTAAAAACTATCTCCCTTACTACTTTATTTTATTTATTGTAGCTAATTTTAATTTTGAGAAATCTAGTAAAATCTGATTCTCATTTCTTTATTTTTCATCTGTATCTATTTCAGGAATATTTATAACTATTGCTTTACATATACTTACATTTAATTAGGTTGTATCTATATGCATATAACTGTAACAGCTTTCAATCAGAGCTTATATTTTCTAGGAAAATCATATTTTCTAGAAAATTCTCCATTTTTATTTATTTATATACTTTCTCCTCTTCTGGCATTCATTTTAGGAAAATTTCACACTTGTACTTCAGTCTAAGATTTTATAATGTTTTCATTCTTTCCCACTTAGTAAGATCACTTAAATCATATTTTCTTTAATAGTAAGAGTGAATAATGAATTTAGGTGATGATCATTAACATTATACATTATTCTTGTTATTGCTTTTATTGTTCTGGTCTATTGTAATATTTGAAGTTATAGGCTCTTGTTTTTGATATTCCTGCTTATTTCTCAAACGAAATGTTTCAATCTTTACAGTCAAACGTAATTTCTAACTATAATGTGAAGAATGAAATTTAAATCATGGATGTTTCTAAATAACAGTTTCATAGAAATGAGATTTCTAGATAACACCAAAGTAGTCTAGTTCTCAAAACCCTGCTATCGGCAATTGAAAGTAACAAAGTAATATACAAAGTTTAAAGGATGAATGAAAAAGAAGAAATAAATCTTCAGGTACATGTTATTGAAAAGTTTGTGGTAGGATTTAGGATAGAGTAATAGATTAAACTTTTTATTCTTGTCCAAATTGTTTTTTAAATATCTAGCAAAAGTACTGCATTTAAACAAAATGTTTTGATGCCTTCAAATGGCTGCTTCTGAGAATAAGTTTGCTACCAGTTTCCTCACACACCAGCATCAACCTCTAGACCTAAAATCTGTCTCTTCTTCAGCTGGATTATATCTCTCTTCCAATTGAGGGAGGAAATAATCTCATACATGTAAAATTTTAGTGGTATGTGAGTTTGCATTTTCATCTTACCTTGTCTATTGCTTTAGAGTGCCAATTAGTATTATCTACTTTTAGACAAGTCATCCTTAAAAACCAAATGCAACACTCCCAGAAATAACTGCCACAAATTCTGATAATACTTCTTAATCAATATAAATGAGACTGTAATGGCTAGTTCCATTGTATCTGCCTTTCTATTTATTATGCATATTTAACATGTATATTTACTCTTCCTAATTTACCATATGTTTAAAAATACCATCATGCCAGAAATAACTGTGGGCAGCAACATTAAGTAATTTAGTTGAATTGTGGTATTTATGCACACACGAAGTACTATTCTGTCATGAAGAAAGATAAACTTGAGTCACTTATGGAAAAAAGATACACTTTGAGATCATAATGTTAAGCAAAGTATATCAGACATACAAGCAAGCTTAAGTGTAGCATGATTTCTATTATATGATAAACCCAAAATATAAATACAGAATAAAATAAAAGACACACAAGACAGAGTAGGAAGACAGTCTTTTCTCAAAAGTTAAAGGGATCAAAGAGAGGAGAGAAGGAGAGACGGGAGAGAAAGGGGAGGGAAAAAGGAGTTGAATGTGTTATGAGCATGTACTAATTCCATATAAATAATGTAAGCATTGTGTACTTCAACTTACTTTAAAAAATAAATATATAAAAAATAAACAATCAGCACTGTCAATTAAACATAGGCAATGGAAATATACATAATCGGCAGTACAGATGTTTCATAAATTTATTTGTCTATGCACGTAGAGGTCATAACTTCTCAGTTGCTCCATAAAGAATTACTTATATATTTGACAGTTTAAAACAAAACAATTGCCAGGTGCCATGAATCTGGGTATATGTTATCTGGATTTTGTGATCAGATTTCACTGTTTTGAAATCTAGATGTTTCTTCATTGGGGCTGCTATTCTTGTATTCATTTAGGCATCTACTCCTGAGATCACAAATTGTTGGCAGAGTTCATTTTCTTGCTGTGTGACGGAAGTCTGGAGTTTCCCAGGGCTTAAAACTGTCAATACTAAAATTGTGTCATACGCCACAAAAACCAAGATCATGTATCATCCTTGTTTTCTTTCTTTCTTTTTTTTTTTCCTCACTCAACAGAAGTTATTGATCATTGACCTCATTTCTTGTCTTTGGAAGCCAGATGGGCTTACCAAATCCATCCTTTTTCAGGCTTATCTTTTGTGTCTGTATTGATTGTACAGGCAGTACCATAAGTTGTAGGCTCATCAGTGACAACTACAGGAAAGTCTGGTCCTCATCATCCACTAATCTAGAGAGCCATGTAAGTGAAGCTCACAGACACCAATCATTTCAACTTTATGTGCTATCAATACAGCAAGGTTATCTATTATTTGTCAAAAGGAGTGTGAGAGTAGTGCTTGTGTATTTTCTTTCTTTCCTCTTTAAATTTTGGCCATTTGATCCAGTTTGAAGTATAATTCAGTACATTAGTGTGATGGCAAATGTTTTACAACTTCTCCTTTAATAATAGCTATTTTGATATTATAAAAACTTCATTAAAGTAAGCACCTTTATAAATGTAACTCCATTTTCTTTACAATTTGTTTATAATTAGTCAGATGTCACTGATGCAGAAACTGCAAACATTGGAGAAAATGAAAAAGGAATTGGATTGGATGAGGAAAATTAAGATAAATTACTGTGTCCACTATCACTTAATTTTCACACTGAACTGATAAATGAATTTCCCTCACCAATTTCTCATGTTTAAAAATACTTGGAAGAAAACAAATAATAAATTCTGGAGCTAAAATCAAGGAAGATAAATCTTCAATGGATGACAAAGAAGAAACTAAAACCAGAATTGGGAAAATTAGGGCTACATGTTTATAGTATATGGAAGTAACTCTCAATCAGTTAGGTGGTACATTTTTGTGTCTCCCTCTACTGAAGAAAGGACTCAGGACAAAGAACATTAGCAGCAGGAAAGATTTCTTAAGAGAAAGTTCCTATGGGACAAGAGGGATCCTGAAAGTGGGTTACAGCTTAGACTCTTTACGAGTGGTTTTTACATAACACAATCACAGTTTACTTTGGTTCAAACATTATCAATCCATAGAATTAAGAATACAGGCGTTTAGCTAATTTTGGTCTAATTGAAAATTAATTAGCAAAGGTGTGTAACACTGAGAGGAACAAAGCCCCTTTGGAAAAGTGTAGGATTGAATGTCAGTGTTCTGATGATTTATCTATGTACTCATAATGCTGTTTCTATGTTTGTTATGTTGTTTAGGTAAAGTGAACAACATGGCGTCAGTCACAATCCAGCTCTGCACTCTCATCTCTGGGCGACTGGCAGGTCTAGCCATGGTGTCTCCAATTTGCCTCCTAATTTCTAATGACTAGTCCTCACCCACAGGCATGGTTTGCCTCACTTTATTTCATTTATGTTTTCAGTGGTGACAAACTTAAATTTGCTTTAAAATGATAGTCCCATAGCTCATGACATAGCCCATTATCCTGGAATATAACCCTCCTGAGAAGGACATGAAGTTTTAAATATTATTCGCTAGAGAAAACCAGCCATCATGAAGATGATTCATTATGCACTGAGAGACACACAAACATAATCACACTCACACTCCTGGGCTCAGTCCCTTTCTCATTGTCTGTGAATCTCTACCTGTAATATTTGAACCAGATTTGCTGTCTATCAGCAAAATCTGAACCATATTTAATCATTAATGGCTCAGTGGAGGACTGAATGCCATACAGAAATTTTTTTATTTTTTTTTAACATTTTGGTTTTTATCCACTCCTTACATTAAATAGTATGATCCATAGAGCTGTGTTTATCTCTTTACACTATTAAAGAGATTGATATTGACCTGCTTAGAGATTATAATATGAAGTTAAATTTTATTTATCAAATTATTTAACTAGAAGTATTATATTTGTAATGTGTTAATAATTAATTTTTATGAATGGAGATATTGCCAAAGAACATAATTAAAGAGTAGTTTTATAATAAAACTCTTTATTTTTTAGATTAATTCGTTAATTCCCATATCTGATTTTGTTTCCATCCATTTGCTACCATTGTGACATAGTTAGATTTTATAAAGATCTGAGTTCTTTGTCTCCAGAAATTGAAGGATAAATTTGAGGACAACAAGAATAATTTAGGAGACTGTTTACTGGAAAAGTAATAAGAAAAAAATCTCTTGATGGGTCCCCACCAAGAAGGAAAGATATTCAACAGGCTTTCTTTTTTTTGGCTTTGTAAAGATAGTCTAAAAGAATCTAGTTCAAAAGAGTTAAAAAAGTTAACTGATTATCTCGTATTTCTCACAGTTTCTTGGGTCTAGTGAGGTTGTAGAAAAGAGTTGTTAAGTAACTCAGATATTTTCTGCGTCGAAGGAAAGGTGCTTATCTTTCTCTTTATTGTATTTTTTTAACCTTGTGTTTACCTCTGCTTCTCTAAGCTTGGCTTAGTGTCTACTAGTGCTTAACTTGGGTGGGTTATTTTATTTTCTTTCATCTGATCCTATCATGAGGACTTTATGACTTCCTATTAATAATAGTTAAATTAAACTACTACACCACAAATCATAAGAACACTTGCCTAAAACTCATGAGAAAATCATTGAATGTAGTTTCAAACTTGCCAGTCCATGGAAATGGTCTTGGGACACCTAGGAATCTTCAAATATTTGCCAAGACACACTGCAACACCATGGTGAGGGGGAAATTCTGGTATCTGTAAGCAAATATTATAACTGAAGTAAGTGTAAAGTCACAAACGCAGAACTAGAAGTAAGAAGCATATACTGAGCTTCAAGTAGAAGTGAAAAAGAAGTCAGTGGTCCGTGTGTGGGGGTTTAATAGAACAAAGGTCTCTCAGAATTTAGAAATTAGTACTGCACGCATGGGTATAAGATCATAATTAATGTTTATGTGGTGCACAGGAACACAAATTGATGAATTAACTTCAATGAGAGTTTATAATTAGGGAAGCTCTTGTGTTCGCAATGGTGAAAAACTTAAATATGCTTTAAAAAGATAGTCCCACAGCTCATGACATATCCTATTACCCTAAAATATAACCCTCCTGAGGACATAAAATGTTGAAAACAATTCGCTACGGAAAACCAGCCACCATGAAGATGATTCATTATGCACTGAGAGACACACAAATATAATCACACTCACACAGAAGATATGACTGGATATTACAGTCTGTAAATAAAAATCAAATTTAATTGTTATATAAATATTTTAAGTTCATAAATATTAAATTTAAACAGTAACTCATGTATAAAATATTCAGTACTCTGAAAAAGATAAAAACTGAAAATACTTAACATTTCAAATATCCTAAAGAAATAGTCATTAACTGTACTAAAACATAGTTAATGAAATGAAAACAAATATACTCACACTTCCATTAAATACTTTAAACAACATACAATATGGAAAATTGGCTAAAACATATGTCAGAAGAAACTATAGTACAGCACGGAGAGAAAACAACAGAGATAGAAGGACAAGAAGTTGCCATGTATATTGATCAAAATTTCAAAAAGAAGGAAGTAGGGGAAAATAAGCACCATGTTCCAGGATTGAAGAAGGACCTTCCTTACCAAATTAAATAAGATTAGTCCTATTGGGGTAATCGAGTGATACCTTCAAAGTTCACTGAGATACATCAAAATTAAAATGCAAAAAAAGAAGCTGGGAATGGAAGACACATGTCAAAAATCCCAGCCATTCTGAGGGTTCAGTAGTAAGGAACTCTAGCTTTACAACATCCTGGGAAATTTAGAGATTTTTCCTCAATATTGAAAAACAATAGCTGTAGAAGACATAGCTGAGTCCTAGACTAACTGTCCATCATCACAAATGAAAGGAAGAAAGCAATTTAAGGGTAAAAAGACAAGACTGTGCATTGCAAGATTTTCTCCTTAATAATAAATGGTGTCAGAAGATGGAACATCAGTGCACAGGGAATTGTTATGCCAAATACTGACACACTATTATGAAAGACATGTTGAGGTAGTCCACAATTACAATTCTTGAAATAATTCTTTACATAAGCCATTTCTTAAAAAGATCTTAACACAGAAAAAGATTGGAATTCAAACAGAGGGGCCAGGGATTTAGCTCTGTGGCGCAAGTGCCTCTTGGCAAGCTCAAGGTCATGAGTTCAATCCCCGGTACAAAAAATAAAAAAAGAGTGTGAATTCAAGCAGGAATGAATTACATAAAAATTACAGAAATAATAATTTAATAATACTAAAGGAAATAGGTTATTAAAAAGTATTCAGAAACTGCTTATTTTTTTATTTTTAATTATTTATTGATTGATTTATTGATTTATTGATTCATTGATACTGGGGATTCAAACTCATGATCTTGTGCTTGCCAGGAGACACTTGTGCTGCTGAGCTATATTCCCAGCCAAAGATTAGTTTTTAAAATACATAAGAAAATTTTTACATAGGAAAATCACTAATCGATTTCCAGGTTGACAGACAGAGATCATGACGTCAAAAAACAGAGCCAATGTTCTATTTTGTATTTGACAAGGATTCAATGTGTAGGGACAAGGATTCAATGTGTAGGGCCAAGTATGGTTTAATCATTTTTAAACCCATAACTAAACCCATTACTCTGAGCTGAGTATTAAAACTATCTGTATTGTACAGATGAAGTCATTGAGAAGCAGCTGTTAGTAATGAGCTACAAGTAGGCTCCTGGTAGTGTGCAGTTAGCAGTTTTGTTGTACTGCTTAACTGTGATTCATTCTTTTTAAAAAGCAATCAAATTTACAGCAAATGCATCGTTTTTAAACCTGAGCAATTAACTGAAATATTATATATTATTAGCATATAAAATCGAAACTTTAAAATCTTTCTATTAATTTTGGCTAAAGTACACGGTTTTTCAAAAACATGGTGAAAAATGTATTCAAGTTCAGCTTGCTGATAGTGGATATGCATAATCCCACCGTTCTGACCATCAGAAGCAAGTGGACCGCAAGTTCAGAAATATATTAGGAAACTTAGTGAGACATTATCTCATAATAAAGTCAATTTTACAAAGACCTGAAGATGTAACTCAATATGAAAACTCTGATTCAAACCCCAGTACTATAAGAAGAAAAAAATGTTGTATACAATCTAATAATATACAGAGAAAATCATAATTATATGAAAGGCAAGAACTTACTCAATTTTTGACAATAAAGATACTTAAATAGATAGTACTCTTTACTCAAAAACCACCCAAACTTCCTGTTAAAAAAAAAAAAAAAAAACTTCTGCTGCTAAATATGTCAATTAACAACACTAAATAACATTACCAAATAATTTCAAAAAATAGGTGCTATTATTTGATAAGAATAAAATGTATGTAGGAATTGATATACCTGAAATATAAGCATCTAAAGTATTAACAGAATACAACCTATATAGAAAATGTTTATATATTATATTTGAAGAAGACATTAATTATTTTGAAATTAACCCTTAATCAGTAAAATATTAGAAAAATGAAGTATATCATTTTAAACAATTAAAATTTGACTCAAATAACATAATACTTTCAGAAACCACTAGATAGCTTTGAGCACTTAAAAGCATAATTTTCTCAGAGATAAATTTGTTAAATTAAAAAATTAAAAAAAATACAGGATCATATACATAAGGAAGCATGTATAGGGAAAATATTTTAGCATTTTTAAGTCTACAAAAGGAAACAAATCTCAATCAAAGGCTTTCTTTTACTAAGAAACCTATTGCAATATGTATAGTGTAATATAGCACATAATTGCTACAGAACACAGCCAAAATTTCTCAAACATGAATTATATTGTTATATAGAGCAGACTTTCATAATAATGTAAAGAAAATGATACGTTTCAAAATCCTCCATCATTTATGAAAAAAAACTGAAATAATGACACCTTTGATTTTAGTGTACCAGTGATAAGTAAGAACTGGTCCTATATTTCAATATTTTAATTTTTATACACAGACTTGCAAATCAGCAATTATAAAGCAAAGAATCAAGAATAGAGACAAAGCATTAACAGATTCTCTCATTGAACATTAAAAAATGACCTTCATATACCTGGAAAGTTGTATGAGCAAACATGAGTTTAACTTTATTTTATATTTTTGGAATTTATTGGGAAAATTAAATATATTTTAACGAATGTCAGACAGTTCAGATTTTTTTTTTTTGTTTCATAAAATTAAATAAATAGTTTGCCCCCCATGATTCTCCAATCCCTGGCTTCAATCTTTTGGTTTTGCTGGGTTCACCAGTCCTGAACTATGACATCATAACATTCAACTAACCCTAACCAAGGTTCACACTGAAAGCCTTGCCCTAAACCAGATTCCAAAATTACATCAAAATACTGATTTAACTTTCCCCTCTGAGACTGCTAAAAATTTGTCAAATTATTTTTTTTTCTTGCCATGATAATAAACACAACTTCACCTCATTATCGGCTTGCCTTGATATACACAGGGAACAATTATCAGACAGGAGACAGCAAGCAGCGTGAAGCACTAGAAATGCAGTAATTTCATACAGCCAAAGTACAATATTTCAAAGAAGTATACACAGATATGTGTAATAACATGATACAGGATCCTATTTAAAACATTTCTAAGTGTCAATCTTAAGAACCTCAGCATTAGTCTAAAAAGAATGGAAAGGTTTCAGCATAGGAAGGATTTATTGGCCTTTTGTCTTTACTTTCATTTATTTATTTATTTTTGGTAGTTTAGGTTCCTTTAGAAATATTTTATGAAAAATAAGTAAATATAGTCCATTAGAAACATTAATTTAGAAATATCAGAAATGTGATTTCAGTGACATTAATCCAAGTTCATTGACTAAATGCTTATGTGATGAATCACTTATGATACATGTATTATTTTAGTTTTTAGAAAAGAATACCTTTATGCATTTTTCTCTCTTATGTAACCATCCAGGACAAGATATATTTATTATGTTTTCCATGCTCCTAAAATCATCACCTATATTTTTGGATATTTAACACATTAACATCTGAAAAAAAGTCTTAACTGAAGGCCTATTAGAAGAAAACAAGTTTAAGATAAAATCTGAGTTTAAATCTAGACTCTGAAACTGAACCATTATTTTAATAATATGCTAAAATGAATAAATATTATTATATTTAGGTAAAAGATGCCTAAAATAATAACTGCAGCTGCTTGAATAAAATAGATTTTTAATTAGAAAAACAAAAGAAATTGAAAAGACAAAAAGACTAAAAGAAGAATTGAATCTCTGATTGAATTTTCATTCTTTAACATGAAGATGAACACATCATTCAATAATTTGACATAACATAGTACAAAAATGCAACAGAACTCTCTTTTGTCCTGGATTATGGTTACAAAATGTTTATAGTAAAAGGTTTTTTTTTTCAGATTTCATTACTAAGAATAACTATATTTCACAATATTTAAAAAGAAAGTGACACATTAAATAATTTAATGTTGGTAAAAGGCAAGTTCAGTGACTATGAAGAATAATAGTGAAAAATATTGATAGCCAACTTCATTGTACTTTGTACAGATAATCAATATCACAGATAATTTCCACAATCTATTTTACTTCTTCCGAAACTCTACCACAGTTTTCATTTTATTTTCAAATAAATTGATATATAGAGTACTAAATCAAAAAATACGAAACTAAGGATGAGGTTAGGAATCCATCTGTAATTGTTTCCTAATGTACCAACCTACAACTTTAAAAAGAATAAAGTAAATAAAATAAAAATATTTGAAATATAAAAATGTTAAGTGATGCCCAAGGAACATAGTAATATCCAAAATTAAAAGAGAATATTTCCTTATAGCAAAAAATAATGAAAAAAAATCAAACTATCATGTATAAAATATTAATTAAGCACTATCCATATATATCTGTAAATATCAAATTATCAGACGCAGTATTTGTGACTTTTTCATACACATGCACAAGGTGAATTATAGTCAGTGTAATAACAACATGTAAGGGTCAAATTGCTAAGAAAGCAATGCTTCACTGAGCAATGAATTTTAGATGACTATGTTCAACTTGCCTAGAATTTAGACAGACAGAAATATTTGAATAGAGTCAATAGTTGGTAGACTAATTTGAAAAGATACATTAGATAGGAAAATAAATTAATCTGATAAAGCTAATTAAGAAAGGCCACAAACATGTTTCTTTAATGGTAGAGATCACCATGATTTAAAAAAATCTTGAAATAAAGCATATTTATTCTAGTATCTCTATAGTATGATTAATCCCTTTAGGTATATGCTGAAACGGAAACTGACTTTTCAGGTTAAAAAGTGTGCACGTTTCAAACAGTTAAAAATCTTGTTTGAGATAAATAACATTATACATCCCTTTGTAAAGGGACATAGTTTCTGTGTTAGTTTACTTTTATATATTCTTTTAAAGATCTTTCTTCTTTCTTTGTTCTTTCTCTTTTTTTTTTTTTCTTTCTTTTTTCTTTTGGAGGCAAGATTTCACTATACAGTTCAGGATAGCCTTGAACTCAGAGCAATCCTCCTGCCTGTCTCTTGAATGCTAGAGTTACAGATGTACACAATCACACCAGGCAAGATCTGGTATTTCAAAGCCAGTGATTTTTGGATTAGTAAAGTACTTTTAAAAGCAGTTGTACAGTTTTTCTTTTTAAAATGTATACCATGGTATTTACTGCATTTTTCAACCATGCTAGTTTCCATATTTCATATTGTCTGTGCAATATGTTAAAGATATTTTTTCATCAGTGTTAAGTAACTTACATCCATAGGGGGAAAGTCAAATGAATTATTGTTGGTTAAGTTGTCTTTTCGTTGTAGAACATAATAATACTTTTCTGCTGTATAACGGAGGAACTACAAATTACTAATTATTTAGAAAGGACATATTAGAAATATGATAAACTATAATCTATATAGCAACATCAGCATACTCAGGACTGTATGATGGAGGAAAGCAAATCATGAAAATTGTATAACTATTTCAAATAGAAGTGGATAAGGTAATATTCATTTACTTATGACTGATATTCATGCACTACTAAAAGCTGGTCAAGCAAAAGGTACTATTCAAATCTGCACTTTTGAGAAATGTCATGTCATGTCATTTAATTAGTTTGTTCCAATTACAATATATACGGCTGAGTGTCTCATTTCTTTTAAAGAAGTATACGCTTTTTTACTAAAGAATTCTACAGTTTTTGAAACAAAGAAATAAAATTGAAGAATTTCATGGAACCTAAAGAGAGTTTTGACCATCCAACCTGTGATAATGGGATTTCTGCCAAATTTGTAAGACAGAAGGTACAAGGAATATCTTGACAAGGCCAAAGCACTTCCTAAGAAGTTATGAATTGAGCTGACCTCTGAAAATTCATGTCTTTAACACTTCTGGCCTTTTGAAAGATTTCACACAATTTCCCAATGGTATCTTATTTCCTGTAACATTTTTCCTGTATGCAGCATATTTGAAGCACTATACTCAACGGAGTGGTTGGCATTTGGGTAAAGAAAATAATGAAAAATCATGGGAGGAATAAGGTTTAACTCAAGCTTGAAATTCTTCCTACCCTGCTGGAGGCTGGGGTTACAGGCATGTATCAGCGCATCGGGCTGGGAGCGCAAGTATCTCACCAACGTCTGGTTTGTAAAGCCTCTGGATATACACTCAGAAGTGGGAATGCTAACTCAAACACTAGTTCTAGATTTAATTACTTTGTGAAACTTATATACTCTTTCCCATAGCAGACACAATGTTTAATATACCCACCAAAAATTTACAGGGGCCACAATTTCTCTAATTCATCAAAATTTATTATTTTATTTTAATAGTCATTCTAACAAGTGTGTGGTAATACTGTACCTCAGGTTTGTTTGAATTTGCATTTTTCTAGCAACTATATAATTATAAATATAACTCTTGAATATGTATTTATAAAATATAATTTTAAAATGCACATCAGTCTTTTAAATATCTTCTTAGGAGAAATATTTGTTCAATATCTTTGTCTATGTTAAAATCAAGGTATTTGTTTTCTTCTTTTGGGCTGTTCATATTCTTTATATATTTCAGAGGTTAAAACCTTTCACATGTGTATATTTCCAACATGTTCTTCCATGACACAGATTACTGAATTGTTCTCTTTGTTGTTCAGAAGCTTTTCAATTTCCTGAAATTTACTTTGTCTATGAATTTCTATGATTTTGGGTTAATATTGAGAAAATGTGGCATTAAATGGTATCACAGATTTTTTTCGTTTACTTTTGTTATCAGTTTTACACACAAATATTTAATATATTTTCTTTTTTGTAGGTTTACGGTCCCACCTCACTTTCCTGCGTGTTAACTAGTTTTCACCATACCACTTGTTAATGAGAATATCATTGCCCATGTAAAGCATCAAAAATAAAAGAAATACAGTAATAATCCTAAGCAAAGATAAAGAATGATTTGTACACTGAAAAGTGTGCCACAATGATAGCAAAAATTAAAGACTGTAGTAGAAAGACATCCTCTGTTCATGGATTACAAAATCACTACATGTTATTAAAAGCAA
The DNA here is from genome assembly GCF_034190915.1 of Cavia porcellus. Taxonomy (NCBI): domain Eukaryota; kingdom Metazoa; phylum Chordata; class Mammalia; order Rodentia; family Caviidae; genus Cavia; species Cavia porcellus. The sequence continues at coordinate 86,939,614 of NW_026947484.1, forward strand.
GAGCCCAGTGACTTTTTTAATAAATAGAAAAAGTTATAAAATTTATACAGAACCAGAAAAGACCCTAAATAGACAAAATGTACTTGATAAATAAAACTGAAACAGTTAAATTTCCTGATCTAAAAATATGTTACCAAATTGTACTAACAGAAAGTGTGATACTTACACATAGACCAATAGAATAATTCGGAGACAAAACATAAATTCAGATTATATCCTTTTGGGTTTGCACCAAAAAATAGTAAACTTGGATCAAATGACAGTTTTATTTTTAGATTTCCCAAGACACTTTATACTAATTGCCATAGTGTATATAATAGTTTACATTCCCACAAACTGTTCATGGGATTTTGACCTTGCATTCCTTAAAATCACTATTTATATTTTGTATTCTTTAGAGCAGTCATTTTGACCAAGGTGAGAAGGAACCATGATTTGATTTGCATTTCTCTGATAGCTAAAAAGGCTGAGCATTTCTCTTATAATTATTGGGCATTTGTAATTCTTCTTTGGAGAAACATCTGTTCAGTTCTTTTACTCATTTGTTGATTGGGTTATCTTTATTAATCTTTTTATGTGAGTTTTTCAAATTATCATTATATATTTTATATATATTATTCTTGTATTGTTGGAGTATCTGGCAAATAGTTACTCCAGTGTTTTACTCCTTTCTTCACTGTGTTAATGGTTTCTTTAGCTATGAATTTTTTAGTTTGATGTAATCCAGTTGATTAATTCTTCCTGTTATGTTATGAGCAATCGGAGTTCTATTCCAGAGGTCATTGTCAGGGCTATTCCTTAAGAATTATTCTCTCAGTTTTCAGAAGCACCTTAGATTGAAATTTAATGAACCTGTACTTTTGATTATCTGAATTATAATATCCATAGGTACACATTTAAAATCTACTTATCTGTTTTATGACATTAATAGATTGTTAATACGTTATAAGTTCAGTGTAATACAAAACAGAAACAATACTCATCAGATGATATTTAGGTAAATAAATAACTTATTAAAGACACTTGCTATATTTTAGTGGAATCAGATTGTTCTTTAAAAGTCTCACTGAAAACTCACTAGTATGTTTTAGTACCAGTCTATAGGCACTATCCAATTCTGTGAAACCTGAACTAAGATTGAAAAGGGGATAGGAAAATTGCATCTGGGGGTGTGTAAGAAATAATTAAGCTGCAGATGATTTAGTTCTAGCAAACATACTCCCACCACAATATACATGTGTATGTGTATGTGTTTATAACCACATATGGCTAAATGTATGTATGTATTTCTTTATTTTGATGTTTTTGAGACAAGGTCTCACTGTGTAGTTCATGCTGGCCAGAACGGTATGGAACTCACAAAGTGCTCATGCCTCAACCTCCCCAGTGCTGGAATTGCTGGCATGCACCATCACACCTGGCTTTTGCATAACAGTTATTGATTGAGCAGTTCTGCTAACAGACGAGATTTTTGTCAATGTCTATAAAGGAAGGTAGATGAAAATAAAAGTAAGAGTATTAATTCAAAACCCAAAACCCAAACCTTATTGCGTGGTAGACTTAAAAATAGTGTCATCTCATCAAGAGATATATGTACTTTGACTAAAACTTCTGAGTCCAGACTGTCCTCAGAGAACAAAATAATGTGTCTACTTTGTAATTCTTTTATTGCCAATGCCTCTTAAAGATCATACTTGTTTTAATCCAAATTTAAATATAAAATTGTTGTAGCCTTTTCATTGTGTAAGAGACAATTAAATTTTCATTAGAATTTAATCATTTATATTTAACTAAGATTCTTTTGGGACAAATTATGACCTCTAATTTCTGTGTTTATATGTGTGTATATTTTCTAAGAAATGTACATTGTTTTATAAGAAAAATAAAAACATGAGGATTTGCACATGTGCTCACATACTCCTTCATTAGAATTCATGACACATGTTACTCACTAAGAATCTTGACCTCCATTCCTTTGCTGATAGTATCCATTGTCTATTAAAGCACAAGAAAAAGAAAAAAACTAAAAATGGATCATGTGGTCAACAAAGATCTCCTGTTGATTATGAGAAAATGTGTATTTCTTAAAGTGAATTATTAATCTGCAGAGATTGGCTCTGTTTGCTTGTGCAATCCTGTGTTTATTTCCACAAAAGATCTTGCCATACAACATTTAGATAATAAAAATCTCGAAAAAAATCTTCAGAGCGTCAACAACCTGAAGAAACTATACAGTTTTTCACAGCTCACACTGATTTCTGTATCTTATTTATACCATTTTAGCAGAATTAAATTTCAGTTGAAAATTTTATTTCTCAATAAACATAAAATAGAAAAACTAATAAAATTCAATATTCTCTTTGGACGCTTATCTGAACTTTACCTAAATATATTTTATTGTCATATATACCCAAGTCATATGAATAAATTATTTATATTTTTTTACATATACCAAAATGTGATCACAATACTAATTTAACAATAGGATCTTTCTGTTATCTGAAATGCACATATTATATCTGTTTAATCAAATTATTATTTGCTCTTAAAAAAATCACAGATTTTACTTTTTAAATGCCCTCTCTCCAGACCATATATCCTCAACCCTTGTGGGTATAGGTAGTAATTTTGAATCAAAGAACTTATTGTTTCTAATGAATCTATTTTAAAAGATTCATTTCTTTAGGTTTAACAAAGAGAAAAGAAGGTACACTGAAAAATTTTTCTTCCCCTCAAAAATTTCATTATACCATAAAGATAATTTGAAGTTATATCAACAGACTGAAAGTAGTAGTCAATTTATTTTTATTTTGGCTGAGAGTTTATAATCTTTACCATTTGTGTAACAAAACAAATTAGGAATAGGATATACACCAAAATCATTTTATGTCAGTAGTAATATTATATAGTCAAATTTCAAAGCAGTTCTAAGAGGATGCATTAAAGAGTTTAGTGTGGTTCCCGCCCCAAAGCATTGAAACCAGGGTCTTTCTATTGAGCTGTATTTCTTTTCGTTTATATTCTTTAAATTTCAAGGCAGGGTTTGCCATGACGCCAAGTTCTCCACAATGCCCTTGAACTAGGAAACTTCATGTCTCAAATCCCCAGGGTGCTGGGATTACAAATGTGTTCTAAGATGGTTTATACTGTTTGTTTTTGTAGTATGCTGCTAAGGATCAAACTCAGTCTTGTTTTTTCGAGATAAATAGTACCAATGAACCATAGTTCATCAAGATGTCTTTTATGCGTTTACTTATTTCTTTTTTTACTTTAAAAAGAAAAGAAAGATAAATAGTAAAACAGAGCTTCACAGCAGGTTAGTAGAACAGTTACAGGAGTTGATACCTTGCATAGTCTTTTCATAGTAGTTATTTAGAATATAATATATAGGCATGATAACTTGTCTAAATACATTAGCACAAAACATTCTTTTCAAAGAACAAATGTCTTTTAATTTTTTTCCTGCCTAATTTCTCTAGGTATCCTAATATTGTGTTGCACAATAGTGATGATAGTGGTGATAAGTTTTTTCATGTGTTATGAAGTCTTTCATTTTTAATCATGTTGAAACATATTTCCTCTATAGTTAATATGTTGACAACTTCTAGCATGAAGTAACACTGAATCTTACTGAATGCTTTTTCTAAAAATATTTAGATGATTTTATGTTTTTTCTCTTAATTTTGTCAGTTATTTACTCTATACAAATAATGTGAAAATGTAATAGGTAAAAGTATGATTGCATAAATGTAAAACTCTAATATGAAAGAAGGAAAACTTGAGTAAAGCTAATTCTGCAGTTGGTAAGATATCAGCTATTAACCTATTTCAGCCAGGACAGGGGTGCATTTGATGTTTCATAGCCTGGAAATTGTTAGAGCTTTGTTTGTATTCAAATATCAACAGAAATATTTTGTAAAATATGAAGTATGCATAACTATATTTTAATTAATTTCTTAAAAATTTATTTAAAGAAAGACTAAATAAAACAGAAAATATGTAGGATAATACACACGTACAGAGAAAAAAATAAACAGTAAGAAATCACTAGTTGATGTTTACATAACTGACAAAATTAAGAGAAAAAACATAAATTACATATTGTCATTTTACAAAGTTCACAATAAGTATGTCTGGTATTGTTTAATTCCTACCTCCACCAAAGTGCTAAAAGATCTAGATAGCAGGAAAGACACAGTACAGAAATATAATCAGGATCTGGAAATCCAAGAATACATTTTTAAGCACTCTTCTATGAATAAATAAGTCACTGCATCAGTGGGAGAAAGGGAAGGAAGAAAGGATATGTCCCTCCTTCAGTCTCTGTCCAATGTGACTGAGCTGTGACCACCCTGAGTTTCTACTAAACCTTTGATAGACTCTCACTTTGACCTTGTGACCATGGTGTTTGTGTGCTCACATGAAGAAGGGTTGGGCCATGGTCAGGACCTTCTCTGGGTGGTTTTCTGGTTAAAGCCTTGTTTTCTGAAATGAAAGAGACAGGACTTCAGAGTTACTACTTTACATGGATCTTGCATTCAAACAGTGAATTTTTCTTTTTTTAAATTTTATTTAAAGAAAGACTAAACAAAACAGAAAATAGGTAGAAATAATACATAGGTTCAGAGAAAAAAAAATGAACAGTAAGAAATCACTAGTTGATGTTTACATATTGTGGTTTTATAAATAGTTGTTCAAGATACAAAAATGGAACATATAAAGCGAGAATTCAAAAAGCGAGATTGCAAACAGTTTTGTTAACTGTCCAACAAAAACTAAGTAACATGGTTGTCAATCCTATACAATTAAAGATATGCAATTATCCATATCTTCATTTAGATATGTTTCGATTAAAAAAACTAAAGCAAGTTAAAATCATTCTGAACAAAGAATAATAGCATTGCCATTTTTGTATCCCTAGGAAAAGTCTCCATCACATATAACATCATTTGACCTGTTGTTGAATTTGACTTGATAGAATTTTTATATCTGTGTTAATCAAGAATAATGCTGTGTGTGTGTGTTTGTGTGTGTGTGTGTGTGTGTGTGTGTGTGTGTGTGTGTGTGTGTTGCTTAGTCTGTTTTGGGAATGTTGGTAGACTGGCTTCAAACAATGAATGTGAAAATCTTACCTCATCTTCAATTTTTGAAATAGCTTGTAAAGGATTGAAATTTTTAAAATATTATGGAAGTCACTATGGAAAACAAAATTAAGATTGCTAAAAGAATGCACGAAGTAAAATTGTCACGTGATTCATCAATCCTGTTACTAAGGGTATATACAAAGGATGTGAAACTGATATATGGGAGAAGCATTTGCACTTAATGTTTATTGCCAAACTATCTTCAATGTGCAAAGTGTGAAATCAATGCTACTTTCCATGGAAAGAACAAATAAAGAAAATTTTGTGCACATACACATTGCTATACTATTCAGCCATTAAAAATAATAAAATTGGAAGACTTGCAAAAACATGGATGGAATTTGAAGATGTCATGTGAAATAAAATAAGTTAGGCACAGAAAGACAAATATGTATGTTGTATGTAGGTATTTTCAGAAGCTTCATATTAGATCTGATGGAAAAAAATAGAGTGGAATCTATAGACTGTCAAGGGGAGGATTGGCAACAGATCTGTTAGAGAACAGGTGACAAAATATACTTACATAGTCATATAACTATAATTTATAAGAAGTTATGATATATTTCAAAACATTTGGAAAAGGAAAGTTGAAGCATCTTAACGTGCAGAAATTATAAATGTGTGAAGGGGTAGAAATGCTAATTGCTGTACTTTGTACATAGATGTCAAGTTATTACATTCCATTTCATGAATATGTTCAGCAACTATGCGTCAACTAGGAATTTTTAAAACTTTTTTGCAAAAAGGGTCATCTCTATGTTAAGTGTATAAATTTATTTTAAATTTCTAATTATGAAATGTTGGTAAAACTTAACAGCAATGCTGAAGAAAATTTTGAATATGTATGAACCATTATTCCTAAAAAATTATTTCATTAGAATTTTAAATTTGAATAAAACAATTGTTACTATCATATTATACCAAATATTATACTTCAAAGAGATAGATATGCTTGCCCTGATTTAAACATTACACAATGTATGTATCAAAATATCACATGGTACATTCTTAAATGTGCACAATCTTTGTTTCATCTACCATTAAAATAAATTCACAAAAAATCTATTACCCAAGATTATAAAAACATGTACAGTTTTATAAATGTATAAAATATTAAAGAGATAGATCTTATTTCATTTATAAATATAATTTTTGTATGCTCTGTTAAACTATTTGTGTTGTACAACATCAAATGAAAATAAAGTCAGGATAAGAAACCCAAAAATTTTATGTAAATTTCTAGGCATGTTTACAAATGAGAGTTGTGATTAGTCCATAAGCTCTAAAGATGTAAGAATCTAGTATTATTTCTCTATGACATAATGATATAGAGGAATGAATCTCCTGATTTCTACTATATGTCTGGTATAAGATTGTGTTCCCTAAAATCAAAGAGTGAATTTTAGGAACAAAAGAGGTTAGGGACAGAATATATTTATTGAGAGAAAGGAAGCTTCTGTCTGAGAGATACAGATGGATTCCTGAATGTGTTGCCAAAGACTATCTTTTCTAGGGAATTTTAAAGAGTAAAATCATGGGATGAGATGGTTTCAAGGTGGGGAAAACTGGGAACTGCAAGGCAGACAGGCATAATGTGGATCAGAATAAAGGTTAACCAATAAGATTAATTGTTCAGGTAAAATTGATTGCGATGGGGACAAATAGGGGAAGCAAGCATTCTTAGAGAACAATGACTCTTCCCATCAGGGGTTGGAATGGTGATTCTTGATCTCTTCAGGATGATAGAGAACTATTTGGACTATCAATCCTTAGGATGTGGCTATATTTTCTTTGTTTTTTTGTCTTGAGATCTGGCTCACAGCAAGCGGTGTCTGTCTCCCTCACAGTTGCAAGGTATCTGGTCTTCTTCACTGGCTGTTTCAACGGACCAAGGATGCCTGACTGCCTGTAACATTTTTACTACCTCCATGGCCTGTAACATTTCCCTCTCTGAAGAAGTGACCTGAACTGCTATTAGTGAGTAATGGGCCATGATGCTCTGGATGAAGGGCTTCATAGTTGTTAATCAGCAGTAGGGATACTTTGCAGAGATTATATCTAAAGGCCATTGATAGACACCAGGCATTTTTATCTTCGGTAGGTGTACAACTTTAAATCTAGAGGAGATAAAGGCAAATAAACAGTTCAGTATGCATGGGCTAACTATAAAATTAATAGGAAAGTTATGAGTACAGTTAACAAAGAGTTCCACCAAGAGAAGCTAGTAATGGCTTTCTATAAGGTAGATAAGGACATTTTAACAGCAGCACAGAGTGGTAGTTGTACAATTGTAAAAAATAAATGTGTATATGTTCCTGATCCTTCTGCTAATATCTCAACAACTGTTCAAGACATTAGCTGACAAATCAGTGACGTCTGATTCTAAAATTTCCTGAAACTTTTTAGATTTTTTAAAAAAATTGAAATCTAAATGTTTCATACAGAACTTTGGCTATACTATGTTTACTGCAAAAATTGATTAAGCGGGAGGAGCAAAGATGGTGGATAGACAACAACTGGCTACAGAGGCTCCCTGAGATAGTCAACTTAGAATTCAACATAATACAGAGTGGGGAGCCCTAAAAAGTGGGAGATGAATTCTCTCATGCCTAGAAGAAATTAAGACGAGTTGCCAACCATCCAACTTGCCAACCATCCAAGTCCCGCAGCAATTGGCCAAAGTCCCGCGTGATTTGCCGAGCCGTCCGAGGTCCCACCACTTTGACTCACTGGAGACACAGTTACATTGAGTTTGGGGGTTGGTGAGCCAAACGGAGAGCTGAGAAATAGATCACCTATAAAGGAAGGCCCATCAGAATAACAGCAGGGTGCCTATGGTGAGTGATGGGAGTGGAGCCATTCCATAAATAGGGGGGCTCCAGCAGACAACATTCTGGGACTGAGCATGTCTGGCAAGTACAAGAGGCAGCAGTAACTTCAGTCAATTGTTCCCTTCCCAAACAGGATTGGTGACCCAGCTAGGCCTGGGTCACGTGACCTGGCTGAGACCCAATAGGCTATCCAAAATCAAGTCCCTATAGCAGTGTTGCACACTAATCACACCAACCCAGTGAAGCCTCAGAAGTTTGACTAACCTGGAGGGGAGGTGGCGCAAAGTAATACAGTGCAGGCCACAGCAGCTTGACTGACCCAGAGGGGAGGGGCAAGCATGCACTGTCCCTGTCTGCAACTCACTAGCAAAGGGAAGGATCATCTAGCCAGTGCACTTCAGAAGAATTGTAAGAAACAAAGAAAGAAATTGGGGCCTCCTGGAAGAAGCAAAAAAGATGGGAAGAGGAAGGAACAACAAAAATTCCCTAGGTCCCAACCCTGAGAACATTGACCCAGGGCAGGTAAATACAAAGGAGAAGGAGAACAGCAAACATGCAATATCAGACACAGCACCAGTGGACTTAAAGAGATATATTCAGGACCTCATAGATGAGTTCAAAAGTGAAATAGCCAAATAAAGCAAGATATAAGAAGATTAATAAAAGAGATACTAAGCAACCCCCAAGCAGACACAGACAAAAGAAAGGAGGAACTCAAACAAAGGAGAGAACCATTTGATGAAGAATATTAAAAAATATAGAATACATGAAGCAGATTCAAAGAGATCACTAGGAAATTAAAAACTCTATGGAATGATGGCAAATTATCTTGAAAGAAACTAAGGATAGATTATCCAAACTGGAGGACAATTTTGCAATGTAGAAGTATGAAAGGGAAAACTTTTTAAAAATAACAAGGAAACAAGCAGTAACAATACAGAGGCTAGAAGACAACAAAAGGATCTATAACTTGAGAATAAAAAATGTGAATGAAGAAGCGGGGATACAAACAAAGGAACGACAAAGTTTATTCACAGAAATAATTAAGGAAAAATTCCCAAACATAGGAAAAGGAAATGATATTCTGATGTATGAGGCATACAGAACTCCAGCCACTACAACCGAAACAGAGTTACACATAGGCATATAATAATCAAGATCCCAGAAATTCAGTATAAGAACAGACTATTAAAAGCTGTTAGAGACAAGAAACAGATCACCTATAAAGGAAGGTCCATCAGAATAACAGCAGACTTCTTGTCACAAATCATCAAGTCAAGAAGAGCAAAATGGAGCAAAATATTCCAAAACATTCCAAGCCCTGAAAGAAAATAACCTCCATTCCAGATTGATATACCCTGCTAAACTGTCTCTAGAAATTAATGGAGAAACAAGATGCTTCCAAGACAAAGAGGAACTTTGGAAATTTGCAACCACCAATCCAACTCTACAGAGAATACTGCAGGGCATTCTAGAGAGAGAAAAGTACTAGGAACCCAGGGACAGTGGCAGAGAGGCCTCTATGCCTGGAGTAGACAACAGAATGAAAAAGATAAGCAGACAACTGATGGCAAAAAAAGAGCATAACAGAAATGAGGCAGAGAATATTTTATTCAAAACTGATATGATTGATAGTATCAAGTCTGAGAGTATAGGCAACTACACTGAAGATGACAAGAGTCTATTGATACACATTGTGGCTTGATAACTGCTGGTTTTTGAAGTTCTATACTATATACATAATTTTATTTTTATTAATACTGTTATGTACTGATATATTCAATTATACTATGTCTGATGATATAGTCAATTCTATTGGAGATAACGAGACAACACAGGAACCATGATAGAACTCTTTGTACAATGGTCTTATATGTTTATTTCATTTCATGTGTTTTTAAGAATATGTTTTGTTTTGCCTTTCTTTGTTTTGTTTCTTCCTCTAATATAGAAAGGATAGAAATACATGTTAAGACTCATGCATGTGTAGAACCTATAAACAGTTTATGAGAACTGATCTTATGACACTTAATGAAATGAAGAGATACTTCGAAGAAAAAGAGACACTAAAATACCTAGTGCTTATCCTGGAGTGTCATAATATGAAACCCAGAAATAGTATTATTTTTTTTCACAGTGCTATTAGCCTGTTTGGGTTTATTCAATCTCAACATAATTGAAGACTTGGATAACTGCATGTATGTTTAGGTGTAGAGGATTGATAACCATATTTCTAAGTTTTTGTTGGATAGTTGAACAGAACTGGTTGCAATCTCACTGTGTGAATCCCCACTTTATATGTTCCACCTTAGTATCTTGTATAACTATTTGTAAGAGTCTGAAATTATCAATTAGTGATTTCTTACTGTTTATTTTTTCTTTGAAATTATGTATTATTTCTGCCCACTTTTGTTCTGTTTAGTCTTTCTTTAAATATAATTTTAAAAAAGACACTGCAGTACCCAATGCTGATCATGGAGTGTCATGATGTGAAATCCAGCAATACTATTATTCTTTGTTCAGAATGATTTTAACCTACTTTAGTTTGTTTAATCTAAACATAAATGAAGATATAGATAACTGTATATCTTTAAGGGTATAGGATTGACAACCATGTTACTAAGTTTTTGTTGGACAGTTGAACAGAACTGTTTGCAGTCTCGCTTTTTGAATTCTCACTTTACATGTTCTATTTTTGTATCTTGAACAAGTATTTGTAAAATGACAATATATAAACATCAACTAGTGATTTCTTACTGTTTACTGTTTAATTTTTTCTCTGAAAGTGTGTATTATTTCTATGTATTTTCTGTTTTGTTTAGTCTTTCTTTAAATAAAATTTTAAAAAAGTAATTAAAATATAGTTATGCATACATCATATTTTGCAAAATATTTCTGCTGATTTTTTTTTTGTCTTTTTTGTTTTTATCGGTAATGGGGATTGAACTCACAATTGCCTGCTTACAAGGCAGGCACTTATGCCGCTGAACTAAATCTCCAGTCCCTCTGCTGATATTTGAATACAAACAAGGCTGGAACAATTTCCAGGCTATGAAACTTCAAATGAACCCCTGTCATGGCTGAAATAAGTGAATAGCTGATACTTTACCAACTACAGAATTAGCTTTACTTAAGTTTTCCTTCTTTCACATTAGATTTTTAAATTTATGCAGTCATACTTTTACCTAATACATTCTCACATTTTTTGTACAGAGCAAAACTTAATTTTGATTATTCCTCCCCAAGTGCCTTATTAAGCCAAAATGCTTTTCAAACATTCATTTACTGATGTTTTCCAAGTATTCCCATAATTATATATCCTTCTTTGCTATGATGAATAAGAAACTGAATTGACCAATTGTCTTGTTTAGGTATCTTGGGTGGAAGTCATTAATACTGTGCAAAAATCTGCATGCTTCTTTAGACCACCCATTTATTTAAGACAGCAAATTATTTTAATACAGGCTGAGTCATCTATTTTAGGACAAATACCTCTTAATTAGCATTTGATAGACTTTTCTGATCACATGATCACAGGCAAAGCAAATTAAACATACTTAAAAAAATGTTTAACCTTCCAAATAACATCCTTGCTTTTATGTTTCCCACTGTCTTGAAAATTATTATGTAACTAATAGTTCAAGAGATGTTTGACAGTGTTTTACTCACCAAATGCAGCATTCACTCTTCTTGTATTCTAACTATTTTATTTTACATATTTTGTTCTACTTTCCAAATTCCATTGCATATTATTTATTATCCTGGTAAGATAAAGGAACAAAAATTCATAGCTAGAACTGTTTTGTTCCTATCATGTCAGATAACCAAGTGATCTTCTTAGAAGCATAATCAAGTGATTTCTTCATAACATCCTTCAACTACTCAAGATTACAAAATTAAACTCGAATCTCTTAGGAGAGTTTACAAGACATAGTAATGTAAGTTTGTTCCTACTTCTTAAATTTTATCTTTAATGATTTCTAAATGTCTAATATAGATTAATATTTCACTGAAATATTCATATATTTCTATTGCAGTCATTATGGCTCACCAACCCACACTGCTCATATTTTGATATATATCTTTCTGGTGCTGATGAAACCTGGGTTTCATTCAAAGATGAAAATTTATGTTCCAAGAAATTTTTTAAAAAATTTCTGTCTAAAACATATTTTATTTTAAATACCATGTAATAGGGATCTTGATATTTTACAGTGATAGCAGCAGTAAAACCCATGATCTCAAAGAAGATTTTCTTAAAATATTCCTAATGTGAAATAAAGCATTTTACTGTGTTTGTTATAAATCTGTGTTCGCTTCCAGGAAACTCCAACTGGAAAGTAGCGGATGGTTTGATACCTGCTGGCAGGATGATAATATGCTCCCACCTTTCTGTGAGCATTCTATATGAAGACACAAAACCTATCCCATGACAGGAGCCTGTGCAAAACAATGAAGTAATAAGGTGAACACCTTGAGCAACAACTTCTGATAGGAAAACATAGCAAAGTGTCCATAGTTGTGGATGATTTCACAGATGTTAGAAACTGGATCATTGATTAGACAAAATATTGATATTCTTAGAGGAATCAGCAAGATTTTTTATTTTGTATCTCACATTCTATTTTAAATAATGCAGTTTAATGTTTTAACTAATGTTAGTAAAATAATAATTAATGTCATCTTTCAAAATTAATGTAGTATGCTATTTGTATGAGGATTAAATAATTGTCAAAATACAAGCTATTTTTGTTAAGTTGCTTATTGAAAATGTATGAGTAAGCATACATTTTCTACCCTATGTATTTAGATAATGTTATAATTCAATAAATGGTATAAGGATTCTGTAGATGTGTCCAGTCAGCTAACTTATAATAAAAATCTCAATAGGTTATAAGATATGCTCAAGTATGAGAAACCAAATATTCGGACTCTCATATTTATTAACATTTCATCTATTTCAAATTGAAGGAATAATCTTATCTGTTTAATCTTTAATGTTCATTATCAAATAAATATTTATATCTATTACTTAGCTTTTTAAATTTATATGGGCATAACACTTGTGATGCTTTAAGCTTGAAGTAACCTTTGTTTTCTCTAACTTTACCACATCAAGCTTAGAGCTCTTTCATTAAAATTTGTTCAGTATAATATTTGAGATTATAAGACTGAGAATTTTTCAATTATTTCTTTTAAAAAGTTAAATAAAGCCAAAATTAAACAGCATTGATTAATTAGCTTATCATCACTGAAAAAAAGTATCCCAAACCTGAGATTTACAAGTCAAAAGGTTTATTTGAGTTTATAGTTCAAGGGACTTCAGTACATGTTCAGCTATTTTGACACATAACATGGATATAGAAAGAGCGTGATGGAAGAAAGCTGTTCATTATGGAATCTATCAAATGCAGAGAATAGGTGCTGGTGAGATGATTACACACTTCCAGTTCACACCTGCAATGATCTGTCCACTTTGATCAAGTGCCAGCTGAGGCATACAATTTTTGTGGGACATTTTAGACCTAAACTGTAAGAAGCCTCTTGAACTCTTTTCAGCCTATTTGCCAATCTTATTTTGCCATCTGAAATTAAAAAAAAAAAAAAAAAGAAAGAAGAAAAAAACTAAAACTACTGCAAATGTAAATTTAAGTGTAACATTGTTAAAAACATATTGCAAGATTTTGCTAATAGAGTATTTGACAGCATGCATTAAAATTTTTAATCTGAGTTAAATTTGATTTTCTCCGGTACATTAACCTGAATATATACAGTTGATAAGGCCCTATAGGTAAATGGCTCAACAATTACAGCAAACAGGTTGATTTAAAAAAGTAATTTTCATTTCACATTAATAATGTGAACACCCTTACTGTATTCAATATTTTGTTATTTGTAAATTTTGTCCAATTAATGACATAGTAGTCAGACTGTCCCAGCCCGTGGAAGTCTGTGTATTTCACCACCAAAATTCTACGTGAGATGGAAGATTAAAAATTGTGTTACTAATCTGAGGATTAAATTAGCAGTCAATAGAAAAATATGTTTTTCTCTTTCTTTTTCCTTTTTCACTTCTCTAACTCTGTGTCGCTTCTCTCTTACTCTATAAATACGTATACATGATGAATATAATTGTGGATATAGGTATATTTATGTGTGTGCATGTCTACATCTAGAGATATATTTTTATGTCAAATCTTGATCTGTTCGACTTTGAGCATGTTCAGTTTGCCACAATTTATATTATTCTCTAAGTCATTTTGTTATTTGTATGTATGGACATTTCCCAGATATGATATTTCTAAAATTCATATTTCTTCTCCCCTTATAGAAAATGATTTTCCTGAAAGTATTGTCTCATTATATGAGGGTAAATTGTTTATATAAACTTCAATAAGAGAAGTTTAATTAAATTGGCTCAGCAGTTTCACATCATAGGATAAAGGGGTAAAAGGGAAGGACAAAGGACTGATTTGCTTCAGTTTCACTGGAGGAACTCTAGTCTTCACTTTTGTCTTGTACATCATTTTGTGACTTCTAGTGCACATTTTTTCAGCTTCTGGTGCAACTCTTTCAGGCTTTGAGTGTACATTCTTAACCCTTCCATCACAGACCCTAGGGTGTCCTATTCTGGACTCTCACAGGACACTGCAGTGAGCTCTAGCCCATCAACAGAATCTCTAGGTATCAAGGGTGCAGACAGACTCTCTGCACTATTCTCCCATCCAACTCTACAGGGGGCCATTGGGAGCCAATCTTGCAAATTGGTACATGTTTTTGTATCCTATGCTACTGTCTCTCTAGTAAACACTGATTGATACACATTCATAAATGTATATTCTGTAATATACTATTTGTAATTTATTTGGAGTTTATTATGCTGAGGTGGAATATAAAATGGATTTCCATTTACCATATATTAGTCTTAAGATATCACTATTGCAATGAAAAATGTTTTTTTTTTACTCTATTATGTGCTGGAAATCAGTAAATATTTCTATAATACAGATCTCGAAGTGTTTCTTCGCATAACATTTTGCTTCCAAGAAAGTTTCTTTTAAAAAATTCAGTCCTTTGAATGTGCTTCAAAAACAGACAAGATTTAAGCCTAGATTTGGTGGCATTTCAACATAGAAATAAAAAGGTGATATTGTATCAGTTAATGTTTGAATCTACAGAATGAGCAGCTGCATAGAAAAGCAGAAAAAAGAACAGAAAATAAAATTTATATCTCATCTTTAAAGTGGAAATGTAAGGAGAAAGACCTCCATAGAGACAAAAGACTTCCTAAGTTTATGAAAAAAAAACAAAAACCAAAAAACAAAAAACGAAAAACTAGTTAAGACAAAATAACATGGGAAATACTCATTCAGTATCTCTGCCCAAGTGTTCTTATATTTTTATTATTTAGTCATACAAACAATTCATATGAAACATGGTATTGTCTCTATTTCTAAGGTGTCATTTGAAAGACAATGGAAGTTAAAACACTGCATCTGAATTTGAGTAATTTGTATAAGGTTCAGCTGAAGTTTTACAGTACTATCAGTTTGACAGCTATTCATAATATGTAAATTTGACTAAATTAGAAAAACCTAGTAGATAAGTCAAGCCTACTTCTAAGTGTTCATGCAGTGATTCCAGAAATGACTGGCATTTAAGTCAGCAACCTGAGATGGGAAACGCACTCCAGTTGTGGGTGGAATAAAAGGGAACTGAGGAAGAAGATGACTTCCATTTGTAAAGTACCTCTGGTTTCTTTAATCTTGCAATGAGGACTCCAATCAGTGACCCTTCAGAGACCTGCCAGACCTTAAGTGAGAAAGTGGCGCAGCACTCTTAGCTCTTTTGTTGCTTAGCGCCGATTTTCAAAGACTGAGCTGAGCATCCATTGATTGTCTGCCTTTCCAGGACACAGAAGACCACCATAGACTTCCTGTCTCTAATTCTGTAAGCCTACCTAAAAATTTCCCTTGTATTATTATTACATTTTTCCCTACTGATACTGTTCCACTGAAGAATTCTGAGCAAAACATCCAAAAATTATTAAAGAGAAGAATTTAATAAAAGAAACTACATGTCATATGATATACATTCATGAAGAAACAACGATGAAGATATCTTTGTTCACGTAGATAGGTAGATTCATTGTTAGGCAAAAAAATTCAATAAATAAAAGCCCATCAAACTATTGGGTTTATGTGTACAGTGTCTAAAGTGTAAAGTCTGTTACTCAGAAAATACTTTACAATGAAGGCTCACTTAAGAGAGTGTAGCAGTTTCATTTGGATAAGTTTTTCTGTTGGTGTTTATTTATTGAAGGTAAGTGATAAGTGAGATGAAAAAGGAGGAGTGATTAATAAAGATGTCATTAAATCTCCACAGAAAGAAGAAATTGAATTCCAAGGACCATCTTAAGACACAAAAGGAGAAAAATAAAAACTTTTGTAAAGGCACAGATTGTAATAAACATTTAAAATCAAATGGTAATTTTATTCCAAATATTTCAATTCAATATTGCTTTTTACAAGAAATATATTTTCCATTTCCACTTATAAAATATTAAGTTCATGGAAAGTGTAAGCAACAATACATGAAATTAATAGTAGCTCTCAGAAGTATTTTGTAGCATAAATATAAACAAATACTTATTATTTGTAGCATCAAATACTGCTAAACTTGTTAATATGCATTTATTTAAAATTAAAATAATTCCAATGTTTAATATTTGCCTATGTGTTTCTTGTTCAAATTTATGATTCTGAATAATTCTTAATAACAATAATGTCAGTTCTATTAGCACTTACATTAATCAAAACACTTCTATGTAAAAGGCAGCTATCTTTCAGTATACATTCACAGCTTTGTGATCTCTCTGGTAAGAACTCTAAAGTTAGTATGTCCTTCATCAAATTTCTTTTAAAATGACTCACAAGTTAATTTAAGAATGTATGTAGTGCTTTTTATTAGTCAGGAAGTTGGACTAATAAAAGGATTCACATTATATAGGTACCTTCATCTTTAAAAAGTGTCAACCTCATGGACACATTTAGCTGTGAAGCTTATTATGTAACAGTTAGCTGTGTTAGCTGTGAACCTCATTATGCCTAATTTTTCCTATCAATTTACATTATAATAATGTTTGCATTACACAAAAACATTGAAATAAAAATACTTTTACCATGAAAAACATAAATGATTCATGTTTTACTATGAAAAATGATAAACTTAAATCCAATTAAAAATTTAACATTCAGAACATCATACAGATAAAAGTCCCTGAACAAATTCTCTTGCTCATCACGGTTTCCTCTTTTTTTATTTAAAGAAAAAAGAAAAAAGAAAAAAAAAGTGGTAGAAGCAATACAAAATTTCAAAAGAAAATTAACACTAAGAAGACACTAGATAAATTGCATATTGTCCTCTTAGAAATAGTTAAGTTGTAAAATCAAAGCATAAAAAGTGAATAGACATTCAAACACTGACAATGCTAGCTATTCTGTGCAAGGATCCAACGAAAACTTAATAATATGGCCATCCATCTTACACACTTAAACATTAATACAGTTATATCCTTTAGAACACTTTCTTTCCCTTTCATTAACACAATATCTGTTACACATTTTGGATCTTATTACTCCTTCAGTTTTTGTTAATTTTGCACTACAGAGACTATGCGATATTTACAAATGTGAATCTTACTTAGTTCACTTATGAGGATAGTCTTAAGTTGCTTCCATTTACTTATAAAGGTCTCAAGCACATTCTTTTTATAGCTGAGTAATATTCCATCGTATAAAAACACCACATATTCTCATCCACTCTGTGGTTGATAGGAATTTTAGTTGTTTCCATGACTTAGCTATCACAAATTGTGCTGCTATAAACATGGGTGCACATATATTGCTGTCACAGGACTTTTTCAATTTTTATGGGAAAATACCCAGTAGGGGAAGGGCTGGATTGAATGGAACTTCCAATCCTAGGTTTTTTGAGGAATCCCCACCTGATTTCCACAGTACCTGCACCAATCTTCATTTCCACCAACAGTAGAGCAGTGTTCCTTTTTCCCCACAGCTTCATCAACATTTGTTATCGGTTGCTTTTTTGATGACAGCCATTTTTTCTGGAGTGAGATGAAATCTCAATGCTGTTTTAATTTAAACATCGCGAATGACCAGTGATGGTGAACATTTTTTCGTGTATTTATTTATTTGGCATTTGTATATATTCATTTGAGAAATGTATGTTCATCTCAGATGTCCATTTTTGGAGAGAGTCTTTTTGAATTTGAGAGTCTTGATATTTTTCAATTCTTTATATATTCTGTATATAAGTCCTTTGTTGGAGGGATTGTTGACTAAAATTCTTTCCCATTCTGTGGGTTTTCTTTTCACTTTTGTGGTGATTTCTTTTGCAGTTAAAAAACTTTAATAAGATGAGATCCCAGTTGTTGATTCCTTCAAGTATTTTCCATGCTGTTTGTTTTTTGGAGAGACAATTTTTCCAATATCATTGATTAAAGAGGCTATCCTTCTTCCAGTGAACATGTTTAGCCCCTTTGTCAAATATCAGGTGGTTGAGTGTCTTTTGTCATTGTGTTTGAATCTTTTAATCTGTTCCACTGACCCTCAGGTCCATTTCTTTGCCAGTATCATGCCAATTTTATTACTGTGGCTTTGTAGTATAGTTTCAAGTCAGGAATTGAGATGCCTCTTGCCTTGTCTTTATTGCCCCAAATCATCTTTGGTATTATAGATTTCTTCTGTTTCCAATGAATTTTAGGAATGTTTTCTCTAGATCTGTAAGTATGTCAATGGTATTTTGGTTGGAATTGCATTAAATCTCTGTAATAATGTTGAGAATATAGTCTTTTTTTCACAATGTTGGTTCTTCCCAACCAAGTGCGAGGAATATATTTCCATTTTTTAATATCTTCTTTAATCTCCTTTTTTAAACTAGTATAATTTTCAGCATATAGGTCTTTTACATTTTTGGTTAGGTTGATTCCTAAGTGTTTCATTTTTTTAGATGCTAATGCAAAAAGTGATATATCGATGATTTCTCTCAGTGAGCTTTTTATTTGTATACAGGAAAGGTATTGATTTTTTAGTGTTGACTTTGTATCCAGGTACACAGCTTAATTTTTTTTATCAACTCTAGTTGTCTTTTAATGGACTTTTTGGGGTCTTCCATAGAATATCCTATCATCTGCAAATGGTAATAATTTAACTTCTTCCTTTCCTATCTTTACTCTTTTTTATTTCTCTCTCTTGTCTGATTGCTCTGTCTAATATTTCCAGAACTATGTTGAATATGAATGGTGATAGTGGACATCCATTTCTTGTTCCTGATTTTAGAGTGAAGGCTTTCAGTTTATGTCCATTTAGTGTAATGCTGGCTGTTGTTTTGTCATAGACGGTCTTATTCAGATTGAGGTTGATACCATCTATTCTGAGTTTTGTATGTTTTTTAATTGTGAACAAGTTTTGGATTTTATCAAAATCTTTTTCTGCATCTATTGAGATGATAATGTGATTTTTGTTATTGGCTCTGTTGATGTGGTGTATTACATTCACTGATTTGCATATGTTAAATCATTCTTGTATTTCTCGAATAAATCCCTCTTGCTCATTATGTGTAATCTTCTTGATGAGTTGTTGCATTCTATTTTCCAGTATTTTATTGAGAATTTTTGCATCAATGTTCATTAGTGAAATTGGGCTACAGTTCTCCTTTTTGGTAGGGTCTTTCTCTGGTTTTGTTATCAGGATGATACTCACCTCAAGGAATAAATTAGGGAGGATTGCTTGTCTTAAGTTTTGGTATCACAATTATACTTGCCTCCAGGAATAAGTTAGAGAGAATTGCTTGTCTTTCAATTTCATCGAAGAGTTTAAGGAGTATTGACATCAAATCTTCTCTAAATGTCTTGTAGAATTCATCTGTGAATCCATTAGGACCTGGGCTTTTCTTTGTCGGTAAGTTTTTAATCACATTTCAATTTCAGTAGTAATATTGTGTTATTCAAATTTGTTATATCTTCTTGATTGAGCTTTGATAATTCATGTTTCTGGAATTCTGTCCACTTCCTCTGTGTTTTCCATTCTATGTGAGTAGACATTTTCAAAGTAGGCGTTCATGATATAGTGAATTTCCATGGCACCTGTAGCAATTTTTCTCTTTTAAGTCTTTATTTGTGAATTTGAGATTTTTCTTTCTTTTACTTTATAAGATAGGATAGATGTTTAATGACTTTATCTCTCAAAAAAACCACCTGTTTATTTTCTTAATTCTTCTATTGTTTCTTTTTAGTTTCAATTGCATTAATTTCTGCTCTAATCTTTACAATTTCCTGTCCTCTATGAGCTTTGGTTTTGACTTGTTCTTCCTTTTTTAGAAGCTTGAGGCTGCTAATTTGTGCAAATTCTGTCTTGGTGTGACTTTTTTTTGCTATATATTACCTCTTTGGAGTGCTTTCATTGCATCCCACAGTTTACAATGTGTTATATCTGCATTTTCATTGAATTGTAGGTATTACTTTATTTCTTCTATAATTTAACCTGTAACCCACTGGTTTTTCAGAAGGTGGTTTTGCAATTTCTTTTGCCATTAATTTTCAATTTCAGTATGCTATGATCAGATATTATGCACTGGATAATTTCAATTCCTTTGCGTTTACTTTTAAATATTTTATGGGTTAATAGTCTATTTTGGAGAATGTCCCATGTGCAGCTGAGAAGAATTTGTATTCTGATGTTAAGCAAAACATTCTGTAAACACCTACTAAGTGCATTTGCTACGGATATGATTCAGTTCTATTAATTCTTTGCTGACTTTTTGTCTAGTTTATCTATCCCTTTGTGATAATGAGTGTTAAGGTCCCCTGTTACAACTGTGTTCTTTTGTATTTGGTTTTTCATGTCTGTTAGTGTTTGCCTTACATAGTTGGGTGCTTTTGTATTTGGTGCATGTGTATTTATAATTGTTAGTTCTTATTCTTGAAGTTTTCCACTATCAGGTATGTATGACCTTCTTTCTCTCTTTTAATTATTTTAGGTACGAAGTACACATTGTGCTCAAACAGAACTGCTACCCTTCTTTACTGGGGGGTTCTTGTTGCATGAAACAGTGTTTTCCATCATTTGACTTTTAATCTGTGAGTTTCCTTTTGACCAGATGTGTTTCTTATATGCAGTATATTGTGGGATCCTGCTTCTTGATCCATTCTGTACACCTATTTTTTAGATAAGTGAATTGAAGCCATTTACAGTTTTGGATACAACTAATATGTACAGTCTCAACTTTGTCATATTATGTCCCTGTTGTTTGTTTTCTTTTCTTTTTTTTTTTTTTCTCCCTTGTTTAATTGCTTGCCCTGTCTGGTGGTTTCTTTCTGTACCTATCGAAATTGTGGTCATTTTTATCGCTACATAGCATGTCTTTCTGTACTCTTTCTAGGGTTGGTTTGGTGGACATGAATTTCTTCAGTTGTTCTTTGTCATGAAGGTATCTTGTTTCTCTATTAAATTTGAATGACAGTTTTGCTGGGTACATCAGCAAAATTTTTCAACAAATTTTCAGGAAATCTCTGAAAAGATAAATGAAATAAGAAACAAATCCATGAGGCTTGTTGACTCAGGTCAACCCTGAGTTCCTGCTGTTACTATGTCTCCAGGTTGTTCCAGGTCACCAGACCTCCTTGTCTATAGTTTTTGTATTGGCTGGGAAAAATGTTTTCTTTCAGGGCTTGAAATATTTCATGCCAAGCTTGTCTTAACTGGAGGGTTTGTGCTGAAAAGTCTGCCTTGATTCTGGTGGATTTTCCTTGATAGGTGAATTGTGTCTTTTCTCTAAGAGCTTTTAGTATTCTGTTTTCATGTTGTATATCTGGGATCCTAATTGTTATATATATGGGCATAGATTTATCTTGGTTTTGACTGTTTGGCAATCTATATGCCTCACTTATCTGTATATCCGATTTTCCCCCAGGTTTGGAAATTTTTCTGCTATTGCTTCTGTGAATAGTTTACAATCTTGTTCACGTTTACTCCTGCATCTTCATTGATGCCTATTAGATTTATATTGTTTCTCTTGGCATCATTTGAAGCTGCTGGATTACCATTTCATGCTGCTTTGTTGTTTTTAAAAGTTGTAACCTTTCATGATCACTAACTGTGATCCTGTCTTCAAAGTCTGAAATTCTATCATCAGCTTCATTGAACAGTTTTGACTGCTTTCAATGTAATTTTTCATTGCTTGGATATCTCTTTGAATTTGTTTCATGGATTCTGCTTGTTTTCTATATTGTTCATTCAAAGTTTCAATCAGTTTCGCATGTTCCTGTATTTTTTTTTTTAAATCTATTTCTCCTCTGGCTATGCTGAGCAACTCCTTTACTAAGGTTATTTCTGTCTTTATGTGGAAAACTATTTATAATTTGTTTATCTGTACAGCCTCATGGATTTGTTTCTTTATTTCATTTCTTATATTTTCAGAGATTTCTGGTGTATGACTCTCAAAGTCCTCTATTTCAATGCCACTTGATTTTTTCCTGATGGACTAGATGTTTGAGATTGCATTTTGCTTTTTTTTTTCTTTTTTCTTTTCTTTTTTTTTTTTTTTTTTTTTGTCATTTTCACCTTTTGTGCTAATATTTGGTCTTTTAATCCAAATCCCAATAGTCTCAACTGTCAGTAGTGTGTATCTTAGGATCATATGGTTGGTTGATATTTGCTGATTGTTGAGTACCATAATGTAGAGGACGGTCAGTCACCTGTATTTCTCCTGCAGGGCCTGTGGATGAGTCCTACATTCTTCCTGGGTTGACTAGGTTACGAGTATTGAGTTCCTGAGTTCCTGCTGTTACTATGTCTCCAGGTTGTTCCAGGTCACCAGACCTCCTTGTCTATAGTTTTTATATTGGCTGAGGCCCTACCATATCACTTAATGTCTCATAAGCCCTTTTAAATTTCTCTAAGTTTGGGTGGTCTTATTGGCACACTCTTCAACCTGCCTGATTATTTCTGTGTGGAGGAGGGAATCACTCACACTCTTGCCAAGCTTGTGAAGATCATACAGTTGGAGGGAGCTTCACTCCTGCTCCAATTTATCCACCAAAGACCTCTATTTTAGGGCTAACCCCATCACACTGACTGGAGACTGCTGAGGTCTTCTGTTTGGGTGAGGAGTTACTGAATCTCCCATCAAAACAGCAAGGCTAATTCACTGCAGTCCATAGTTCTGGGAGAAGGGATGGGAGCCAAAGATCAAAAGCAGTACTAGGTCCAGGAGGAGGAGTCCCCAAAGGCAGCAGGCCTATGGCAGGTCCTGTGGTAGAGAGCACGGGAAGTGTGCGGGGAACATTGGTGGGCTTGGCCAAAAGGCGGTCTGTCCTATGGCAACTGGCTTTGCAGTGGGGCATGCAGGGAGCACACGGGGCAGCGTAGACAGAATTTCCTCTTGAGAAATTGTATCTTTCAATAAAGAATCTAGGAAAACTCCTACAAAAGGGCCATATGCGAAGCAATCTCCTTGAAAAGCAGTGCTGGTAAATTAGACTACCCATCTTAGTAATTTTGAGCATTAGATCTGGGAATAGTGACTTGGTTTATTTAAAAAAAATGTATTTTAGCTGACAAAAACATTCCACTTATTAATGTGGTACCAAGGTCATCACATGCAAGCATTGTATAATGCTTAAATCAAGATAAGTATATTGCTCTTCTCAAGCATTTATCATCTATTCATAATGAATCATATAGAATATGATTTTCTAGCTTTTGAACTCACAAAACATATATATATTTATACACATATGTATACATAACTTAATCTCAGTTCATATAGCAGTTATTTCTAAATGAATAGAACTATAGGCTATGCTTGCTTTAATTTATTTAAAAAAATCCTTATTTTTTGAGACAACCCTTCTAGGATAGCCCAGGATCCTCTAATCCCCAGCATCACTCATAGATAAAATGCCTTGTAACTGTTCAACCAACAGATGCATGCACTTAAAAGTTCCGAGGGTGGCAAAATACCAGGTAGTACACAAAAATAAGGACTTTAAAAATTTTTGTGTTTTATTATTCATATTGATTATATAAATTAACCTATAAATGTTATTATGGATTCTGCCTTTTAGGAAAATTCAGAGACACCTGAATGGTAGTTAATAGAATGTCTCATTAGAGTTTGTCTTTAATGAACTCATGAAAATCCAATGTGTGCATGCACACTAACAATGCATTTGGTTATTTGCTTTTATTATTGATACTATTATCAAGAATTATCACTTTCTATACACCTGTGACTATAGCAGCACAATAAACGTAGCTGAATGTTGGAGAGAACCTAAATGTTCATCAAGACACAAGTGAATAAAGAAATTATATTTATATATGCATACTAATTTATCTTAAATATTGATAAATTTGAGTCATTTGTAGGAAAATAGTTGGATTTTGATATCATAATGTTTAGTGAAATCAATTAGATACAGAAAATTAAATAGCAATGATTTCACTTGTAAAAAAACCAAAGTTTAAATAATTTAGGAGAAAAATGAAAGATAAATAATAGTAAAGAGGGAGATTAATTTGGGAAGAAGGTAAGGGTATTAAGGGATTTGAACAGACAAGAGGGAGGCTCTCTCCAACATTCAGCTATGGTTAATTGTGCTGCTATAATCACAAGTATATAGAAAGTGATAATTCTTGATAATAGTATCAATAACAAAAGCAAATGATCAAGAAATGATCAAAATGCATTGTGTACAGGTACCAGTTCTGCAAGATGAATGTTTTTATTATGTATCATATACATATAGTATTACCAAAAGTAAAACTAAGAATTATCTCTCCCTAGGAATTAGGGAGATAGATTTTTCTTAAATAGGAATGGTATAAATAGATTGAAGGAGAGAGAAAAGGAAGGAGAAGGAAAAAGGTTAAAAAAAGAATTAAGATGTGTTAGGTAATAATCCCCCCTCATGGAATGTTATAATTATGTACTCTAAATATTTACTGGCAAACAAATACATCTAGATTATTATCTATGAAGATTATAGAATTTCCTACTGTTTTAAATATTCTTGGAACATTTTTTCTTACAAATATATTTTCATTGACTTGTCCAATTGTCAACTCAAGAGAAATTTCTAGAAAGACAGTACCTATCATGAAATATGCAAATTTTACATTTTGACACGTTTTGGAGCTAGATGCTCAACAGACTGTCTCAAACCAGAATGTCATTTTTCTCATATTTTTCTCCATATAGAAATTATTTGTTCTTCAACATTTTCCAAATACAATATATTTTAAGTAATTGCATCCAATCACTTTATGTGCTTTTGCATAATTTTAATGAATAACATCTCTTCATACTTTTGACAATTTTCAAGAACTTTATTTTCTTTCTGTATCTGTGTTCACTTTTTATTTTTCCTTGTAAGGCACTCATGCTTTATTTAAATAGCACTGTATATGAAAAAAATTCTTTTTACTAAAAAATCACACATTCTGCAAATATTTTCTCATGAATTCCCTTAAATTATATTCTGTGCATTATCAATGATTGTTAAATCAAAAATTACTAATTAAAATTTTATAATATTTTACTACATCTGCTTACATTGTTCAGTCATGTCTCACTTTAAATATTTTAATTTATGTATTTCTAAAAAATAAATTTTTACAATATTATTTTCTGTTCATATTTTTTTAAAATTTTCTTCTGTCATGTCATTCTTTTTAGAGCTGTTTTGTTGTAGTGTGTTTTTCTTTATTGAAATGGTAAATTTTAGTTATTTAACTAAGTTTATTTTCTAATATAATATACTGTTCCAGTTTCATTTGTAAGTAGTTCCCAATAACATAGTTGTTCTTTCTTTACAAATAAATATTTACCTATAAAACATAAAATATGTTTCAAACAATTTACATTTATCTTACCATATATAAAAATATCAGCTTTCACATTCTTCATGCAGTAAAGTTGACATATGTGTTATATTTTCAATTTCTGCCTCAATTATTTAATCTAGTTTGAAAGGCATGATCTAGCACTCATAGAATATGCTTTGCATTTGTTTTATAAAATTAACAAATTGAAACCTTTTAAAAAATGGACTGGAAATGTCATTCACGGCAAAATCCCTAGGTCCAATCTCAGTATTGCAAAATATGCATTCCGATGATATTTATGAATATTATTTCTAAATTTATAAACTGTCATATGGAACAATTTTAAATAATTATGATATATGAACTTTTATATCATATTCTTGATTTTAAGTAAGCAATACAAGCTGTTTAGTAACATAAATTTTAGATTTTGGGTGATAATATGTACATCTTAGTATTAATTCATGTTGAATGTAAAATAGTTTTCAACATGTGTGTATTTATCAAATATATTATGTAATCAGACTGGGTGTGATGATGGGTTCCTGTAGCCCCATCACTTGGGAAGCTGAGGCAAAAGCGTCACCATGACTTGGAGGTCAGCCTGAGTTATACTGTTAGTTCAACAGCAGTCTAAACTACATAGTGAGATCTTTGCTCACTATCTCTCTCCATCTCTATAGATAGATAGATAGATAGATAGATAGATAGATAGATAGATAGACAGACAGAGATCATATGATTTCTACATGTTTAACACTACACTGGAGAATAACCATAATAGTGCCAGGAAACTCTCCAATAGTCTTCTCATTACAGAAGATAAGAAACATGTAAGAGGTGAAAAGAAATCCTCGGTGGTTGGAAAGCTGGAGGCCAAGTGAATACAAAGCCAGATGACTCTGTAAGGTTAGTAGAGTAAGATCATAAAGAGAAATGGCAAAAGAAATGTGTAGAACCGAGGGCAAAATGAGGAAGTGATAAATTAGACAAATTTGCATTATATATGCAGGAAAGAGTTTAAAGTTGTGTGAATTAGGACAAGCTTGGCAGACAAACAAAGACTGAAGATTCAAAGGATAAATATATCAATTAACCTGATTGAAGCTACAAAGCAAATGCAGATTAAAACATTGCATTATATTTGATCACAGTCCTTAAAGATACTACCCTAAATACCATTGTCTAATATGGCATTGATCTCAGAAGAGCAGCATCCCAAAAGCAGAAAATTACTAACATTAAAAAACTCCAAAAGATTAAAATCCTAAAAATAAAATTTCACAAAATATAATCAAATATTTAAAAGATTTTTACTATGTACTTGTTAAAAGGCATTTATTTTAAAAACATAAAAATGTAAGAATAATATTTAATGGTCCATTTGATATAATGGAATCTGCAATAGCACATGTATTTCTAACACTTAAACACTGAGGTATATTAACAATGTCATGGGGACTGGGGACTTAGCTCAGTGGCTTAAACACATGCCCGGTAGTTGCGAGATTATAAACTCAATATCTGATACCAAAACAAAAAACACACAAACAAGCAAACAAAAAAGGATGTCATGTAGCTGTGACTGTTATAACTAAAAAAAATCAGAAATAAATCAAAAGGAAAATGTGGTTGTTTTGTAGTTGGTAATTGTGTGCTCAGTTTCACAGTTGCAGCCACCCGAAATGCTATGATGGACTGTATGACTTTGGAAAATGTTTAATCAAACCGGTAACTGGTCAACTCAGTACATACAATCACACAGAGAACTAACATCTCTAGAAATGTTTTGACACACAAATACAGATTGCTTCAAATATATTCTTTATTAGATTAATCAAATTTTCAAGTTTTTATATCCAAACAGTACAAATATACAGTCATCTTTGTGGTAAAGCATATGCATGGCATCTAATTTGCAAAATATGCATAAGACTAATTGTAACTTTCTACTTCTCTGAACTCTAACATTGATATCATGATGTGAAGGTGAATAACAAAACTTAATAATTTTCAAATTATAAAGCTGCCTCACCTAAGTTGTAGTAAACATTTCAACCAACAAAGCTAAAAACAAAGCCTCATATTTGAAAAACTGCATTGCAGAGGTATATTATAGGTAACAGTCAAGGGGTATTCTGTAAGAGTTGGTTAACATTATCATTAACTATGTTTTGAAATCTCAGACCACAATGAATAGCTGCTGTCTCTTCTTTATGGTCTGACTATTCTAGAAATTAAATCATATTCATTTTCCACCTGCCACTGCTCTTCTTTTTAGTTTCTATGAACTCATATGCCTCAACATGAGTATTGTCTATTAAATTTCTCACACTCTGTGCTATGTTTCTGTGGTGCTCTGACAAACAGAAACACCTTCCAATGCACAGATACATTCCTTGGGAGGAGCTGGTACATTTACATAATACATCTAAATTCTATTTTCATCCCTTTTCCCATGGTTCCCTCCCTACTCCACCTATCTTTTAATCCCCTTCATTTTGTGGTAGATGTTTGCAGTACACAATGTTTACATTCCTTGTGTGCTGTTGGTACCTGTGTGGGTACCTGTGTGTTGGCATAACACATCTGAATTCTTCTTTCACATCTCGTACCACCATTTTTAAAGCCCCTTTCCTATGAGAAAGAATTACCTCCCTAATCCCTGTTGTCTATCTTCTGCTTTGCTCTTTATTTGTACTTTTGGTGTTTACTCTAAGAGAAACCATGCAAAACATAAGTGCGTATGTCTTTTTTTTTAATTATTTAGGTTTTATTCATAACCATAAGTTAAACTCTGCAAAAAGGAAAATATGGAACCCAGAACACTGCAGTTTCAGCAGAGATGATGAGGTGTTTTGAGCAGGTGGGTCGCAGGGTGCCCTTCTGAGTGAGAGAAATGGTTTTGGTGATCGTGATATAAAGGAGTCACATGTGTGTTGTTCACGATCGGCGATGTTGATCTTTCTCCTGGTCCTGCAGTTTCCTGACCCGAAGCGCTTCATAGCACCCTGGAGTTCATATCCTCTTTCACTTTCCTGAAGAACATGAGCTTGCTTTCCAACCTCTTGCTTTTGGTAATGCAGATGAAAAACTGAAACCCTTTATTTTTGGTTCAGTACTTGCCACATAGAAGATGCCAGGACCCGTGTGCTTCAGGATGAATTTCTCACTGAATTTCTCCTATAGACACTTGCCACCAGTGGCACTGTGGCCTGTGACGTCACCACCCTAAAGCATAAATCCCAGAATAATTCTGAGAGAGCAGGAACACTTATAACCTAATGTTTTCTCTCCAGTGTTCACAGCAAAAAATGTTTTCTGTTGTCTTTGGAAGTTTGTCTGAAAATAGCTCAAATGAGATGCAGCCCAAGGGCTTGCCATGGGCGTGATATCAAGGACACACTGGAGTTGACCACAGTTGGCAGGCAACAACTAAATAGGAAGGTAGCAGCATCCACAAAGCCATTTCTGATTTAATTCATAACATTATATCTCAAAGTGCATCCCATTCACCACAAATTGCTCATTTATTTTGCTCTATGGCAAAATTGTGTGCTAATATCACATTTTCCTTATCCATCCATCTATTGATGGACATATAGATAGCTTTCAAAATTTAGCTATAATGAATTCTACTGCTATGAACATAAGTATGCATAATCTCCAGAATACATCTTAACTCCTGGGGTAAATATCAAAAAGATATCTGAGTTAAATGTAATTTCTAATTTCAGTTTTTTTGAGGAATGTCCACACTGATTTTCATACTAATTGCACTATTTTATATTCCCACCAACATTGTAGAAGGGTTCTGTTTCACAACAGCATTTGTTGTTATTTGATTTCCTGATAAAGACCATTGTGCTGGGGTTTGCTTGAATCTCGGTGTTGTTTTAATTTACATTTCTCCAACGGTTAGAAATATTGAACATTATTTCATGTGTTTATTGATCATTTGTACTTCTCCTGTGAAATGTCTAATTATTTCAGTTGCCTATTTTTTGTGTCTTTTATTTGAGGAAGTCTAATATTTTAGCTTTTTACATGTTTTAAATATGTAAATATGCTCAGTTTTAGGAGTAAATGACAAAACCTTTTTGCCATTCTGAAGTTGTTTATTTCCTCTGTAGGTTGTTTCTTTTGCTTTGCAGAAGCTTTTAAACTAGATATGATCCTACTTTTAATTCTCAGAACTATTTGCTGTGCAACTGGGATTATGTTTGGGAAGTCCTTATACCTGAGACTTGCAAAGTTTTATCAATTTTGTCTTTCAGAAGGTTAAAGATTTCTATTTTGGCATTTAGTCCTTTTATGCCAAAAATCCAAAAAATAAATTTCCAACTCTCATGTACAGTGAGCAAAGAATTGGAAGTGTACATCTGAAGTGAAAGAAAAACACTTACATTTATTGAGGGTAACAAGAAAATGTGCTGAGGGAAGATCCATGCCAGCAGAAACAAAAAAGGCATGGACAGAAAATCGGTGCTAAAACAACAGGGAACCCAAAAAACACAGATCAAATTAGGCTTTCAGTTTGCTAAAAAAAAAAAAGGCTCTACAGTCTTGTGCCTCTCTAGGTAAGATGGATAAGAATGAGTAAGACAGTGTTCAGTCATCCTACTACAGGCTTTAATAAGAATTATTTTCCAAAGTTCAATAATTAAATTATGTGCACCATGTTTTCCTAAAAATAAAGTCGAACTGTGAAATAATCAGCCTTGAAGCCACAGATCAAAAACAGCCTCCCCAATCAGCCTTATCTTTTTGATTTATATGAAAACATTACATTCTTAACTTACACCAGAAATAATGCAACTCAGAGTAATGAACAAGTTGTCTTTTCAAAAATATAATCTGTAGAATATAATGTGATAGCTCAATATTATAAACATTCTACTTCAAACCAGATGACTTTTTAGACTGTTTCCTTTCAAGTAAATGTATCTTACTCAGAAAGAAATAAGGGAAACCTCAACCTTTACTATTGCATCCACAAAACTGAAACACTTAGGAATCAAACTAATAAATTAATTTAAAAAAACTATACATTTAATATTACATTACTCTGAAAAAAGAAATTGAATAGGATTTCAGAAAATGAAAAGATATTCCTTGTTCATGGATAAGAAGAACAAATATTGTGAAAATGGCCATTCTCCAAAAATTGTTAAACAAATTTAATGAACTTCCATCAAAATACTACTAGCATACCTTACAGATCTAGATAAATCATCTCTAAAATACATATGGAACCAGAAGAGATCTAGAATAGCAAGGACAATTCTGGTCAACAAAGGTAACTCAGGAGGCATCACAATTCCTGACTTTAAGATATACTACAAAGCCACTGTGATTAAATCACTCTGGTACTGGGATACAAACAGACTTGAAGATAAGTGAAATAGATTAGAAGATACAACTACAACTACAGACACACTCAACCACCTTATCTTTGACAAAGGGGTCAAACATGTTCACTGGAAGAAGGACAGCCTCTTTAATAAGTGGTGCTGGAAAAAACTGGCTTTCCTTATGTGGAAAACTAAAACTAGTCCTGTGCCTATCACTATGTACTAAACTAAAGTAAAAATGGATCAAAGATAAAACAGAAACAGTAAATTTTCTGGAAGACAAGTATAAGGCAGAAACTTTGAGAACATAAGGGTGGTAGAGAATGAACAAAAATCAATATTTCCCAGAATCAACAACTGGTATCACACCTTATTCAGAAGAAATCTCCAATACAGTGAAAAGTAACCTATTAATTGGGGAAAAAATCGTCCCTCAGAAAAAGGACTTCTATCTAGAACATGTTAAGAATTAAAAGAAATCAGGCCCCCAGAATTCAAAGGCCCAATCCAAAAACAGGCATCTGAGATGAATACACACTTCCCAAATGAAGAAATATACATGGCAAATAAATACACGAAGAATTGTTCATGATCACTGGTTATTTGAGAAATGCAAATTAAAATCACTCTGTGATTCCATCTCACTACAAAAGTATGACCAAGATCAAGGAATCAACCAATAACACATGCTGCGGTTATGGGGGTAAAGAAACTTTTCCCCACTGTTGGTGGCAGGGTAGACTGGTGCAACCACTGTGGAAATCAGTTGGAGATTCCTTCTAAAGCTATATTTAGAGGTTCCATTTGATTCAGCTATCCTTCTTCTAGGCACTATCCCAGTATGACTATCCCAGTATTTATTTCCATAATGAAAATTTTTTTCAGGTTTTTTTTTTTGTGTGTGTGATTAACAAATGCAAACTTTAAAGATTTGGAGGAGTCATTTTAAAATGTTACAGTGCTTTTGTAATTGTCTTCACCATATGATTAAGGTATTAATGCAGCAAAAGTATCTACATGGAAAATTTCCCAAAGACTTCTTTAGAAAGTAAATATGTTAGTGCTGTAAGTTGGTTATAGATAATATTTAACTTCATTTTTGTATGTAGATACAAAAATGAAGTTAAATATTTTTTCTGTTCATTTTAAGTCACATTAACTCCCATTCTCTTTTCTCCATCTTGTCCTGATATCCATTCTCACCTCCAAAATCTGCCTCCTTATTTTTTACATTGGTCATTTTCTATCTGACTTTTTCCTCTTTCTTTCTTTTTTCCTTTCTCTTTCTTTCTTTCTTTCTTTCTTTTTTCTCTCTTTCTTTCTTTTCTTTTCTTTCTTTTTTTCGCTTTCTTTCCTTCTGTTTATGAAAATATGTCATATTTAAGTTTCTGCATATATCTTATTTAGCATAACATTGTGGTATCTTTTGCCATCAATTTCTCTTTTCCTATAAATCACAATATTTTACTGTTCTTTATATATGAGTAATGTACATGTGTGTGTGTGTATATATATATATATATATATATATATATATATATATTTCATTATTCATTTCTTTATTAACTTGTTGATGGATATTTATTCTGTTTCCACAGCTTAGTTATTTTGAATTGTACTTCTATGAACATGGGTATTTATGAGTCCCTAGGGTATGTTGTCTTTAAGTCTCTCAGCACATATCAAAGAATGGTATAGCTAGATCCAATAGTACTCTTACTTAGGGGTTTTTATTTTGTTTTGTTGTTTTGGTTTATTGTCAAAGTGGTCTACACTCACACAAACTGTGGAGTGTTCTTCTTCACATAATAGCTAAGACTAATTTCTTTGCAAATTACTCATGATGGCCATTCGGAGTGGGATGAGATGGAATTTCAAAATATTTTTGTTTGCATTTCCCTAATGGATTAAAATGTTGAAAATGTGTTCATATACAAACTGGCCATTTGTACTTATTATAAAAAGATCTATTCAATTGCCTTGCTCATTTATATTTTTTGGATTATTTGGGTTATTAGTGTGTTTGCTTTCTTTATATATTTTAGATATCAGACTTCTATCAGATGAGTGACTAGCAAAGATTATCTCCTTTTCTGTGAATTGTCATTTTATTCTGCTGATTATTTCCTTTGCTGTGCAAAGTCTTCTACTTTGATGCAACCCAATTTACCAATTTACCAGCTATTTACTATTACTGGAGTCTTTTAAGTATTTGCCTGTGCCTGTGACTTCAAGTGGCTCTACTCTGGTATCATCTAGTAGGTTCATACTTAGTAGTTTTATGTTTAGGTATTTTCATTAGTTTGAATTGATTTTTAGTATAAGGTTATGAGGCAGGATATCTACAAGTGCACATACATGTTTACTGGCGCCAACTGTTAAAAACACTGTTTTTTCTAGGGTATATTTTGGGTTCTTTGTCAAAAGTCGGATAGCTTTAGGTGCACGGGGGTTGTTTCTCTGGACGCTGTTGTATCCTATTAGTCTTCATGCCTATTTTTGTTTTAGTGATAAATTATTTTCTTGCTATAACTTTCAAACAGGACTTGAAATTGAGTATTCTGTTGCCTCAAGCATTTCTAATTTTCCTCAGGATTGCTTTGGCTATCTCCCTCATTTTTGCTTCTGAATGAATTTTCTGTATGAATTTGTATAGCTTGGTGAGGAAAGTTAATATTTTAATCCAGGATTGCCTGAGTCTATAGAATAATTCTGGTACTCCTGCCACTTTAGCACTATTAGTTCTGGCAAATCATGACTAATAGAAGTCTTTCTATTTCCTGGTGTCTTCCACAGTATCTTGCTTTGGCACTATGTAAGTACTATTACAGGGCCATTTCACACCTTTGGGAAGGTTGATTGCTAAATACTTTTAGAGATATTAGTATTGACTTGTCTTCCTCATTACTTTACTCAGAGGGTTCAATATTAGTGTAAAGGGACCATATTGATATTTTTGTGCTGATTTTTATCTTCTATATTTAGTTTTCTAGTGGAATGATTCAAATCTTTTACTTAAATAACTGTCATGTACAAATGGGAATAGTTTGAATTCTTGCTTTCTGATTTGTATCCCATTTATTTATTTCTCTTACCTTACTTTTTTTAACTAAATTTTCAAGTATTATATAAAACAGTCATGTTGAGAGTAGACAGTCTTGTGTTTTCTTGATTTAAGAGTAAATGTTTTTAGATTGCCTTATTCAGTATAATATTGGCTGTAGGTTTGTCATATACAGTTTTAATAAACTTAGGGAAATATTAATTTTTGCCTAATATCTTTGGGCTATTTTCATCATGGCAATGTAATTGGACTGTGTCAAGGACTTTGCCTGCCTCTAGTGAGATGCTCACTTGACTTGTATTATTGATTTCATTTATATGTTTCATTATATTTACTGATTTACATATGTTGAACTCTCCTTGAATCCCTCAGATGAAACTGACTTGGTCGTGGTGTGGAATCTTTTTAATGAACTGTCACATTGGGCCTGTAAAAATTTTTTGAAGATTTTTGCACTGATTTTATTAAAGATATTGATCTGAAATTTTCTGTTTTTGTTGAACCTTTTACCTTGTTTTGGTATTAGGCATTCTGGTTTTGTAGAATGAATTTCTTATTTATTTTGACTTTTACTGCTGTGTGTTTGCTGTGCATGATTACATTCACTGTAGGGAATTGGGACACACACTCAGCACATTTCGTTTCCCTTCTTTCCTCTCTCTTCACTCCATGCTTTCATTTTTCTAGCATCAGATTCAATTACTGATCTCATAAAACATTATAAAGTTAATTATTATGGATGGAGAGAAAACCAGACTAATTATTTTCCCTTTTTTTTTCATGGAACATTTTAAGGTGCATTGGTGTGAGTTCCATGATAAATAATCTGGTAAAATTCAGCAGTACATGCATCATATCTTTTTTTTTTCCCCCTCTTTGGGAGAGTTCTTCATAGTACTACAATTTTATTGTTTGTTAGTGACTACTTTAGATGTTTTTACAAATTCTTTGTTCTATTTTGGTAGGTCACAATATCTAGAAATTAAACTAGATTTCGTGCTGTAGCAGAATGCAAAATTTCAAAATAATTTCAAAACCTTTTGCATTTCACTGGTACTTATTAAAAATTCAACTTTTCCCTTCTAGTTTTACTGATTTCTGTCTCTCTTTTTTTTTTTTTACACTTTTTTTTCTTTCTTTTTATCGGTACCAGGGATTGAACTCACGACCACCTGTTTGCAAGGCAGGTGCTTATGCCACTGAGCTAAATCC
Source organism: Cavia porcellus (assembly GCF_034190915.1). Taxonomy (NCBI): domain Eukaryota; kingdom Metazoa; phylum Chordata; class Mammalia; order Rodentia; family Caviidae; genus Cavia; species Cavia porcellus. The sequence continues at coordinate 86,975,128 of NW_026947484.1, forward strand.
CCAGCAAACCCCCCCCCCCTTTTTTAAATGGGTACCAGGGATCAAGCTCATGACCACATACTTGTAAGGCAGGAGCTTACTTAAGCTGCTGAGCTAAATCCCCAGCACCAACCTTGGCCTTTTTTCTTTTGGTAAATTTGATTAAGAGCTTATCAGTTTTGTTTATCTTTTCAAAGGGCAGGCTTGTTTATTCATTGCTCTTTTTAGCTACTATTTTAGTGTTCATCGCATCAACTTCTGCTCTGCTGTGTATTATTTTTTTTCCTTTATTGGTTTTGAATGGATTTGTTATTTATCTTAGAACCTTTAGATATATCCCTCCATTATTTATTTAACATTACTAGCTTTCTAATTTTGATACTAATAGCAATAAACTTGCCTCCAAGAACTGGACTCTGATGTATTTTCTATAATGCTAGCTTACTGGTTGTGAAATTATTTATGTTATGCTTAGCAAGGAAGTTCTTTATTTCTCTTTGAACTTTAAAAAGTAGCTTTGACAAATAGAATTATCTCAATTTGCAGTCTTTGCCTGGCTGGGTCTGAAATACATTAATCCAAATACTCCTGAACTTTAAAATTACTGATGAGAAAACTGTTGCTATTCTACTAATTCTAATTGTCTGTGTAAGAAATTTAACATTTCTCTGTAAAAGGTTTCAGTATTATTTGTTCATTCTAACATTTTTTGGCATTTTTGCTATGGTGTATTGTGGAGATTTATTCTCTTTTTATGTCTATTTGGGGTTATAAATGGCTCTGTTACTTGTGTGCTCATTGTATTTCCAAGGTTTGGGAACATTTATGCAATAGTTTCAGTAGATTTGCTATGACAATAGTCACTATTACCTCACCCCGTTAAGGTCAATGATTTTTAAGTTTATTTTCACAGATATCCAATAGCTCTGGAATAATATCAGCTGTCTCCTATTCTCTCTTTTCATTATTACTTTCTGAATGTTCTAGTACATTCTCCTTTTTTAATATCGTAATATCATTTGTTCTAATTCTACTTGCTTACTGGCAAAATTTTAAATTTAAGTTTTTTATTTGGCTGAGTCTTTCATTTCCAGGATTTTTGCTTGGTTCTTTTTCACAAACTCCTCCTACTGAAAAGATCTTTTTGTACTGTATTGACTTCTTTAATTCACTAACTTTTTATACATAGGTTCACTGAGCTCATTGATGGTAATTTAAATGTGTAATTCATTTAAATAACATCATTACTGGATTAATATTTTTAACATAAAAATATACCACTTTAGCAGTTTCCTTTTTGTTTTCTTGTCACAGTATTCTATTTCTCAGACTGTAAAACTTTAGCAGTTCTTTTATAGCAAGTCTATATGTCTATGTTAGTATTGATAATCACTGTTAACTTTTGTGTTTTTGATAAAATCTTTATCTCATCTTTATTGTTGAAAAACAATATTCCTAGATATAATATTCTTGGTTGGTAGAATTTTTCTGAAGTTCAGAATTTTGAATATGCTATCTCATTTTCTTCTTGAATGCAAACTACTTGGCCCAAAATGCCTTATAATCTTAGGGAATTTGCCTTTGTAACATGATTTCTTCCCCAATTTTAACATTTTCTCCACTAATTATAAACAATTTGATTATAATTGGATTCTGTGTGGTGGTCTTAAATTCATGCTATTTCTTATCCTTTATTTTTTTAGAGTTCTATTTCTATTTTCTTGTTTAGAGTTGAGAATATATCTATCATTGTTTTATTAAATACAGTTTTGTTTCTTTTGTCTCTCTTACTTCTTTAACTCTTATTATGCTTAAATTGTTCCTCCTGATCATGTCTTAAAAGTTTCCTAAATAATCTTGCATATTTAATTTTTTTTTAAATTTCTGCATCTGAGACTGGACCATTTGCAGTAATCTGTCTTTGTGTTCCGTGATGATTTCTTTTGCTTAGTGTAGTCTATTGTTGAATCTTTTAATTGAATTTTTCATTTCAATTACTTTATTTTTATTGTATGATTTATGTTTGGTATTTTCTTATGTATTTTATATCATCAAAATTCTCAGTTTGTTTTTGTATTACTCTTTTCATGTGGTGAGAAACTTTTTTGATAATTATTTTCAGTTTCCTGAGGGATAAAGGATATAGCTCAATTTCACTATTAAAAGTTAGGTTTTGAAATGTATCTTGTAATTTTATGTGGTGTACATTTACCTACAACTTTGATTGACCTTGGGTTTCTGTGTTGATTTATGTGCACTACATAAGACAACAGTTTCTTGCAGTCATAACTATCTTGTATAGGAAAAAGATCATTCTTTCCAATATATGCATTCTAAGGCTGTAAGAGTCTTGTGAAATCTTTGCGTTGTTTCTGTATTTGGTGGTTTATACACAAGATGTCTTAAATTCTATCGGTATCCTGAATTTAGAAAGAAAAAATATGTTAGACCTTTTAGACAAAATTGGAAATGTAAAGGTCCTGAAAGAGTTTCCCTCTTACTTACGTATTGAGAATTGAGCTGAGAGCGGGGAGGCCACAATGAATGGAGCAGAGAACAAAATGAAGAAGACAAACTGACAGCTACGGACAGAAAAAGAGCTCAACAGAAAAGAGAGAAGATTGGATGATAGGAACAGCTATTTTGGAGAAAATGACATCTTAATAGGTAATACTGATTTAGTATCATCTTGTTTTGAAGTGTCATCTAGCTTTTGTTCTTCTGTCTCCAATGGTCTAAACAGGTTGTATCTTATTGGATTTTATTATGTACGATAGTATAAGCAAAAACCTTTTAAAGACAAGGAGATTATACAGAAACCATTGTTCACTTTCTGTTAGTCGATTCTAAATACTCTGTAATGCTGTCATTCTCTTAAATGGTTTTACATTGTTTTGATATACTTAATGCTACAGTATACGAAGTTGTACTCAAGGACTTCAAGGAAAGAGTCAATATGGTAACTACTTTTGGGTTGGAATTATCTGGTGGTGAAACATTATTCTGCTTAAATGGTTATGTTTTGATCTGTGCTGTTTAGCTGTTATACCCTCTTTTTTCTCAATCTCCACTCCATTATTTACTTTTTTATTTTTATCCGTTTAATTAAAGGGAAAAAAATAGCAGGATACAATATAGTAACCCACTTTGACTTTCTATTATCTCGATTTGAAGCCCTGTATTACTCTCACCATCTTGTTTTTGACTGATGTTCCCCTATTCTGTTTTGCTGGATAGTATCAGGTTCGAAAGTTTAGGCATCAGCTGTGAAGATAATGAGATTCATTATAACGCCCATTCTCGTTAACTTTTATCTACTTTTGAAGACCTACAATGTCTCCAATGTTTTGGTTTTGTCGGTTTTGTTCTTTACTGTTTTGTTCAATTGTATTATAACTAATGATATAGGCAATTCTATTAGATATAGCGGGAGTCATTATGGTAACCATTGTTGATCACCTTGTATTATGTTTTTATATTATCTATTATGTCCACCCTTTTGACTTGACCGATTCTGTTCTGTTATGTCACATTTGGTTTTACTCTCTTCCAAAAAAGCAATAAGAACCGTGGGAGCAATGAAACCCAAAATGTGTAATAGTCATTGTACAAAAGAGAGGAAAAGAAAGTGCTCTAAACTATATAACTGCATGTATATTTAAGTGTATAAGATAGAAAATGACATCACAGAGTTTTATTGGATCATTGAACAGAACTGTTTGCAGTATCATTGTTGGAATGTCCACTCTACAAGCTTTAATCTTGTGACTTGAACAATTATTTCTAAGATGGCAATATGTAATCCATTAACTAGTGATTTCCTACTGTTCATTTTTTTCTTCTGTAAATCTGTATAACTTGTACCCTTTCACTGGTTTTTTTTCTTTTCTCCTTAAATAAAATTTAAAAAAAAAGAGAGAATTGAGCTGAGAACAGACATTTGATTCCCAATATCACCATTAAACTATGGAAAGGACAGTAGTAGATACCTGAACTCCCAGTTAGTCTGCACCCTCTCCTCCTGGAATCTCAGTTCCTTGGAGTAGACTGTTGAATGCCTATTTCTTCATTTTTGTGTGATATAGAGCAACTCATGAACACAGAACGTCATCAGCTCTAAAAACAAGATGACTAAGGGAATTGTTCCTTGTGTAGAAGCTACAGAATTTAAATGACAGAATGCATGACCTGTTTTTTCCAGGAAAAATCATTATTAACATCTCTGGAATCAACTACAGAATGTTCTCTCTGTAACTGAGTATTATTCAGGCTGCAGAGGTCTTTACTTTGTTTTCATTTAATTTATTTTTTTTTCGGGGTGATTGATTTTCTGAGATAATTTCTTACTATGTAGTTCAGGCTGGCCTTGAACTTAATATATAGGTCAAGCTAGCGTCAAACTCACAGAAATCCTCCTGTGTCAGCCTGCCAAGTTCTGGAATTAGAGGTGCACACTGCCATTCCTGGCGTAGGTTTCTATGTTTACATCTCCTAGTGAACCATCAAATGCAATTTACTTGAACTCCAGGCCAACAGGAATCTCCTGTGAAAATATCCCCTTTAGAGGGGGATTAAGATATATGTGTACTAGGCTTTTCTCCCCACCATTTTACAGAAGTTTTTGTGCCCTTATTTTGGTTATTTTATCTAGAGAGACTTACACATGTCAATCCCAATTAATTCTCAAAATTGTAAATTTAGTTTACACTCCCTTAAGTGGAAGCTATGAACATAGGATATGCACTGCATGGCCAAACTCTCTTCAGAAGAAAGTGATAGATTGCAGTTACCAAAAGAGTCAGCTGGAAAGGTGATCAAACAAAGTGAAGGTGAAATTGAAGGTAAAAAAGTGAAATCAAGTGGAAAAAAGGAATGAGAAAATGTCCTTTCCTTAGGATTCCTAGTGGTCTATTGTTCTATGACTCAGTAAACTCTTCAGTCAGGCTACTCAGAAGTTGAACGCTTAGTAGCAGCACTTGGCAGAGTACACTGGCAACCTCTTCCAGGTAGGACAGGAGGAGGTACATATCTTGTTATTTCTTCTCCCTTATGTCAGGAGAGAAAGCCCCTTCAAGGAACTTGCACACATAGAAAGTTGCAAAGTTTCTGCTGTGATTTCGGGAGACTTGTATATGTCTAATCCTGCTTTCAGGTATAGGTGACTGGAAACCTAATTGGGGGAGAGTTACAGATAGGATGGATTTGTGTGGCCCCATTTTTTCTTTCTTCAGGAGGAGACTGTGTTGGAGTTTTTTTCTTTGTTGCATGGACAGGGCCAGAGAGGTTCCTGCCACAGGGTGCCTCAGCTTTTCTCACCAAGTCAGTAAGAATATTTTCTCACCTCTGTGGATGCTAAAATTTTTACCAACCTTTCTGTATTGCCTTGTAAAAGATAGATCAGTGTTCAGATGTTAATTTGTTGTACTCATGGCAAAGAGATAGTCAAGAACCTCTGGCTCCATCATGCTGCTAATGATACTAGTAAATATTTGCAAATTTTATTCCCCACTGAATAGCAGTTTCACATTATATAGTTTCATATTCACATTATATAGTTTCATGGAAAAGCATATTTGAAAAACAATGGATATGTCTCAATGTTTTCAGATAACTCTCTAGTTTCTCCTATAATACATTGCTTTTGTTATCTTCACAATGATTGGGTCTTAACTAAAACAGATCCTGTCTTCGTGTTGAAGGGATGACTCCTAAAGTAACATAGACCCATTGACATGCAGTTGTTAAATTCTAAGGCATGAAGTTATAAGGCAAACTTTAATCTTGTTAGTTAGAAAAGCACTTAATTATCTACCATTTTTGCTGATAAATTTTTCCTTGGATGCTTCCTGTGAATTTCTCTTTAATTCAAGAGTTATAAAAGCTTTGTGTTCAGTTATTTTTACCGCAAGTGTAACGTATCATGTGAAGGATAATGAGATATTACAGACTTTGTCTTTTTCATCTCTGTTTCATTGAAGTATACTTAGAACTATACTGGATATTCAGCCTTCCTTTAAAGTGAAACTATGTCTGTCACACAAATATAAAATAAATCCATACAAAGGTATTAGTTAAATCATAAATTAATGGGAATGCCAAATAAGTGTTAAAATGTGCTTCAAGTGTGACATGAAAACACAATATATATTTATCTATACAGAGAGAGGGTACAGGATATATTTAAATGAATTTGAGGCAAAAGAGATGTTACAAGTGACATGTTTGCATCTTTGTCTAATAAAATTCATTTGTTATTATAAACAGTCATTGGTATAACTGGCAGTTTTCTGTGATTTCAAGTGTTGTGAAGGAGCTTTTCATTAAAAACTCAGACCTCTACAGAACAAGATAACAAGGAAATACACATCAAGAAAAACCAAGCATTAAACTCATCTAATAATTTCTCCTAAAAGAATTTATATGCAGAACAATGTGAAAACATTACAGATTTTTACTCTAACTTTAATGAATGATGTAAAGTTATTCAAAATATTGGAGAGAAATGAAAAAAATAACAATAAAGTACTTACAATATATAGGTACTTTGCTAACAACTTTTAAAATTGCATACATTTTATATTTGGAATTGTGCTTCCTCCTTCTAAAATGAGATACATTCCTAGTACCTAACTCCTAATACCTTCGAATGTTATATTATTGGCAAATAGGGTCACTGAGGATACAATTAATACTTTAAAAAGTGTAAAGTGGCAAAATGTGAGGTGGTGACAATATTTTTGTCTCTCTGTGATTCAGAATCCACTTACTAGAAAACAAAGAAGATAAAAGAGTGAAGGTGAATTGAAGGTGAATCTTGGAAGCCAGCTTTACCTTAAAATCAGACACAAGACAAGTACATCCCTTATCACCGCTCCTATTCAATATAGTACTGGAAATATTAGTCAGGGAAATAAGACAAGACAGAGAAATAAAAGGGGTAAAGATAGGAAAAGAGGAGTTAAATTATCATTATTTGCAGATGACATGATACTCTATGTAGAAGACCCCCAAAACTCCATTGAAAGACTCCTAGATATACTAAATACATTCAGCACAGGAGTTGAATACAAAATGCTCAAAAATCAATAACATTTATATACACTAACAACAAAATTATGGAAATTGAAATAAGAGAACCACACCCTTCACACTAGCGTTGAAAAATTAAAAACTTAGGAATCAATCTCATGAAAGAAGTAAAAGATCTATACAGGGAAAACTATAATACCCTGAAAATAGAAATCAAAGCAAATCTCAGAAAATGGAAAGACATCCCTTGTTCATGGATAAGGAGAATAAATATTGTGAAAATGGCCATTTTCCCAAAATTGCTATACAGATTCAAAGCAATCCCAATGAAACTACTGTAACATACCTCCTACACTGAGAGAAATCACTCCTAAAATACATCTGGAAGCAGAAGAGACCTAGAATAACAAAGGCAATTCTAAGCATCAAAGGCAAGGCAGGTGGCATCACAATTCCTGACTAGAAATCATACTACCAAGCTACCGTAATAAAATCAGCATGGTACTGGAATAAAAATAGATCTAAAGATCAATGAAATAGACTAGAATATACATCCACAATTACCAACACACTCAACCACGTTATCTTTGATAAAGGTGCCAAACATGTTCACTGTAAAAACGACAGTCTCTTTAATAAATGGTGATAGAAAACATGGCTCTCCATATGCCAAAAACTAAAACTAGACCCATGCCTATCACCATATACTAAACTAAAATCTAAATGGATCAAAGATCTGAATATTAAAACAGAAACAATAAATCTTTTGGAAGACAAAGTAGGTAAACATCTTGAAGACATAGGGGTAGGTTGAGAATTCATGAATAGGAATCAAACCACAAGGGAACTACTTCCCAGAGTCAATAACTGGGATCACATCTTATTAAAAAGTTTCTTTGTGTCAAAAAAACCTCTCCAGAATAGTGAAAAGAAAATCCACAAACTGGGAAAGAAATCTTAGTGAACTGTCCCTCACACAAAAGACTTCTATCTAAAACATACAAAGGATTAAAAAAAAATCTGGTACACAAACTCAAGAACCCAAAAGTGGGCATCTGAGATGAATACACAGTTCTCAGTTGAAGAAATGCAAATGACAAATAAATACATGAAAAAATGTTCATCATCATTAGTCATTAGAGAAATGCAAATTAAAACAACACTGAGATTCCATCTCACTCCAGAAAGAATGGCCAGGATCAAGAAAACTCCCAACCACAAATGCTGGAGAGACTCTGGGGAAAGAGGAACTCTTCTGCACTGTTGGTGGGAGTGCAGACTGGTGTAACCACTATGGAGGTAGGTCTGGAGATTCCTCAAAAATCTGCGATTGGAGGTCCCATTTGACCCAGCTATTCCATTTCTGGGCATCTTCTGGCCAGAAGAACAAAACATCATACCACAGTGACATATGTTGCACCCATGTTTATAGCAGCACAATTTGTAATAGCCAGATCTTGGAAATAACCTAAGTGTCCATCAACTGAGGAATGGATATAAAAGATGTGATATTTTCATACAATGGAGTACTACTCAGCTATAAAGGATGGTCACATTTAGATATTTACTAATAAATGGGCGCAACTTGAGACCATATTCATAAGTGAAACAAATCAAACTCATATTTATAAATACTATGTAGCCTCCCTAGTGTAAGAAATAGTAAGAATACATAAGAGTTTAGGTAAATCTTGATTTCTCATTAAATTGTTTTGAAGCCTTATAATAATCGCAGTTGTAATGTGTTTGTCTTGTTTGTTTGTTTGTTTGTTTTATCTGTGATGGTATGAACAACTAATTTAAGGGAAACAAGTCATTATAATAGCTAGTACTGATATAATATCATCTACTCTGAAGTCCTACCATGCTCTTGCTCTTCTGTTTCCATTGACTCTATCATGTTGTACCTTATTGGACTGTGTTACATGTGAAAGTATAAACAAATTTCCTATGGAAAATGAGATAATATAATAGCCATTGTTTGTTTTCTGTTATTTGGTTCTGAAAAGCCTGTAATACTCTCATTCTCTTGAATGTTTTTGTACTATTTTGTTATGATACTATTGTATATGAAGTTATACTAAATTATTTCAAAAAAGAGACATCGTGGTAGTTACTATTAATTATGGGTTGTCTTCTGGTGAAATACTGTTTTGCTTACATTGTTCTGTTCTGATCTGCTCTGTTATGTCCTGCTTTGTCTTAAACTCTTAAAAAAAAAAAAAAGAATCTTGGAAGCCAGGAAGGATCTGGTTGAAAAATTAAAAGCTACAGACAAATTTAAATGACAGAACACAATATATTGAAGCAAAGACTTAGTCTGCACATTCCCCTGGCTCTTGGCTTGTAGCTCATGAGAAAGGCAGATTGAACCTATAAAGATAAAAACAAATGGTGAAAAATCCCAAGGAATCTCAGGGAGAAAACTAGTGGTGGAATTGCCACGCTATTTCTATGATCTGAAGAAAAGTGTGGAATTTCATCCCTATGGGAGTCCTTCAATGTGCAATAGCAGATGTGTGACTACACTCTTAAGTCTCTGTCTTGGCCCTGGAGACACTGATGAGCAGATGAAATTCTGGGGAAGCTTTGACTGAATTCTGGGATGCAGAGCAGCTGTAGGATGCCTCTGATTTTGAGCTCACAAGGTTACTCTCCCACAGTACTTGAGCAAAGAAGGCATTCTCTTTTTCCTCATTTTTTTCTGTCTGTATGTTTCCTTATCTAACTTTAAAAGTTTTCTTCCTTAAATGTCTTCTCTTTCTATTCTCCACATGATTTATTTTTTCTTTTATTTTCTTTTACCTTCTATTTCTCCTCAGCATTTTTCTCACCTTTACCAAATTCTATAAACAATATTATACTACCTCTTAGGATCCTTTGTTCCACTTTTCTCTCATCCTCATATCATGTAATTTCAGTTTTCATTTTTTTCTTGCATTTCCTCATTCTCAACTCCCTATATCTTTAATAGTATAACAGAAAGCTCTACTAATCTTTAAATAGTGAACTCTGTCAGTTATGGTTGAATTATACCACTAATGAAGATGTAACTGTTGGATTTAGTACATCTTAACTAAAATTAAATAGATTGTCTTAATGTTTACACTATACTGGTTGGCGTCTTCTCTAGGGTTGGTACATAACTGATTTTCTCTAAGGTTGGTTCTTAGGATTGGTACATAACTGATTTTCATTAGCATGTTAATATCAAATTTGTCTTGGATAATACTGTTGAAACATATTTGCTTGCTATGATCAGGATTGCACTATGTTTTCTTTTAGTGCATTTTATCTGTAAACCAATAGCCAGATTACCTTTGTGACATTTACACTACTGTGGTACAATTCTATACAACATGGTATACCAATTCACACAGAACATGGTATACCAGTTGTACCTTATCATCCTCTCCCAAATTAACCAAAGTGGCCGAGTCTTGTGTAGGTCATGCTCAAACTACATCACTGAAAATTAACCAGATAAAAAGATCTGTATGCTACCAACAGTTTTACACAATAAGCATCTACAAGTTTCAACACAAAACAAAATAAACCAACCAACAATAGAAACACCAAAATGCAAAGCAACAAGATGCTCCCTAAACTCCCAACTACCTAAGCCAATTCAAGGGCCATTAAGATAGAAATAGTATAAGATACACTCTGGATAGTAAACATTTTGTGGAATAGTAAAGGAGGAAGTTAGGTTAGCATTATATTCATATTACACTATCTTCTACCTAGAAAGCCACAAAAACTCCAGCAAAAGACTCCTGTGCCTATATCTTGTACTCTGAATAACCTTTGGGAAGACAATAATATACAACATATTAATTATTGTAACTCTCCTACTAACAAATGTTGACACTCTGTTTTATTGTTATTTTATTGTTTTCTTTAAAGTAAAAAAAAAATATTGTCAGCATAGTGGGCTATAAAATCAACACTCAAAAATCAATAACATTCCCATACATCAATAATAAACTCATTGAAGGAAAAATTAGAGAAACAATTATCAGAATAGTATCTGAAAACTTTAAATACTTAAGACGTGGTCTAATTGCAGAAGTAAAAAATTTCTACAATGGAAGTTACAATGTTAGGAAAAAGAGGATCAAACAGGATAACAGAAAATGGAAAAAATATCCCCTGTTCATAGATAGACAAAACTAATATAGTAGATATGGCTTTACTTAGAAAACTGTTACACAGATTTAATATAATCCGAATAAAATACCAATAATATTTCTCACAGAACTACAAAGAATAATCCTGAAACTCATATAGAACCAGCAGAAACCCAGTATGGCAAAAGCAACTTTGAACAACAATAGCAAAGTAAGAGATGGCAATATCCTAAATTTTAAATTATTCTACAAAGCTACAATAATAAAAATGGCATTATATTTGCAAAACACAGATTTGTGGTTCAGTGAAGCAGAACAGAAGATACAAAACTACTCTGAGCACACTCAGTTACTTCATCTTTTACAAAGTAACCAAATACCTTTGTTGGGGAGAAAATCCTATTTAACAAATAGTGCTGAAGAAGCTGGCTGTCCACAAAGTGAAACTGAACCTAAATCCATGTGTCTTACAAATTACAAATATTATCATTTTAAAGGTATTTCTCTACATGCTAATTAGTTTCAAATGATACTATTAGTTTATCTCTTTTGTTGAAAAGAGTAATTTGTGGTTTTTTTTTTTTTTTTTTTGGTAAGATCTTTTTGGTTTGTATCTTTTACTCTGAGTAACTACTTTGAGAATAACAATACACATTGTGATTTGATTATAAAATTTTGTCTTGTTTCATGAAAATTAAAACAACTTAAAAAGTTGAATGGCTCAAAGGTCTAAATGTTAAAACAAAAACAATCTGCTGGAACACAAAATAGGTAGAACTCTTGAAGACACAGGCACGGAGTATGACTTTCTGAATGGAATCCAAGTTTCACAGGAAACAGAACAATCAAAAAGTGGGGTCACATTAAATTAAAAAGCTTCTGCAAAACAAAGAATATCACAAAGGAAGAGACAATGCACAGAATGAGAAAAAGGTTTTTTCAACTACCCATCAGACAAAAGACTGACATGTAGAATATATGAAGAGCTAAAACAAATTAGACCTTTCAAATTTAAAGACCCAATTAAAAATGAAAATCTGAAATGAATAGACTCTCAGATGAAAAAACAGAAATGGTCAGTAGATACATGAAAAAATGTTTAACATTATGGCCATGAGAGCAATGCAAATTAACAACACTGAGATTCAAATGATCACAAATGCTAGAGACATTGTGAGTAAACAAGGACACCTCTTAATTGCTAATGGAAAAGTAACCTGATATGGAAATCAGTATGAAGACTCCTCTAAAAACTAACACCACAAACTTCATTTAAACAAGCTACACTCCTGCTTCTTATCTTCCTGAGTTACAGATGTCATATTATAATAATACATGTATACCCATATTTGTAGCAGCACATGTCATAAAAGCTATATTTAAACAGCTTATATGTCCAAGAGCTAATGAATAAGAAATATTCTTTATATCCAACACAGTGATATATTGCCATAAAAAGGACAAATTTGAAAATTCTATATAGAAGAATTTACCTTGAGACCATAATACTAAGTGAAGTAAATCATAAACATAAATGTAGATATTTGATGGTTTCTCTTACATGTGAATCTCAACATACAAAAAAGTGCAAAATAAGATTGAAGTTAGAAAACATAACATTGATCTTTGGCATATAGGAAAGCAACTGATAGATTAAAGGAAGTGGGAAGAAAGAGAAAGAAATTAAATTTTTAAAGGGAGAGGGGTGAACTGTGAAGAGTGCTTTGTATATCCAGCAAGTCCCCAAGAGGAATGTGATCACTACATACTACATATACATATACATGAAATGTCATGCACATGTACCAACTTCCTGCAGCAAATGTAAACATCATGACCAGCAAACATGTACCAATAAAAATAAATAATATTATACAGAAGTAGAGTAGGCCTTTATATAGTTATGATTGGTTTTCTTAGAACAAGAGAAAGGACAGAGGGAGACACAAAGAGACACACAATATGCTAAGAGACAGCATTGTGTTCAGGCCAAAAACTCTAAAGATTTCAACCAAAACCTAAGAAAGATGCTTACAACAGAGCTCCACATAGGTGCAGAGTGCTCAGAAAGTTTATAGCAATATTGTGATTCTAGGCTTTCAACTTTCAAAACTGTGAATGGTGAAATGCTTCTTGTTTTAACTCACTCCATTCATATTAATACATCAAAGAAGCCTTAGGAAACTAATATAGTTTTATAATACAATGCAGTATTAGATAATACAGTATTACATAATACAATAGTATTGTGAATCATGAAGGAATTTAGAAGTCTTCAGTGGCATTGTAAGTGTCAAATCTTTTGAATTTCATTTTGATATGGATTTCATTTTTCACTCCCTGGGCTAAGATACAGTTTTAGTTGAGAAATTTGTAATTGTATCAGTATTATAATTGTCACTAAATAGAGATCAATTTTACTCTTAAATTATGATTATTAACAAAATATCCCTAAAAGAGATAGAATTTCTTCGCATAGTCCTGCAATAAACCAAACAGGTGACAATTCTCTTTTATTGCAAAAAATCAGTTTTTGGCCTGTCTGTCTGTCTGTCTGTCTGTCCGTCTGTCTGTCTCTCTCTCTCTGTGTCTCTTTACAGCCTTCCAATTGTTTGGATCAAACAAAGGCAAACCATTTTCCACTGATCTATACCATCACTAATGGTTTTCATTTGCTTTGTCATATAATGTAACAGAGAGAAAAAATAAATAGATAAAGTATTTTAAAATATAATTTGATAAATGACAATAATAGGAAATATAAAATATCAGTAATTGTTATGAGCATTTTTCATTTCTGCTTTTTAAAATAATGCCATTATAATTTCTATGAAAAGCTCAAACAGTTGTTCAATCCTGCTGACAAAATGAGACATAAAAGTAATTATAAAGTTGAAGTGTATTCGGTAATTGGTATCATGTGAAGTTTGCAGTGTTAATTTTGTGAATTTAAGTGCTATGTTCCAGATAGGAAAGTAAATCCAACATGAATGTAAATATAATTATTTTGTTACTGTTTTGGGTAAATAGAGCTATAAAACAATAACGACATTATTTCATTTTCGGTCGCTAATGACATAAATACCGCTGACTGGGTAAGTTATGAAGAAAAGAGGCTCGCTCCCTTTGAGCCTCAGTTCTGGAGGCTCAGGGTGATAAAATGCATCGTCTGATAGCTTTCTAGGCTGATGCAAGCAATTACGTGTAGAACAAGGAAGGATGTGTTTGTCTTTTCTGATTTTTTTTCATTTTCTTATAAAGCCACAAGGATTCAACCATGGAGCTACATTCTAGCTTTATCTAACTTTAATCACTTCTAAGAGGTTCTGCTTCTAAACATCACTGTCAGGTTAGAGTCTCCTTCCTTAAATACTTCACAGTGAGGATTAAATTTCACACTTGGGGAATGCATTTAAACTGAATACAAAACTTAGAAATCACCTGAAGACCAAGTAGATTAAAATGGTAACTACTTTCACCAACCAGAAATATTTGGATACATTTGGCTTATTTTCATACCTAAACTTTTGGTGCATTCATCCATATGATTGACATTACTACATTTCACACACAGAGAGAAGTATACACACACAAACATGATCACAGCTTCCATTACTCTACTTTTTTATACATCATTACATAGTTTTAATTCTATGATTAGAAAATATCTAAATATTTGCTTTGAAACACATTAAGTCAGTTTGGTCCTTTGATTCAATGAGAAATTTTATTTTGGTTTGAGATCTTATAACAATTTCTGATTTATATGCGAATCACAACATAATTATTTCTTAAAAGATACAATTTTATGCCATTATTGGAATAGTCAAATAATGAATGATTCATTTAAAATAATTATATTATGACATTAAAAACGGAATCTTAAACTTCTTACATCTTTGTTCTTGGATGATTGTCTCATTAAATATTCAGCAATAATTAATCCACAACATTGGAAAGTATGTTAAGGCTTTAACTGAAGAGTAATGTTTATTTTCTTATTTGGATTATTATTTATTTTGTTAAATAATATTAACATTAAATAATGTTAATATTAATTATTAATTAACTAATTCAATTAATTAACTAATTATTAAATAAATATTATTAACTGAATCTAAATTCATGAAACATGTTTTGTTCACTAATTTATTTTTATTTAGTTTGATTTAAATTTAACTTAATTTAAATTTAAATTTGAATTACTATAAGTCTGCACTTACATTCACCATGAGGAGTTGGTACATATATGTAGACATCTTAATTCTTTTTTCTTCTCTTTCTCCACTCTCTTCTCTCCCTCCATTTTTTATTACTCTACTTTTTAACTCACAAGAAATTTTGGGGGGTTTGTTTAGCCCTATTACTGACTTGTAAATGCCAAAAGATGACAAGTTAATTTTTAAAACTGTCAGAGATGCTCAAACATACACATTTTTTCTAGCTATTAAAGTACATTTTTAACTTCTACATATAAAATAATGAAAGGAAATGTATTTCTGCTTAATATAACAATAATATTATTAAATAGTAGTATAAAAATTTGGAGACTTATAAGTTGCCAGTGGGTTCAAAATACTACAAAATTCTTTATTAATAGGACATTTCAAAATAAGCACACCATCCAATTTACTGATTACTGATTGATTCAGAAGGTGAATGCAAAATTTGCTTTAATTGCTCAAGCTAGCCTCAATAAATTTTGTGAATATCGAAGCACTAAGATGAGCAGGGCATGTTAGCACACATCTGCAATTGCAGCTCTTGGGAGGCTGAGGCCGGGGTATTGCCATGAGTTTGAGTCAGCCTGGGCAACAGAGTGAGTTCAAGACCAGCCTGAAGTATAAAGTGACACTCTGTCTAAAATAAGCATTAAGGGCAAGCATAAATTTAATGTAATAAAATCCCTATCACACTCAGACTCATTGCATGATCATTAAAATGTGCTAATATTTTCCATGCTTTTGATATAAAATATGCCCTCAAATTCTCATGTATCTAAGGTGACTGAATCATAGGGATGCTACACTGAGGCTGGCCAGTGGTGGTGCACACCTGTAATCCCAGCACTAAGAAGGCTGAAGCAAGAGGATTGCTGCAAGTTCGAGGTCAGCCTGAGTTTCAAAGTGAGTTCAAAGCCAATGTGAATTTTATGGTGAAACTCTGCCTTATGTGGAAAACAAACAAACAAACAAACAAAGCACAGAGATCCTCCACGCATTGGTGGATTCCTCTTAAAGAATTTAGTAGCTAAGTATGCTCTCAGGATGTTGCTCTGGGTTAGAAGAGATAGGTGGCTTGGAGGTAACCTGTCGGAGCATTCTCTTCTCTCTCTTCTCTCTTCTTTCTCCCTTCCTGGCTGCCATGACTTGAATATGTTTTCTTCTCCCATGCCCTTCAGCCACTGTTTCTCCCTGGGAGTCAAATAACCAGTGACTGAAAATTCAGAATCTGTGACCCAAAAAATTCTATCCTCCTTTACATTATGCTTGTTGGGAATTCTTTCCCAGCAAAGGAAAAGTTTCTAAGCATCATTGGATGGTGTGCTTGACACTATTCCTATACTAAATCTGAAATATTAAGATTGTGTTAAAAAATTCTATATGAGAGGTTCATGTCAGTCAGGATCTAATAATGTTTATAAATAACTTCATCTAAATATTATATTTTCAAAGTATTAGTATTATTATATAAATATTATATGTTCAAATATTTTCAAAATAATTACATATTAACATTATATTCCTAAAATAGGTCAGTAAGTGATACAAGAAAAGTAGGCACAATAACAGTATTGGTTGTAGCTTTTTTTGTGGAGAGAAGAAATAAAATAGCATTGCTGTATATCATCCCATGCATTAGAAAGGAAAACAGGAATCATATAAATTAAAAAGATAAAACTGGTAGAATACTTGAAAAGAGTATATTTCTTCTCAATCACAAGGGGTTTATTTTAGAGTTGAATATAGTTTCTCACTTGTAGCCTATGGGAAGTTAGTTCATGAATTCACGTAGTTGTGTTTCTGAGATAGAAGAAAAAAAGAAGGACACAGAGAAGTGAGTGCTATATTGAATGTAACTACTGTAAAGTTAATAATTTAGAAATCAAACTCTTTAAATTTAAAAATTAGTTTAACGATCAGGCTCGTGCTAAAGAATACTACAAAACTACTAGTTTTCTAAAGGGTTTGAAATACTTCCTTCTGTTTGTGAAAATAGACCTGGCCCCTGACCACATCAGCTGGAAAAAAAGTGACAAGGAAAAAAAAAAAAGAATAGAAGGGAAAAATGGAAACAAAGCCTTTGTAAATAACAAGAGGAAAGGAGCAGGAGACAGTGAAGGGGAACTGGAAAAACAGAAAAAAGCAAGATATGCTACGAACAGGTACAAATTTCCCATGATACATGTTAATGCTATGTATATCTAAAATGTACTAATACCAATGAAAAAGCAAAACAAAAAATGGAAAAAGAAATGAATGAAAACAATACATTAATAAAAACAAGGAAAAAAACCCCTAAAAATCTAAATCAGAGTCCTGGGGATAAGCTCAGCTTCACAGTGCCTGCTTGGCAAGTGTGAGGCCATGAGTTTGATTTCTGTACAAAGATAATTTTATTATTCTGAAGCTATTAAAGGCTTATTTTCTTATAGCTCTTTCATCGTTACATGACTGGGGGCACTTAATCTCTTCCCTATGCCTGGAGTTTTTCCTAAAGCAGATCTAGAAGGCCCTAAGAAATTCCTTTTCTTCAACAAAGTAATCCTTTTCTTATTACATCTCAGGAAACTCTGGGCTGCATCTTGATCTGTGAATAATGTCTACTGTCTGGAAGAAGGACTGTCTTGTGGGCCACTAAAACTGCAGTTTCACTTATCTCTCAGAAGTCTAGTAAAATTTGGAGCACATGGCTTGCTGGAAATATTTCCAGGGTCAGTGATGATTCAAAACGCTGATCATATATTTCCTATTCAGTTCCATAGGATTTGGATCACATTTCATATACAGGTGGATGTTACATTCTGCTGTTTCATGTGTAACCTGATCTATATATTAGCTTTTATTTGTATTTGGTTTTAATGTTCCACTTTTACCTTTTATTTTCAATAGTACATGTTGGTAGTATAGAATAATTATATTCATCATGGGGAGTTAGTATATGTACCTAACGTCTCCTAATTTTTATATTCATTACATTCCCTTTACCTCCCTCTCTCTTTCTAACTCTTGGTTTCCTTTTGTTTTGTAAAATATCTCTTTAATTCCTATCATCTTTTATTTTGTTCCTTAATTTCTTCATATTTTGAATTTCTCATATAAGACAAACCATGTGATAGTTAAGCTTTTGTGTCTGGTTCGTTTCTCTTAACACTGTTCTCTAGGTCCATCCATCTTCCTACAAATCCTTCTTTATGGCAGGTGGTCCTACAGGGTGGATAAATATCAGACTTTCTTTATTTGTCTATCTGTTGATGAACGTACTCACACATCAATGTCATATTTTCCTGCTTAATGTCAAGCATATGTCTTTAATATGTGCACAGCTCATGAGATAATCTGTGACAGATGTAAACTATAGTAACAATAATATTTACTTTCATACTAAAGCACCCCATCCCTGTTTGTGTGTGTGTGTGTGTGTGTGTGTGCGTGTGTGTGTGTGTGTGTGTTTCTATGCTACACTTCTTGAGACAAGGTGTGGCTAAGTTTCTAAGACACCCAAGCTGGCACTGAGCTTGTGATTCTACCATTTCAGCCTGCCAGAATTCTGGGAGCATAGGTGTGTGCCATCACATCTGTGGTGGACTAACTAATGGTTATCTCAGGTAGCTGAACTGAATCAGTGTGGTTCTCGGTGTTGAAAACCTACCCTAGGATTGTTGCCAACATAAAAGGAGAGCTGGGGGGAAAGATGGTTTGCTGCTTATTTTCCTGGAGAAATTTGTCATGCTGGTTTTCCTCCTATGAACTCAGCTATTCTAATCACCGGTGGAGCTCAGGTACTCACTGCCACTGAGGGCTGTAGTTCACCTCAGAGGAGCTCTTGTTCTTACCTTGAGCATCTCTTCCTCTCTCCAGTGCAGAGCCCTCAGCTTACTGACACAGATTCTCCAACCCATTGGTGCAGACTTGCAAGCTTCCACCACTGGACCTTAGGGCCTTCCCAGTGAAGATTCTTGGTACTGACTTGTATGAGACATTGCTGTGAGTTCTAGACCTGCAGATGGATTCACAGAAAACATTGCCATAGACTACAATCTTCAGCTGGACTCATGTAAGACATTGCTATGTATCTAGACCCTCAAGTGGATTCTTTAGGTCTCTAGGACATGGACAGATCTCCTACACTCTTGCATTTGGTTCAGGTGAACATTATAAAATAATCTTATAAATTGTGACTCCTGTATTAAATCTTTTCCGTTAGAAATATTGACTACCACAATATGATTCCAGTGTTTACTTAATTTGCAATTTACTTGGATAGAAATATTTTCCACATGTTTTCCAAGTCCTTATGAGAAGTAATTAATATGTGATGGTACTATCCCATGGATCTTCTACATGTGGCTCTGTGTTTTGTTCACAGGGAAAATATATGTCACATTCCTAAGATCTATGCTCACCTATGAAGAGTTACCTGTGAATTTTGATTTATGAACCACATAAAGTTAGGAGATGAGTGAAAGGAGGCACTCTTACTCTCAAGGGATGCTCGGATTGGTAGAAACCTCCAACTCCATGTTAAATTCCTATAATTCCAAAATGCATTTTAGGCTCTGAAAAGCTTATATACACATGGTTCAAATTTTTAGCCCAACTACTCCCTTACATATGACTTCTAAATGCAACTTAATTACCCAAGTAAAAAATTTTTCATTATTTCTTGTAAGTTAAGCAAGCTGACATAAGACAAAAGAGAGTAGCTATGGTATGAATAATTCATTATATACACACTTTTTACTAAAGAGATAATGATAGGTGTTAATAGTGAACATAGTAAACTATATTTTTAGATGATTTTGAAAGACACTTTATAACTTTTTATTCTTCAAATATTTATAGTTTACTTCATTGAAGCAATCTTCTTGTCAGGAGTAATGCAGAAACTCTCTTTTGTTCTTTTATATTTTGTTCAATATTTCTTCAACACCTCCTTTCACCTGGATTGCCCAGAGAAATCCAGTGTGTCTGTACTGCTCATGAAAGCAAATGTACTTCATATTACTTTTTTGATGATTCAGTGTAGGCCAGAGTACTGGTTTTCAATGTTCTGCAATTTATTCAAATATCAAGTTGTTTATGCAAACTTCAACTTGTTTTATCACTTGACCCCTACTTATGACTGTTCTGGAGATACTTGCTTAACCATTTAATGTTATTTCATATAGGCTGATACTGCCTATTGTAGCTATATTTAAAAACATAAATACTACAATGCGGAGATCACTGTAACTCATTGGGGTCTATATAAATTCACACACCCACACACCCACACAGACACAGCACATTTTTAAACAGGAAGGAAAGGACAAAGTTATCTCTCCTCTCAGTACTGAAGCATTCAAGATGGTTCGGTATAGAATAGCAGAGAAAAGTGAGGTTAAGAGGAAATTGTTATTCCCGTGACAAAATAGGAACAAGGTATCCTTTCATAACCATTAAAACTGGTTGCCATGGTATCTTTTTCTGCTAAAAGAAAAGCAGTGAAATTTTAAAAGCTACCAGAATATCTGAAAGAATCTTCACTCAGCTTTGAATTAGCAAGAAATTATTTTTCCTTTCTTTAGAGAATATTCTTAATGACTTAGTTTTACATTTTGAAAATTTTGCTATAAATTTCTAATTTGTAATGACAAATAGTTAATCAACATTTTCTTCAGAGAAAGACAGACACAATTTTATTCACTAAAGGCTCTTTTCAGAGATATGTTGGCTTCCCCTAGGTACTGTACTTGTTAATATAATTTCAACAGGAGACATTAAAAAATTATATCAAATGTTATACAAGGTAGGATATAAACCTTTTGTTGAACTGAACTGTAAAAGAAGTTTAATAAAAACTCTTGGGTACAGAGATAAGAGTGAGAGAGCATTCTAATGGTTTCAAACAGGTTATTATAATGAAAAAACAGGCATGGTTAAGGAAGGGCATTCAGTTTTTATACAAAATGTCTCAGTCAATGTTGAGTCCTATATAAGCAGGAACCACAAAAAAAAATGAAACTAGTAAGAATAAGAAAATATTACTTGGACTCAAACATTTTCTTAAAGAATAAACCTTCCAGAAATATTGCAAAGGATGAATGAAACCAATTGCACATAAAAAAGTAAAAATAGAGCCAACTAATCTCTAATTCTCATCCTGTAATTTCTAAGCATGCATTGAATTGCTGTGCATTTCTCTCTTCACATGTGCAGTACAGTAAGATTGCTGTGAAATAACGAAAAGTAGACTCTATGGAGCAATAGAAAGCCCATTTCTGCTGGTCCTTGTGAATGCACAATTCCACAATTTTACTGTAGCTACATAAACATTGTCTCCCCCGGATTTTTTTTAGCAAACATTTGATTTTAAATCTTCTCCATCAGAGGCAAGTGCAATGGAAAGACATATCTGAACATTCAGTGTGAACATACATTCTAAAGTGGAGTAAGAACACCAAGTTCCCCAGGACTGGAGTCAATTCCAGATCATTCTCTACGAACCTGAACAGAGAACCAATGTACAAATTTCAGTTCAGGTTTATAGCCATTCTCTGATTTCATTAGTTAGAAACAAATTTACTTTTTTTTTTGGAATTCAAAGCCAAATTTTTGAGAGTTCAAATCCAATTGGATGAGTTAGATCAGAGGTCTATCCCTGGTCCTGCTGGCTGTGGACCAAACTGTGATTAAGATGTCGACAAAAGAAGACACTTTCTGAAAGGCAGACAAGAGACAGAGCTCGGTGGGTGTGAGAATAGATTCTGACAGTCAACCTGAGTGGACTAAGAGATGTGCAGTAGAATTGTAAATCACACTTGCAGCCGTGTCTGTAGTGCTATTTTTTGGACAGCAAACTGAGCGTACAAGTCTGATCCTGAGCACACCAATAGGCTTGCAGCTGATACAAAAGGATAGGGAACGAAGGTGGACTTGTGTTGAATAGCATAATTCTGCGTGAGTTGATCTCCTGGTACCATTCTCTGTGGGCATCAGACTCAGTTTATTCAGCACTTCAAGGTATAATCACAATAAAACCTTTCCAGGAACTTCTAAGACTTGAGCTACATTGATTCTTTATTCCTCTTAATTTACATTTTCAGGTTTTTAGACTGAGAAGCCGCTATATCCACTGTCTTCCTGTTGAACAGGCAAATTAGTGTGTACTATTTTGCCTCTGACGGGGTAAGTCTATCAAATAAATCTATCTTCTTCAAATCTATCTATCTATCTATCTATCTATCTATCCTTCATCTATTATCTATCTCTATCAAATTATCTATTATCTATCTATTGATGTATCTATATATCTATGATTTAGAGCCCTATTAAATATTTTGCAGAGTATAGAATAAAGTTTCAGAAGTTTCCTACCATAATTTAAAAAAAAAAAGTCTCTTATTGATGGTGCTACTGGGGCAAAAGAAACTGAGGAAACCTGATATGAACTGATAATATCCTAACACAGAGAAAAGCAATGGCTATTTAGTGGAAAGCAGAGAGGACACCTTAAGAACAAAGACACAGAACATACATTGGTGCTTCTTTCTGAGAAGACAGGCCCCTGGTTCTCCCCTAGCAATCTGCTTTTCAGAATTTAATGGCATTCACATATTTTCATTTAACCCACCCATGAGTCTCTATCAGCAAACACAACTTACTGCCTTTACATACTCCAAACAGTGGCCAGCTTTCCTGCTGCCCTGATCGATTTCTCTGACAACCTCAGAGAATTCAGTTAAAACCTCAGAACTCAGAGATTGTACTCATCGGGATGGCATTTAACCTTGTTCTCTTCACTGAGAGACTGCATAAAGGAAATCCCAAACCGTTTGTCTTACATGCAAAACAACGTTGTTAGAAAGGTATTATTGGACTTTGAAAATGATAACTTAATCAGATTCCATATGCCAAAGATAGCCTAGCACCAGCTGGGTGTAAATCTGTTCTCATTTCTCTGAAGAATTGTTTTTAATTCATGAAAGGAATTGCTTATACATTGTGTTTTCATGTATATTTGTTTACTGTTCCCTAATGTAAATTACATTATTTTAATGGGAAAATAACTATTTCAATCTATTTTTATATAAAGATATATAAAGATATCTTTAGCTTCTGGTCCTGAGCTGTCAATATATTGCTTAAAATCAAATTAAGTTCCTGGAATGGTTACACCGGTGGCAGATTTCTGAAATTGTTCATTTACCAAGATGACTGGCTTGAGCAAACTTGTTTGAGCAATTTTCATTTAGCCGAGCTTCCTCCTAGGAGATATACAAAATTACAGCCAGTATATGAAGGAAGCACTCTATTAAAAGAAAGTCTTATTAAATATCTCAAAGTCATAAGCAAGACTACTCTAAAAACTAATCATAGGAGGAGACACTCTTTTTTTCCTAGTATAGGTCAAATAGAGTGTGACTTCCTCCTCCTCCTGCCCCTTCTCCTCCTCTTCCTTCTTCTCTCTTCCTCCTCTTTCTTCTTCTTCTTCTTTCTTCTTCTTCTTCTTCTTCTTCTTCTTCTTCTTCTTCTTCTTCTTCTTCTCCTACTTCTTCTTCTTCCTCTCCTTTCTTCCTCCTCTTTCTCCTCTTCATTCTTCTCCTTCCTCTCTTCCTCTTCTTTCTCCTCCTCCTTCTCGTATTTCTGCTCTCCCTCTCTCTCCTCCTCCTCCTTTTTTTTCATTTTTTCAGAAAAAGGTGACTAGAAAGCATTAAATGTCTTCAAGGATGATGAGTTCCCAGGCACAGTGGCAACAATACCTGGAGTCTTGGCACATGTGTTTGTGGAAAAGAGACCTCCAAATGTGCAGCAGTCCTAAAAGAGAGCTGTGTGAGCTTAGAAGAAGAGCAAAAATCATGGTCTCTAACGGTGTTCAACACATTTTTTTCCAAAACAAATATTCTGAATGGAACAAAGAAAATGTCAATGCCCTGGCTTGGTAGGGGCAAGGTTCATGCAAATACATTTGGAAAAATACAGAATTTTCATAATTAAAAAGACAGTTCTAACAAAATATGACATAATATGAAGGAAGAACAGGATAATTTGCAAAGAATAAAAATCATTTACCAAGATTTGGGTGCAGTTAAAAGTGATTTTTCAAGGAAACAGTAAATATCATAGTTTATATCATATTTTAATATTTTGTAATTATTTAACTCAATTTAGAATTCTATAGAATTTTAGTAAAAATAGCATCTTCATACAAACTTTTAAAATTTGGTAAAATCTTAAATTATAAAATTTATACATCATTATGTTTTCTAGTCCTCTAGTCCATTTTGTGACCAAGAATAAATCATTTCATGTACACAGGATTGATTTTCTTTGTCTTTGAAATTAGTGGCAGAGATCTCTTCCAGATCTTGACTTTAAACATTCTCTTAGTTCTAATTCTCAAGCACTGAAATAATTATTAAAAATTTAATCTACTATGGCAACTACTATTATGTTAGATTATCAGGTGGTGAAACACAATGACGCTTGAATTTTTAGGTTCTGATCTGCGTTGTTCTGTTACAATGTCCTCTCTTATCTCAATCTCCCCCTCTTTATTAAAATTAATCTATTTTCCTCTCATTTTTTAATTAAGGGAAAACTAAATTAAAAAATAGCGGGACATATTATAGTAACTTTCTTGGTTTTCCGAATAACCTGATTTGAACCCCAGTATTGCTCTCCCCATCTTGTTCTGTCTGATTATTTTGTATTCTATTTTGTTTGATAGTATCAAGTTTCAGGGTATAGGCAACCACTCTGAAGGCAATAAGATACACTATGATGCCCATTATGGTTTGACTATTATCTTTTTTTTGAATTCCTGTAAGGTCTCCAGTGTAGGTTTTATTGGTCTTGTTCTGTACTGTTTTGATCAATTCTATTATACTTGATGATATAGGAAACTCAGTTTAAAAATAGCAAACGACATAATGCCAACCACTTTTGATCACCTGGTATTCTATTTTTGCATCATGTATTATGTCCATCCTTCTGTTAACTGACTCTGTTTTGCTTAGTCACATTTAGTTTTATTCTCTTCAAAAAAAAAAAAGTAATAAGAACCATGGGAGTAATAAAACCCAAAAAGTCTAATTGTTATTGTAAAAAGAGAGGAAAGGAAGATGGACTAAGGGCTATAACTGCAGATATGTTCGAGTGTGTAGGATGGAAAACCGTATTACTGAGTTTTCTTGGATCATTGAACGGAACTGTCTACAATATCACTGTATGAATGTCCACTTTATATGCTTTAATTTTGTAATTTGGACAACTGTTTCTGGGAAGATAATATGTAACCTATTAACTGGTGATTTCTTACTGTATATTTTTTTTCTTGATATTCTCTATTACTTGTACCCTTTTACTGCTTTGTTTTTTCATGTCCTTTCTTTTTTCTTTTTAAATAAAAAAAATTATAATCTATAAAGGATGCTAAGGTCCAGTCAGCAAATTGCACAAAATATCACCAATAAAGATAGTGGAATTTTTGATAAAAGTATTAAAAAATTTGAAAGCAGAATTTTTGAACAGTAAACAAATGATTAGACTTATACACTGTGTTAGGCTTATAAATTGGATAAACTGTGACTTTTAGCACTCAATTTATTTAAAGCACCAGTGAAAACAGTAATTTTGATCATATTGACTATATTTTACTAATAATAAAATGAATTTTAACCTATGGGTGTTAGGAGTATTGCCACTCCCACGCGCAGTGTAAGAGATGTTGTTTTAAAACTCTAGTATAAAAACTTTCCTTTATAATTACAAAACCCATGAAAGATGTTTTAAAGCAAACATTGTTATATCCTCAAGATACTATTGGTAATAGATATATATCAAAGTAATGCCTACCTCTTTCTCTTTTTTTCTGTGATAAAAAGTGTCATGTTTTCCAACATTTATTCAATAGAAGTTAAAGTAGAAAGGATATTTTTAAAAAGTGACTTATTGATAACAATAACTACTGTCACTGAAAATCTTTCTTATCGGAATAATGCTATATACAGCCTTTAAGCCATAGATGCCTAATATTCATATTTCATAATCAACCGCAGTTCAGAGTCTGAACTTATAACAAAACTGACAGCAATAAAGAAAAGGGTACAACTCCAAAACACACTGTGTGGGATCCAGAAACCATCCTAAGAAGAACACATTTTCACAAATCTTTACAAAACATTTTTCTAGAAAAAAACAGAAAGAATATTTTGCTTCTTTGATTGGGTTCAAATTTAGTTTAGTTGCAGCTTTGACATTTATTTCTATGTAATCTCAAGTTCCTAAATTATATATTGGTTTTCTTCTTTCCCAATTTCTTTCCCAATAGTTATGAAAGACAAGTAACGCTAGTACATTTCATATATACTCATTATCATAGAAATTTTACATTATCAATCTAAATAATGTTCTATAAAATCTAATTAAGCAAGAAACAAGATGTCTACATAGGAAGGAGAATGTGTTCAGAGGTGGTAAAATGGAGGGTGCTTAGTCTTGGATCTTTTTGCTTATTATAAATTTGCCTTTTCATTTCACTATTTTAGATGCTGAAGAAATTTAACTGGGCGGATTAGCTTGATACTGTGTGCTACAGTCTCATGAATCAAATAACATACCACAAAAAAATAGAGGTTTTAAAACCTTTTGTACACCTCTGAAATTAAGAATGGTATGCTTATTTTTTGCATAATGTAATTAACCAATTTACTATTAAAAAGTGAATTAAATTTAAGTTTATACTTTAAAATGATCAGAGAACCTCAGGTTAAAAACCTCAGGTATTTAAAAGTGGAGAGAGTTCAAACCATTCAATGACACTATAGCTTTCAATAAATTATTTTACTGAAACCAATAAATCTGTACTTTTATTTTGGAATTATAGAGGATAAGTGCTGCAGTAATTAAATAAATTCCAGTAAAATCAGCACAATATTCTTTACTGTGGTACAAAAACTCACTAGTCTTTTGCATTCATTCTTTTTATTTTAAATATTCACCTCTTTGGGATAATTTAGGAATATTACCAGGTGAATTATCTGATGACTGTCTAATCTTTTAAATGTCTAAAGACATTTAAAAACTCAAGGCCCACTCTAAAAAGATGACATATTATTGTTATTCTTCTTCAAAATTCTTAACTTACCATCAACATTTTCTACAAATGTCTATCTATATTTTGGGGAAAACTGCAGAATACATTTTAACATCCAGCTCAAAATCAGATATAATTGCAAAATACTTAGAAAATCTTTTAAAATAGCAAGTGAATTGTGAGCATAAGACCAATGATTATGAACAATTATTATTTTTCTTAATTAAGAGAGGTTTCTACTTACTAATTGAATTGACTCATTTGTTAAAGAAAAGTGTTCAAACGACTCTTACTTGCTAAAATAAGCATATTTTTCCTTTACAAATCTGTGTCTTGAAATTCTTCTTACTAAGCTTGTATGTGGTTGGATGATTCAGAATGTCTTCAGGCAAATATCTAGATGTGGGCAGGCTACTCGGTCTTGAGGGTTGCAGATAGGAGGACACGGGTCAGCTCTTTTAGGTCTAATCGTACCCCGTGGACTAACTCAGCTTCTTTTTTATAGACACAAGACTAGAATTATAAGAAACAGAAAGAAAATTGGTCTGTGTACAAAAGGTTTCGAAACCTCTATTCATATCACAACTACTGGTGTCCCATAGAATGAAGCAAGTTACAACACACCCTACATTCAAAGAGGGGAGAATTAAATATTTTTTTCTTGACAAGCTCAGTGGCAAAGTGATATGAGAAATTTGTGTATACAGAATGGGAGGAATCTGCTGTCACTGTCGTTTGGTAGACCACAAACTATTGAACTTATTCAAGTTATTTAACAGAATTATATTGCATAAAATATGTTTTGAAGTTGTGATTTAAGGTCAAATACAGACTTAATCAGATATCTAAATAAACTAAAATGCATATAAAGCAAAGGTATATAGACTAAAGCAACAGAATTGATATCTAGGAGCACAGAAAACAAAGTGGGTAGTAACTACAGATAGATTCTGTGAAAAGAACAAAGGAGTGAAATGTGTGGTTTGTCAGTCAATTGACCTCTGTTATTTTACCTCACCTGCTACATATAATGCTACATACTGAGTAGCCCTTATACATAGTTTTCACCTGGACATTTTAAGGATATAACCGAGTGTATCTAGAGTATTGTGATACATATTTGAATTATCCTACAATCGTTAGTCATTCAGTAAGACATTCATTCAAATGAATTTTGTGGAATTTCCTTGGTATGGTTTTTAAAACAGGAAAAATATGGCCATTATGCTGAAACAACTTGTAATTATAAGAAAAATGTTACAAGGACAAATAAATAAAGCCAAACATATTTATGCATCTAGAAAGAGAGGTTGATTACAATAACCCAGCCCATGTTTATAGAATGAATGAATGCAGGATACATGGAGGAAGGTTGTTTTTTCAAAGAAAACATGTGGACTTCGCATAACACTCCCGTGAGGACAGAATTGCTGAGATAATTGGGAAGTTATGTAGAAAGGAAACATCTGAACTTCTGACATAGATAATTTTCAAAATAATTATTTTTAAAATCCTTCCAACATTAATAATTTTTACGCCTTCAGAAAATAAAAGTAAAAGAACTAAAAAAGAAAAAATTTAAAGGTAAATATTCCTTCAGAAAGAACTGCATAAATGAATCTTAGGTAAAAGATTGAGTATTTCACTGATGCTGTTTTGTGACAGGCATCAAATTCATAGCCTCACACATGTCAGGTTAAATCTCTAGCATTATACTACATTCCAGTCTTCGCAAATTTAATTTTTAAAGTGAGCAGTTAATTAGGAAACCCCTTAGTGTGTTATGACCTTCTTGATAATTTTCTGTTTTAAAACAATGCAGATATGTTTTACATTTGGTTTAAATATAGTCTAATACATTGTAAAGGCCATGCACTTTGGTCACAGAGGGGTTACATATATATATACCTTTTTCTAAAAAAAAGTGATTTTAATAATCAGGGATGTATTTTACAACTTTAAATTGTTCCTTCATATGAGAGCTAATACATTTTGTTTTTTCCACAAAACATTTTGCTAGATGTTGGGAGCCGCGGTCGCCTTACTTGGCGGACGTGAAGCCTGTAGGAAAGAGCAAAGCCTGAGCTAGATTACCCCTCCCATCGAGTGTGCTAAGATGGCGCTTACTTCCTGCTTGGTAAACAACCCGCCCTGTAAGATCTCCTGCTTCCTGCTTGGTAAACAACCCGCCCTGTAAGATCTCCTGCTTCCTGCTTGGTAAACAACCCGCCCTGTAAGATCTCCTGCTTCACAACCCGCCCTGTAAGATAGTCTGCCTAGCAACAACTGATGTTAGCCAATCAGCCCGCATCGCGCGCTTTGAACTGATTGGCCACTGTAACCCTATAAAAGTGAGTGCCTCTCCCGCCACGAAAAGAAGAAGCAGAAGAAGCACGCAAGGAGCCGCGGAGAGCGGATCGGTAGAGGCTTCGGGACAGACTGTAGGGAGAAGCACGCAAGGAGCCGCGGAGAGCGGACCAGTAGAGGCTTCGGGACAGACTGTAGGGAGAAGCACGCAAGGAGCCGCGGGGAGCGGACCAACAGAGGCTTCGGCCGGGAGGATTCCCGGGGCAGGCTGTACGGAGAAGGAAAATAAAAGAAAAGGTTGTCCACTGCCAGACTTTGTTGTGTGTCCTTCCTGCCGGCCGGGAGTGACACCGACAGCTAGACAATAACTTTTTGTGATCCACAATTTGGCTCTTAGCTGTATTTGCTCTTTAACTTAGAAAAGCACTTATATATTTGTATTCTGTTTACTGCTGTACAGTCAGTGATAAAATCATTTCCTTGTAAATAATTCTGTTTTATTGAGATACTTTAAAATGTGATGCAGGCTAATGAGGGGAATTTAGCCTGCTACTTTAAATCCATGGGTAGCTATGGAAGTATGTGAGGTCAAATACTGTTCAGGGTACTTCTGCTACAAATCGTAGATCCATGTTGAATACTCACAAATATACTAACAAAAAAAAATCTCCTAGGGAAACAGGAGAGTTGATAAAAAAATACTTAAGGAAAGCTCTGAAAGGAGATGTTCTCAAACCTTGCACCAAAATCCAGATCTAATACCACAGATGACAAACGGCAGTAGTAAGTGATACCAGAGGGTATTAAGTATCTGTGGGGAGTGGTTGAAACTGAAGATTGGTCACACAATCTTCTGTGGGGCTAGAGCAAAGCCAGTCCTGAGAACATAATGTGCCTAAGGCAAGACAGGGAATGAGTTATTCCAGCCCCTAGAACATGAGATGCCTGAAGCAAGCTAGGTGAACAAATTGTTAGGTAGAATTCATCTGATATCAACATGCCCAGGGTATGTTGGGCCGCGTTGTTGGGCAGCTTCCTTTCTCCATCTGACCTCATCCCTCTGCATTTTCACACTTGCCTTCATTTCTTCATGGTCTTTCCCCAGAAGTTTCTCCAGAGCTGCAGTGGACACAGCATTTTGGTGCCTGCACAGGATCCAGAGTTTAGAGAAAGTTATCATATGGCAGGTAAGAGAACATCTCCAGTCTCTAGGCGTGCACACAAAAGGTAGAGAGGTGTTTGGTATCATCAATAATGGTACCTTCAATATCATTGATATTGAGCCCATCATTGGGTGTAAAATGTGAAGCAAACAGGTTCTAAAGAACAAAAATGGATATAGAAATAGTGGCTGTATTATTGGTTCCCATACCTACCTTTATTTTTCTGGATCAGGGAGTGTCTCGATAATCATACACCTGTTGAGATGATCACAGGGAATTGCTTCTGAGCACTTTCTTAAAAAAATAAGCCTGGAGCAGAAAAGTAAAAGTGTATCAACAGCCCATAGAATTTGAGTCCTCTGTCTTTGCTCAAGGAGCAGTCATGGAGGGCAGAGAAGAACTTTCCCTACTAAAGAAATATTTCACAACGACTTCTATTTCACAGCTACCCAAAGTATAACTGATAACCTTCACTACACCACCAGCAGCTATTTCTGCTTTCTCAATTCAGAAAAATCTTGCTGTGTCTCAGGATGTGACTTCCATCCTTCCCTGAAGAGTCATTGTTTCTTTCTTTCTTGCAACTGATGCTAAAGAAGCCAGGGGATGAGAGAATTCCTGGAGGGTTTTCAACTTGTCTATCATATTGCCGAAGTCCAAGATCCCAAGTATTCATGACAAGTTGTATGACATCACGAAGCTGTGTGCTTTAAAACCTTAAAACAAGCAACCTTTACCTATGGTCCTCACATCCCTTTTTACCGTGGGTTTTATAGAGCTCATACAGCCTCGGGTTATGGCCTGGAATGATTGGAAAGGAATGGCTAAAGAACCTTTAAATCCAAAGGATTATTTTATGTGGAAGGGAACTCTTTTTGAATTGTGCATAGATCACTTGCAATGTTGCTCACAATGTGACTATTACAAAAGATATTTTAACTGAAGGAGGTGCCTTTGCTGCTGCACATAATCAATTTACTTTTGAATTTCAAGCAAAACCAAATTAAAATAACTGCTATGAAGGCTTGGAGGGAGCTTCCTTCCAATAGGGAGACATCTCTTGATCTGACTTCCAGTACCAGGGGCCTGATGAACATTTTCAGGATTTTGTGGAATGCTTATTGCAGGCTAATGGGAAGATTATCAATCATACAGAGGCTGGAAAGTTAATTGCTCAACAATTGGTCTTTGAAAATGCAAATCTGTGATGTAAAAAGGCTTTGCATGCCCACAAACAGAGCAGTCTGAGTTGATGTCAATTTGCAGACTTTGGCCCCTTGTATGTTGGGGCTGCCTTGACAGTGGCTCTCATGCAGGTTATTCATCCACATCCTAAAGGTAAGAGAAAAAGAGTGATACTTTTTTCAACTGGGAAAGTGGGGGACATTTTTGCTAGAAACTGCTCTGCTGCACCTGTAGGGGGTAGCACAACCACTATCTACTCACTGGAACAAGAGGTGGCAGTATTCTAAAGGGGTGAAAATATATATATATATATATATATATATATTTAATTTTGTTTCTTCCAAATTCTTTTTTTAAAGAGATCTCTGGCAATTGATCTACCTAAAAAAATTCTTACTAGTCTATTTATAATTACAGATTTCTATAATGGTAAAAGTGTTATTACAATTCAATTTGGCTAAAAATGTATTAACTGCACCTGAATTGGTAAGAAATCTGTCTGTTTGTTTGTTTGTCTGTTTGTCCATTCTATTAATGGCTGTTTTTATTTGAGCTCAACATTTTTTTTCTTTCTTTCTTTTTCTTTTACATTTTCATTTATAATTTAGTTTGGCTTATAGAGTTAAAAAGTATGCTTTCATCTGGGTTTTCAGCTGGTCAAAAATTATGTAAAAATTGGATTTCTCATCAGTCATCAGAAATTTGGTAAGGTAACTAAATGAGGACCCTTCAGACTTGAGGGATTATTGGTCAGGGCTCCTGTTGGTGAATAAAGGTTTAATTGCTGGAAAAATTATTTCCCAACATTTTTTTATTAACAGGAAGCCCAAATGATCTCTATATCCTTCTGGGTGGCACCTACATAAATGTTATTAAAAACATATATTTTTTGTGATATGTTTATGTTGGTCATTATCAAAAATTTGATGTTTCTAGAAATGAGACAGTAAGGTTTTCTCATTTAAAGATGCTCTGATACAAAACTAAATTAAGAAACAAAAGTTTCATATGACTATGACAATTTATTGTTATTAATATTGTGTATTAAATGTACTCTTGCCTTCAGAAGTACAGGTCTTCCAAAATGTAAAACAGGAATTGCTTATGGTGATAGACCTTTTATTTCAGATTTGTGTGAGGTATATTCTATGTATGTGACACATTACTTAGAGATTCATAGATATTAGGCACTCCAGACAATGTTTCAAGTTTCTTTAGTGACTTCCCATTAAAGGTCAAAAGGCCATTAAAGTTCAGAAGCTTCCTAAATACTAGAGATATTGGCTACACCAAGATGGAAAACTTAAGTATGTTACAAAAATGTTACCATGATTGCCATGCTACAATATTATATATGGCCTTTGAGTTCAAGTTTACTGTATAAAATTTTATAATTAATGATTGTTAACATTTTACAGGGATCTAACTACTACATCATCCATAATTGCTAGAAAATAGCAATTTTACTTTGTGTTTGAAGGTACTTGATGTTCATAATATTAAGCTCACTGCTCCCTTTACAATATAATATCATTAGCCTTATCTCCTGGCTGTTCAACAACTGAGATTTAGAGACTAAAAACTAGAAGATAGATGGGCCAAAAGACAGCCAATATTTTGTGTCATGTCCTCCAAGATCACTGAGGACCGAGAACATAACAGAACCTCTGCTGCAACATCCTACAACTCGATGAGTCCCAGATCTTCTGATGAAGGGGACTGCTGGAGCACAGAGGAAGGAGATGAACAGTGTGTAGCATGCCTAAGGAGAGTTACCAGGAGAGAAAAGTCTCCCAAGCTTCAGTGAAAACCATTTAATCAAGCATTTTATTCAGACAGCTGAAACTGACTGGAGAAATGAGACGTGCTCCTGGGAAGGCGGACATTGAAAGATAGCAAAAAATTAAATTTAATTATTACAGCTCTCATTTAACTTGGTCTTGATTATCCCAGCAGAAAAGTGTTACCACGAGATGTCTGAAACAATACCAGAATAGTATGCTAGCTATAAAAGAAACTCAAATCACCGACATCTGACAATTTCCAGCCTATAATGGTAACTAACTACCGTCACAGGTTAATAGACTATGTAGAGTTAAATTACTGAATACAGGGGCCTGACATGAATTCCTGAATTGGGAATCTTCAGCCTGAGTAAGTTCACTCAGATTAGAAAGGGTTTGAGAAGGAGAATGTTTTCTGCAGAGTTCTCCAAACACAGCTTCTCCAACTTCCAACTGACCACTCATTGCTTGCAACTACCAAAATTAATTAATTAATTAATTAATTAGCAAAAGGAGGATATGTGGGTAGTCTGAAGTTGAAGATCTTTCACACAGTCAGGTCTAGAGCAATTCCAGCCCCCAAAATACAAAGGGCCCATGGTGATACACGTGAACAAATTGTTCCAGCCCTGGGAACATGAGGCACCCAAGTCAAACTAGGCAAACAAATTGTGAGGCAGAGGGTTTCACTTGACATCAACCTGCTGAGCATATAAGAAAAAGCACGGCAGTCACTGGGTGGCTTCTTTTCTCCATTGAGAGAAAGGGAGAGACAGAGAGAGAGAGAGAGAGAGAGAGAGAGAGAGAGAGAGAGAGAGAGAGAGACACTGAGAGAGAGAGAGACACTAAGAGATAGAGACAGAGAGAGACTAAGAGATAGAGACAGAGAGAGAGAGGAGAGACAGAAAGACTAAGAGAGAGAGAGAGACACTAAGAGATAGAGACAGAGAGAGACTAAGAGATAGAGACAGAGAGAGAGAGAGAGGAGAGACAGAAAGACTAAGAGAGAGAGAGAGAGAGAGAGACTAAGAGATAGAGACAGAGAGAGACTAAGAGATAGAGACAGAGAGAGAGAGAGGAGAGACAGAAAGACTAAGAGATAGAGAGAGAGAGAGAGACACTAAGAGATAGAGACAGAGAGAGACTAAGAGATAGAGACAGAGAGAGAGAGGAGAGACAGAAAGACTAAGAGAGAGAGAGAGAGAGACTAAGAGATAGAGACAGAGAGAGACTAAGAGATAGAGACAGAGAGAGAGAGGAGAGACAGAAAGACTAAGAGATAGAGATAGAGAGAGAGAGAGAGAGAGAGAGAGAGAGAGAGAGAGAGAGCTCTCCACTGATCTCAGCTTTCTGCATTTTCTCACTTGTCTTCATTTCTTCACGGTTCCCCTGCTGAAAGTTTCTCAAAAGCTGTGATGAATGATAATATTCACAGTTTCTTTAGCAAAACTTCCATTCTTCTTAAGAAACAAGGAATATATCCACCTATTTCACTAGAGATGCTTGTGAATATAAATAGGTAAATGTGTCTTGTTTCTCACCTAGCTATCAGAAGCATTTTCACCATCTTGTATTCTTAAAAATGAAACAAAAACAAAAATATAGGGTAAAGGTTTTTGTGTGTAATACAAAATGAGACTGGATTGACTGAAAATTCACCAAAAAATATCTGTGAGTAAATGAACAGTAGTTTTCTGGGTCAGTTATATTTTAATGATCATTCATCTATTTATTGTTATGGGTTTCCGACTATGGTGAATCAAGATTTGTACCTAAATAACAAAAGCTAGATTTTATTGAATTCAAATAAATATAAATAACTTTAATTTGTCTCTCTAGTAATAAGTCTACATACAATTTGACCTATACGGTAGCATTAAAAAATGGAATTTTGATCTCTGCCTCCACAGAAGATGATTAACAGTTTACATTCTTGCACCTGGGATTTATAAAGATGCCACGTGCTGAGGTAAGAAAGCAGAGGTATCCATTTAGGTGACAGACAAAGATCAAGTGAAATAATGGAGAAATGAACATACCCTTAGGTCTGCGGTGGACAGGAACCTTGTGGGAGTGACCACCGTACCTGTGGCCAGGTAGTTCCACTTTGTTACCTTGAATCTCTATCTTTTCTCACTTTTTCCAGTCTGCTTCGTTGTCTTATTTCCACTTCCACTGACTTCTCTGTCAGCTGAATCTGCCATTTTCTCTTCTAATTTTGCTGACTTCTTTCTGTCTATCATATTCTCAATTATTTTAAAGATAATTTGAAATTAGTTATATAATATCTGTATTAATCAAGATTCTTTTATGTGAGAAATTTCATTCAATACAATAATTTCCCTTTCATAAGGGTGAGCTAACTCACAAGGCTTACTGAAAGGTGCAATGAATAGGATGTGGAGTAAAGAGACCGAAACAATATACAAATTTCCAGACAAGGACTGTTTACCACATACCACCTGTGATATTTCCCTAAGGGGAATGCTGTACCATCAAAATGAGTAACGATGTTCTCCACAGGTTCTATAATTCAGCAAAAAAGGTCTCACCAGAGTGGAATATTCATTATACATCCTTCATCACAAATTACCTACGCATGTAGTCATTAAATAGGCCTGAAGCCAAAAATCTACAATAACTTGAATTATAATTTTCCCAATTGTGGGATTCTACTGAAAAGGTTTGATCTGTACAATTTTAAATTTATTTTTATTCCATGGATGCTACAGACTTAGTTGTTATCTAGACATTAGCCTTCTGTCAAATTATTAGAAATAAAGATTACAGATTCAAAGGACCAAATTGAATTTCGTAGATATACATCTGTAGCTATTCCTCAGGGATAAATAACATGGTAGATTGCTTTTGATTTACCTCCAATAAAATGGCCTCAATAACATCTTACCTTACACTTTTTGCGAATCATGACAATAAAATTTAGCCTAACAGGAATATAACATATTCCCAAAATGTTTGTACCAAATTTTGAAACAGAGATGTTAACAAAATGATAAAAAATAAATTAAAAGATAAATGGAAAATAACTTGTGAATGTAAAACAAAGAAATGACATTAAGATGGAAACAATTATATTATTATTTTAGCACAATTCATGTGTGATCCAAAAAATTCTCAAAAGTGGCTTCTAACCATTCTAGAAGACAGAGAAAAGAAAACCAGACAAAATAAATTTCTGTACTGTTTAGTAACCAAATAATAATAATAATAAACTCAGTAAGATAAAATTACTTTCTAAATCCTGAAGAAATTGTTCAGCAATTTTTCATAATATAACTATTTAACATAAGTGAAAGCAGCAACGAAATATATGTAACGATTGTAAGAGTTCATTGTGAACAATTCTAACAATACTTGTAGAGCATATTAAGAAGATGTACCAAAGCAGAGTATCATAAAAAGATCTGCTAGAGATTCATTATAATCTCTAGAAGACTCAATGTGTTTTCAAAATATATATTTAAAAGTTAGATTGTTTTAAAAAATAAAAATTCTACAAAATAAATAATGACATCTTTCTTTGTCTCGTGTGCTTAAAAATGAATAAGCAGCATATAGATTCCAAGAAACACTGCTCTAGAGAAGGTAACATAATATACTGCATAGTGTCCAGGTCAAAGTCCATAAATATGAGTTCTCACAAATATTTGGGAGATAGTAATCATAAGTAAACTCAGGATTACTTTCTAACATCTATGAAGAACCCACATTTTTTCTTTTTTTAGTTTTGTAAATATTTCAAGAAACAACTAGTCTTGAGATCAGTTGGTTAGGTAAGATAGGGGCTCTGAAAGTGATTTTTACATTTAATACATATTAATTAAAGAAACTGTTGCTACTCTCACCTTATCTAAGTGAATGTAAGAAACACTCTTCTATTATTTCAGTTCTGGCTGATGTGTGTAGGTAATAGGTGCTATGTTCCAAGGATTCACCATGAAGATTTTTCAAAATAGATAAGTGAGAAGCAGCTTATTGACTTTAAACATCTACAGATTATAAAATAGGAAGGACTAAGTATTTTAATAAGGAAAAACTGCCAAGGGAACAAAAAATTGCCTGTTGTTATTGCCAACAGGGAATTTCAAACAGCGGTTTGGAATTTCAAATCCCTATGGTGTCTCTATATGTGGTACTGAGATCACCAAGTAATATCATGTTGGTGTTTTTCTGATCACTTACATCCAGTATTATTTGTTTTACTGAATTGAATGCACCAGTGTTTGGTATATATATATATATATATATATATATATATATATATATATATAATTATATCTCAGCTTCTTGAATTGTTCCCTTAACCAGTGTGTAGTGACTTTCTTTACCTCTTTAGGTAAAAGATTAGGTTGGATTTGAATCCCACTTTGTTCTTCTTTTGAGATCCCATCACCTGCAATATTATTTTCCATCCTTTGACTTTTAATCTGTGAATTTATTTTCAGATTAAATGTGTTTGTTTTATATGTGGTATTTTTCAGGTTTGTTACTTGATGTGTTCTGGCAATCTGTGTCTTTTGAGAGGAGACTTTGAACCATTCACATGGAGAATTATTACTAAAAGGTACTGATTTATTTCTCTCACTACTTTACGTCTCTGAGATTTGGTGTCCAGACACCAAATATAGTAATGTGGGGTAGAGAGGAAGGGAAGTTAGTCTCTGCAACACAGTAAAGATTTCATGTGAGAATTTAAGACCACAAAGAGAGTTCAGGAAACTTCAGTGAAGAGGAGAGAGGCAGGTGGCACTTTCTCCCCGAGTCTAGAACCACTGTGCAGGAGGGGCCCCTTGAACCTATAGTTATTCAGTGACTACAGGTGAACTCAGAGGCTTCTAAGGACAATCACACCAGTGGTGGATTGCAGTGGACTGTGGTACTTGGTGATTTGTTCCTGCTGGGACTTCCCTCAACAGAAGGTGATTGCCTGGGAGCCATCTTGGAGAATGGCTAACTGAGCTTCAGACTCTGAGTAGCTGCTGGCTCTGTCTAGTGGCTCCCAGCTGAGTTAAAAAATCAGAGGTGGCTCAGGTACTGCTGAAGATTGATGGATCTTGTTCCAGCCTCACAGGTGGAACAGTCTGAACTTCAGTACAAATAGGAGTGCAGCCTTGCTGAGATTATATACTACCCCGTCTTGGAGCTGTGACTGCCTTGCTGGCATTAATCAGTGGGGATCTGGACTCTGTCTGCCCTCAGCGTCTATGAAGGGCAACAGAGACACATCTTGAAATTGATCTTTTTTTCTTCTTTTTATTTGATCACTTGTTTGATTTTTTGTTTTCTTTTTTTTTTTCTGTAGTGTTCTTGTTTTCATAAGTCTGAACAGGTTTGCTAGAAATTTGTTGTTTTTCTGTTCTTATTCTTATTCTTTCTTCTTTTTCTTTATCTTCTTTACCAGTTTCCCAAAGTTGTCATGATCCACCTTTATCTTCCATCATGCTTAAAATCTTTCTTTTCTTCTATTTCTTTTTTTTCCTCCTAATCCTTTTTGAAATTTTTTCTCTGAGGAAAAAGTTGGCGATAATGAGAGCTTGTTTATTACATACAATTTTCTGGTTAATTTTAGAATTTGTTATATAACCACAAATCTAGCTCATACAGGTGACAAATTAATAGTTACCTCAGTTTGTCATTCTCTAGATTGTTTGATGCTATCATTATTACTGATTGCACCACTTTAGGCAAAGTGACATACCTGTTATAACCAGTCTTTCTTCTAAACCAAAACTGAGATTGCCAAAGAGTCATAAAAAATACTCTAGGCCACTGACAAAGAAATGGGGTGAGCCAAGTAGGTAGCAACTTCTCATCCCCAATAAATTGAAGAGGTAGGATCTCGCAACAAACTCAAAACCCAGAGTCAGCTACAAATGGGAGGTACCTTAAAGAAGTAGTCATTTGATAAACATTCTCACTACTAGTAATAAAGCTACTCACCACAAGAAATTTATAAGCATCAATCCAGTAATTAAAAAATAGACTAGATGAAGACATTTAAAACAAAGTGGAATCCTAGGTGTCCAGTTCTCTAAAAACACACTAAGGGAACAATGAGGTAGAGGAATACAAAAGCCACCCACATGGATTCTCCAAAATGATATCAACAAATCAAATGAATGAGGCTCTTGAAATAAATCAAATCAGAAATAATTACTCATTTAACTACAGAAGTGGTGGCCATAATTAAAGACATATTTAATAATTCTAGAGCAGACGCAAAAAATGAATCACTTTAGGAAAATGATTGAAATCACAAATGCCCAGCATAGGAAAGAAATATAATGCATATTCAAAGAAATATCCAGGAGATTAAAATTTATATTGAAAGTATAAACAGCAGAATGAGCCAATGTCAGGACAAAATCCAGCTATAAAAGACAAGCTTGTGGCTAGCAATCATGAAAAGAAATATTTCTTAAAAGTTGTAAGATCCCATGAGAAATCAATCCAGTA
Organism: Cavia porcellus; assembly: GCF_034190915.1. NCBI lineage: Eukaryota > Metazoa > Chordata > Mammalia > Rodentia > Caviidae > Cavia > Cavia porcellus. The sequence continues at coordinate 87,015,481 of NW_026947484.1, forward strand.
CAGCAGATGATGGAAAGAATAACAGAATATTGATTAGAGTTAATGAAAAAGCAGGAGATAGTGTAAATTACATTAATAACCTGTTTACATATGTCATGGTAGAACACTTTCCTGGCAGGAAAAAGAATTTGCTACTCAGATAAGTGAGGAATAGGGAACTCCAATTAGCCATGACCAAAAATTTCTACAGCAAGATGCATAATAGTGAATATTTCAGAAATTCAACGCAAGAATGGAATATTAAAAATTATTAGGAACAAATCACCTATAGAGAAAAGCCTATCAGAACCACAGCAGACTTCTCAGTACAAACTCTCAAGTCATGAAGACTTTAGAGTGAAGAATTTCAGACTCAAGAAAACAATCTTCAACCCAAATTTATGAACCTTGAAAAACTCTTTCAAACTTGATGGAGATTAGGGTACTTCCATTAGTGACACAGCATAACCTATAACTTCTCTGCAGCTATGTCCTGTGGCTGTTTCTCACCATGTCACTGTGGGAGGATAACACTGAAAACCCTGAAGTTGTTTTTCAGTTGTTCAGTAGCTGTGTCTTAAATAATCAATTAACAAAAGTTACACCTGATTAAACAACGTGGCAAATACAGGTGAAGCACTGGCTTTCTTCTCCCAACTGTGGCCTACACTGTGGAAGGAGTAAATTTTTGAATAATATTATTATCATTCTGTAGCTCACAATAGCCATGGGCTTTTACAGATGGTAGCACTGCTGGCCCAGTCTGTTGTGCCTTGCTAGAGATCAAAACTCTGGGGACTTACCTTGTGTCTAACTGGACAAGTTCCCTTCCTAGGGAAGATTCCAGACATTTTTGTCCTTTTCTTTGTATTGTGGTTTATTTCTCCAACTTTTCTGTAGTTGCTATTTTTTCTGTGTTTCGTCTTAAAGTTCATAGATCTACTTTTTTTTTCTCTCTCTCTTTACCAAGTTATTTTCCCGGTGTCATAAATATGTCTGTATCTTGGGACCCAGAGACAGAGTATTTTGCTGCTAATTGCTACTCTACCATCCAATCCCACTCATGTAAGGCTTTTAAATAACTTAACAATAAACAAAAATTTCCTGAAATTTGCAAACATTTTTATCTAGTTTAAGAAAAAGTGAAAGTCCACTGAATAAATATTAAAGATAGGAGGAATCAAAATAGTTTCACTGTGACTATATTCTACTTACCATGCTTATTCACATGTCTGGTGTGTGTGTGTGTGCAAGAGAAAGAAAACAGAATCGTTTTTTAAATCTGGAATCATCTGCAGTAAAAAAGTCACTTTGATACTGAAAATATCTCCATAAAAATGATGTCAAATCTCAACTTCATTTATTTTTTTTTAAAAACATAGCAAACCACTATGAAAAATGAATATTTTTATTAAAAAATATGAATGTTACAAGAGGAACATATCATGACAGGGATGCCATCTAACATCCATAAAGCTGCATTTATTACATTATTATTCAATAACAGCTGACTGTCCTGAAATCATAAACCTTTGCACATTTTTCAAAATATTCATGTAACACACATATAAAAGTATGTACATTTTTCAAAACATTCTACAATTTTGGTATCACACCTAAGTTAAAAATGTGTTTAAATTTAGAAAGACTGGATGTTAATTAATGAAAACCTGTTTTTCTAACATTTATCCCAATATAACTATCTTTCTAGACATCACACTTATATCCAGCATAATGTTCATAAATATGTACCCCAACTAAGCTGTAAGCAACTTGCAAACAAAATAAAATTTGTTATTTATTCTGTCTACATTACAAATTCTCTTTTATGACTTCTAGAATCCATAGTTCTAATGAAATAAGCTCAAGAATGAACTGGTTACAAAAGTAGAGTTTTGAGTACATTATAAAATGATTATGTATAGAAAGCAGTATATTTAACCAGATTTTCTTAGGAACAGATGCCAGATGGCCAAGACAATTTCTATATGCTATACTAATACACTATTACATATAGGACACTTTATTGTCACTAATACAGTGAGAATAATTAGAAATTGCTTATGTAAACATATTCCATATTTTTGTTTGTATTTCTACTTTGTTTATACAAAGAAGACTCTGCTTCAGTGAAGCTATAATAAATACCAACTATTAGTAAAACCAAAATTCTATTTATTTATAATGAAGGCAAAAATATCTAATGCTGTATGGCAAAAGAACTATATGATACACTTAGAAATGGCAGACATCAAAAATTGAGACTCTGCTTATGCTTAATAAAAATTAAGTGCAGTTTATTTTTTGAGTATGTTAGAAAATTTTTGTATTTCTACATGTCATAAAATGTTTCATGTTGGAAATTGTTGTCATATTAATATTCTAAATGGTATGATATCTTGATAAGATCTGAAAGCCAGGCAAGTTGCTCTTTAAAACCTCACTTTTTAAATTACTAATTTTAAAGAAAAGGAACTATAAAGAGAAGAAAACTTGCTACTTAAAAGCACTGGATATCATTAGAAAGTTTCACATCCATCTATAAATTTGCAAGAAAGCAAAGTCTAGTAAGACCATAGTTAAGCATATCCTGGATTGATTGGCTATATTTTGAATTACAGGAGGAAAGTCATTGCTAGATTGCGGTTGCCCTGAAGCACTGACTACTATGTATAACCACTAATTAAAGGTTATATTTATTTCAAAGTTGATATGACAACACAGATAAGTTTTTCCTAATTAATTTCTTTGGAAAACATTTGCATATTTCTACACCACCTCATCAGACACTACATTGTAGATACCATACATATTGCAAAACCATATTGTGTTGCAGGATGTACCGTTCTATTTGGATAATGGATTAATGATCACAGGTATTAAATCATAAATTAAAGTCAAACACTTTATGTGCCAATCTTATAAAAGTTAATGATTATTTTTAAGGATGATATATAACAATGACATTGAAATAGATAAAAGTCAGATTTTTCTCTTTACAGAAAAATCTATGAGGTAGGGCAACCCAGGATTGGTACTTGATGATAAAGTAATAAGTTATGGCTGTAAGGCGAACATATGTATGGCACATATAGTGAGGCTGGCTAAGTTTTTCTGGCTTCCTCTAACCTGGCTAAGTTTAACAATTTGATGGGAATACAGACTCTCTCTAGTTATCAGGTCCCTAGTGATGAGATGATTGGGAGTGATGCAGCTGAAATAGAGTATTAAAATCCCTAGTAAGTATAGTGATTGTAGTATGGATTTAACCAGTTTTGGAATATGAGGACCTGACCAACTTTTAACCAGGACTTAAAAGTAGCTTAAGACAAAAGAGAAAAAGGAAGAAATAGAGAGAAACCCAGAGAGAAGAAGGGAAAGTCAGAGAGACACACACACACAGAGAGAGAGAGAGAGAGAGAGAGAGAGAGAGAGAGAGAGAGAGAGAGAAAAGAAAGATAAAAGTACACTGCTTGCAAAATATTAAACACTTGTGGATGCAAAGATGGAATTGTTTAGTATTATAAAAAAGTACACAATGAATATTATAATTATGTTTAGTCTTATACATAAATTTTGGGGGAATTATCCTGTGTCACGAACTTTCTAATATGATGACACAGTATTCTTACTTTCACTCATTTAAAAGTAGTAGAAGCCAAAAAACCCAGTTATAGCTATGTAAAGTACAACACTGTGCAACTACATTGCTGAACTTGCAGTTTTCTGGGACTGTCACCCTGCCATCACCTGATCTTTAACTCTCCTCTTGATTTTACTTCTCATTATTTCTCATGATTAGTTCTAGCAAGCTGGCCTTAGTTAGCACCTGAATTAGCTTCACTCCCTCTAAATCAGACCATATCTGAACGTTAGCTTCTAAATTCACAAGTGCATGCATAAGTTGTGAAGAGATCCTATTGTACGCCCAGTAAATCTTTTGGCACACATTGTTAAGTAATAACCATGGCCAATGGCTTGGAATATATATTTTTAAATTTTATATTATTTTTATTTTATTTACTTTTATTTTATGAATATAAACTTAGTGACCAAGATTTAATTATCTGCAAGTATTTTTACCATGATACTTTATGTTTCAATTTGGTCATAAAAGTATAATCTATGGGAGATATTAAATTTTGGTTCATTACTAAGATAGTAATACTACTAATTCTACTAGCTCTTGGAACAAAATGGTTAACATCCATAGAATTAGATCAATTTTGCACGACTATATCTGGTAATTTGAGTAAGATTTTTGAAGATAACTATGCAAAACAACAAAATTTGTTATGTTCCTACCACCTTGTTTTGAAAGCCTACGGTGTTATTGTTTTGGGCTCTTTGTTATATTTATTTATTTGACTCTTTTCCTTGTTTTTTTATACTTTGCTTTGTTTTATTTCATTCTTCTCTCTAATTTAGAAAGGATAGATGAACATGTATATGCTTATATATATATATGCCTAGAACTTTACCTGAAGAGTTTACAAGAATTGATTTTATTATGTGTGACATTATGAACAGCTGTCTCATTGAATAAAATGAGACATCATGGTAGCCATTGCTGATTTCCTATCATTTTGTTTTGAAGCCCAATAATACTTTTATTCTTGGTTTTGTTTGGTTTTAGTCTGCTTTCAATTATTTGATTGCAATATGCATGAAGGTATAGGTAGCTATTTTGAAGAAAACAAGAAACATTTTGGCAGCCATTATTGATTGTTTAGTGTCTGGTTTTGAAAGCCTGTAAGGCTTTTTCATTCTTTTATTTTATACTACTTTGCTTTTATACTACTGCTTTTATACTACTTTGTTTTTACTAACTTATTGTGTGTGAAGGTAATGGTAATTATTTTAAAAATAAAAAGAGACATTATGGTAGGCACTGTTGACTTCCTGTTGTCTTGTTCTGAAATCCTGTTTTTTTGCATTGCTTTGTTCTGATCTACTTTGTTCTGTTTTTTCTTCTTTTATTGTTGTTGTTTTGTTTTATTCTCTTCTAAATTTTAAATAAATAAATAAATTTTGTTTCAGTATTATGTTACCAAAGTTGCTTTTTGGGCTTTAGGGATTTGCTGGAATTGTCCAAAATACGAATGAATATCTCATACAAGTTTGCTTTTTTTTTTTAGCACACTCTCACCTTATAACCAAACTCTCAGATCCAAAAAAGATAGCATTGTCTGGTGACCTACATTCCTAGTAAGCTGTGTTATTTTGTCTTTTTCTGGATTGCTTTGTGTTTTTCACATATCTCTTGTAATGCTATTTAATTTCTATAAACATCTTTCTACAGTAATCATGAGAGTCTGCATTTCTTAACAAAAGTCAACGATGACTTTTGAAATTAAAAACCATTTTTCAAGATGATTTTCTTTATGATATTGTCTTTCATTTTTCACTACTTTCTTTTCTGTTCAACCTTCCCAGTTCGTTCCTTTGTCCTAGAATATTTTTCTGTTTTATACCAGAGTATGGTATTGAGAAACATCATATATATGAGCTGAAAAGGAGGTCATCATCAGAAAAGAGGTATCAAACAGTAAAAAGAAAAGGACTAAATTACCATGCAGAGAGTATGATGCATGAACCTGAAATTCATTTGAGGTATGTAGTTAAGATTAAGAAATATAATGAAATAATTTTCCATACCTGTAGTGTGCTCAGTGAGTCTCTTAATTTCTATTCAAGTTTCAAGAGAAATTTGCAGTCTATTCCTATAAAGAGAAATAATGCTGTGTATTTGTTTCTCAGATAGTTTAGCCTCTTAGCACATTTAACATTTTTTTCAGTATTTCTTGTGTAAATCATTTACCTCTCTACCTAGGATCCTGTTTTAATATTATTCCCTGGTCCTGTTGAATTGAATGTTTACTGCATCATGCATTTAATCTCTGTGTTCATCTTTATTTGGGGGCTTCCTGTGGTTCTCATTTTCCACACTGTCTGCTGAAAACAGCCTACACCATTCCTAAGCCTAATTTTTCCTCTTCATATTCCAACCAAGGTTTAGTTGCTTGTATGGCTTTCTCTAACCCAGCTGAATAAAAGAGTAGTTTACTTACTGTTTAATAAACTTCATCTGAATTTCAATTTAGAGTTTTTAAAGATCCTTTTATAATTTTTATTGGTTTCTACAATCCTTTGCACATATAGTCTAGCAATTATATGAACTCTTGAAAGTGTGGCATTAAAAAAGTTTAAGTCCCTGAGCCCACATACCAGATATGATTGCAGAAAACACAGGAAAAAATACAGATATATGAAAGAGATAATTATAAATTAAAAAACATAAAAGAAAGAAAATAATAAGGTAAGTTAATAGAAATAAACTCAAGTACAAAGTAATTTTTGAGAGGTTAAGTTGTAACATATAGTCTAGGGAAAAAAGTTTTGAAGGAAAATTGGCTCAGGAATGAATGTAAGAGAGAAAGCATTCTGGGAGAGATAGCAGCTTATTTGAAAGAAAATTCTGAGATTTATGACTTGACAAGGAGAAAAGAAGTAGTGTAAGAAAAAGTCTTGTGTGTGAATTTATGATTGTGAGAAACAATGCATAAACTCATTTTTTACTTTAGTCTACTCTTATTGCTAATTCTAGAATGCTAATAGACATGAAAAGAATGAACATAATTATCAGTTTTAGTAGCTGATACAAGAACAAAAAACTTTAAACTTTATTACTTATAGAAAAGATTTTTTTATTTTGTAGAATACATGATAAAATAAGCTATCTTTCATAAGTAAGACATTTCCAAGTTTGTTGAAAATGGAATGCATAGATTGATTTGGAAAGAATTAGGAAGAACAGATTTTTGAGATGTCAAGAGGTAGGAATTACTAGTTATATTTTGTATATATTCAGATTTTAATTACTGTACAGTATGGTTGGAGAAATATCAGTCAATCTAATATGTATGCTTGAAGTTAATGGGAATGGTCATGTCAGTATAAGTGGTATTGTACATTACAACCCTGTAAGTTTATAAATAAAATGAAAAAATACAGTGAACCTGCAAGTCACAACCAGCCTCCCATGGGCCATTTGGGTTATGCTCAGTATTTTCATTTTAGCTTGTAAGAAAATATTGAGTTATGACTCAAATGCCAGCTTCTTGTGTGATTGCAAACCAAGCCTCAATACCAGAAAAGCATTTTGTAAACCTTCATAAACATCAATCTGAGCTCAGACGCACGTGTATACAGATGTGATTTGGGTGAGTTCTTTATGTAATCATTACAAGTGCTGCTATCAAAATGATTATAAAAAGCTAGAAAAGAAGTTAAGAATAAAAGGAAGGTAAAGAAATAAATCACAGCAGAAAAGAAGCTAAGGAAAAAAGAGAAAGTAAAAAAAAATTGTAATAAAAATGAACCATGTTTTTAAAAAAGACAAAAACAGCTAGCGTTAGACCCTTATTTGTTCTGAAAAGGTGGAGACCAAGTGAGCCAGAAGCAGGCCCTACAGAATCTCAAGGAGAGAAGGGACATTGGAGAATCTGATTCCTGATGTGCATATGGAAGACACCTCTTCAAGTGTGAAATAGTAATACTAAATAAAATGGGCACTTTGACAATACTGCTAAAGAATTGGAGAGGAAAATCATGTAGAAGAAGAAAAAGAGAAGGATATATCAAGAGGAAAATGTAATCTTTAGTGAAAAAAAGGTGCAAAAGAAATTTAAGGCTATTGAGGCTTCTTCAAGGCTTAGAAAGCACAAGAAAGAGTTAGAACATTTGTAAAAAATAAAAGTTCTTAATGATTATGAAAGTTGTATCAGATCAACAGAAGCACTAAGGTCAAATTGAACATAATTGAATAGAATTGAGGGAGTCAGGGAACTTTGATCATTTTCCTTCTATTCTAGCTCCAACAACCAATGTAATCATTTCTACCAGAACTTAGCTACACTTTGTACCAATGGTAATTATTCAGATATTGAGACATGAAAGAATGTAGAGGATTCTAGGATTTCATTATGCCACTAAATCATATATAGGGAAATACAATATATATTAAAATCAGTTTCTTTAAAGAGAATAATCATTCTGAAAGTGAAGATGTCAAACTGTCTTGGTTACATTTTTCTCATTGCTCTCCTGATGCCCAAAAAGCAGAGAAGGGAACATTGATTTCTTACAATTTTGGAGGTTTCAATCCATACTCAGATGGTTCCAAGGCATGGTGAAATGGCCGGTTTGCTGTTCATGGCGCCCCCAAAACAAGAGTGAACCATGCAAAAGAGAGAGCAAAGCATGTCCCCTTCCTGCCTTTACACTGTATGCTGGCTCCACCCCTGGGCAGGTGCAGCACTCGCACCACCAAACCCAGTACTAGACAATGAAGCAATTATGAACACTGGATTCAGCCACGCCCATGACTGCATGAGTCTTGGGTGGGCCATCTGAACACAAACCATAACAAAAACATCTTGGGAATACCTAAAATTTTGTTTATGGAAATGAGATAAATGAGGACAAAATTCTGAAAAATGTACAATAGTTAACACTAATTATTCTAGTAGACGATATGAACATCAAAAAATCAAGATTTCATCCCATGTCTTGCCATTCTATGTCACTGGAATTGTAATGAACGTAATAACCACTCTGCTTTACCATTCTCATCTGACTGTACATACATGATTAACAGCTTTTATCAGATCGCAATAAAATCCTTCCACATGTGTTTTGTTCAGGGTTTTTATCATGAATGAGTGTTGAATTTTGTCAAAAACTATTGTGAATCTATTTATATGCTAACATGATTTTGCTTTTGTGGAGTGTTACATCTATTGATTTGCATATTTTATGCTATCCTTACAGCCTTGGCATGCAACATACTTGGTCACATGGTATGATGCTTTTGAGTATTTTTTTACACTCTATTTGTAATATCTTGTTGAAGATTTCATAAAATGTTTGGATTATAAATTTGTTCTCTGATCTTGTCTATTTTTGGTATCAGAGTGATGTTGACTTCTGGGAGTGACTTTGGAAGTATGCCTTCCTTTTCATTTTGATGAAGTAGTGTGAAAAATATTGCTTTTATAACCTCTCTGAAAATCTTGTTCAATTAAAAGAAACCACCAAGTCCTTCATTTTTATAGTTGGTAGTGTTTATTTTTGTCTCTATCTCAAATGTCAATGCATAATTTGGATTATTTTTGTAGGTCTTTATTTTTGGTATTTATATGTGTTTAAGAATCTAGCAATTTATTCAATGTTTTCCAATTTGTTGAATCCAATTTTTATAATAGTTATGTGGTCAATTTTCTAATTGGAAGAAGGCATATTATTTGATGGTGGAATAAAACATTGTGTACTTATCTTTTAAGGTCTTGTATTCTAAGGTGTTGTTTAAATATGACTTTTTAAAGTTCTTGTTTAGTTGATTTTACTCTTTGTGAGTGTGATACTGAAGTCACCAACTATGTTTTTGGTGGTATTTACTTGAAATTTTATGTCTAGCAGTATATGTTTTATGAAGTTACGTGGGTTTGTATGTGATACATATATACTTCTGTTTTCTCAGACTGTTGACTTATTTCTTTAACTAATAATTAGTGACTTTCTTTGCTTCTCCTGATTAGTTTTATCAATGAGTTTACTTTTTTCTGAAAATAAAATTTATATTCCTTCTTTTTTTCTTGGCACTGGTACATGGAATATTGTTTTCTATTCTTTGATTTTTACGTTATGAATTTTTTATTAAATGAATCTTGAATGCAACACACTGTTACTTTAGAGAATTACTGCTGTTTAAGATAGCATCAACAGATACAAATATATATTAATCAGACGTATCACTTATTTTTACAATCTTACTCTTTTAGTACTCATTGCACTCTCTAGTGTATTTTATTGGCAATTGGTTGTTGATGTAGAGAGAGGATGAAAGAGAAGCAATGGAAGCTGAAAAAAAGAAAGATAAATAAACAGCAGGAGAGTTTTAAAAGACAGATACTAATAGACAAAAAGGTGGGTTAACTGTCTGTTGGAGGTCTTTCATAGTTGGAATAAAGGGTTAACATCGCGATGTGTTAAGAGAATACTTGTGTGCCAGGAGTAGGAATGCAAGAGGAGAGAAGTTTAAGAATTGAGATATACTTTGAGGTTTGTAGAACTTATTCATACATTGTGGTTAAATTCTTTTAAATCCTTTAAGCATAATTCTTCTAGGGAATACTTGAATTGAGTGGATCCACTAAAGTTAAAGTTTTGATTGGTTCCTATTCACATTTTTTTTAATAAATGCAGGAACCTGTTATATATGTCACATTATTATAGACAGCTTAAATTAGATAACACTTAATAAACAGTCAGAGCAGAATTGGACCTTCATTGGAGTCAGCACAGAAAATAGATACATCAAAATTGCTGCTGGAGGGAGGCCTGAAGAGAGCTAGGCCTCTGGATGCATATGAAATAATCAGTCCTGTGAGATAAATAGCAATTTGAGACTTTACTATAATTAGCACACCTGGTCCAGTGGGCACATTGGTGAGTAGCCACTGATGAATGCATAAAATGTCTTTGTTCTTTCCATGTATCCTTACTACATGATTTGTTTCTCTATTGGATAAATTTTAGCTAAGCAGCAATACTTGTAATATCATGAACTGAGTGTAGTTTCACTTACATGTAGTCTTATTTTGAGTTGTTATATAATTCACCCCTGACAATGGGCCTCCTGTAACTCAGGTGCTTTCTCTTAACTTTGGTTGCCCCTTGAAATTCATTATTCAATATTCAGGGGACATGATTTCAGCACATCTGACATTTGGCAGTTCAGCAGTTACATTTTTCCTATACTATTAGGCAAGGTGGGGAAAAGTTGAGGGAAAGTATAGTGATAGTATTACCAGAATGAGTGGAGATGAGACAGTATGAAGAAAGATGGTTAAAAGGAAATAGGAAGCCTGAGAGACAGCACAATAGGGAGGGAAATTGAAAAGGAAAATTAAAAAAAAAAATAGAAAAAATAAGTAAAATATGATATTGCTACAAAAGCAAAAATTGGAAAAAATAAATAAGGAAAAGAAAAGACAGCAAGGATGATAGAGCAAAAACCTGAAAGAAACATCCCAGGAAGAAAACATATGGCCTCCATTTAGCAGGAGAGCTTAGACAGGAGCCCGTCGTGTTGCAGTTGTAATCAGCTTTCAGGCAGCGAGACCTATTTCCCCTCCACCTGCGGCATCTTCAGTTGCCTGCCCTGCAATGCTGAGGGTATCAAAGCACCCGCATCCTCTATAAAACTCGAGCTTCCAGCATGGCCAAATGCTGTCTATTGATTTGACTCAAGGTCCAGCCTCTTCAGTTAATATGAGAAGAGAGAAATGTGAAATAATTTACCTGACCTTGAGATCTCCTTCACCTTATGCCAATGTCCTGTCACTCCTGCTGCCTTTGTTGTTGGTTGTCTCTGAGTTCTCCCACTAGAGGCTTTCTGCATAGCATGTTTCCACAAGTTCTATGCTTCTGATGACCTTCTTTCTCTCTATCTTTGCACTCAGGTCCCAAATTATCCATTTCTCAAGAGTTCCCCTTTCCTGCTCGCAGAAACTGAAAAGGTTCTGGGCTGTTTTTAGGGGTCTTTGCCGTGTGTATGATGATGGTGATTAGGATTTCTCGCCAACTCAGATATTTTCCATTTTGGTGAAAACAAAGGGAATACTATCTCTAGATGGAATGTGCAGTTCCTCTCCCTACCCTGTGCAGGTCAGGCAGTGATTTATGGATTTCTCCAAGCTACCTTGATGCCACACCAGGTCACAGTGATTTGCCTGTCTCTGGCTTTTTCTAATGACTTTTTTTTTCTGCAGTTGTATGACTACTGGAAATCAGTGGCCCCAGTATTTGAAAATATGATGGGACAGGCACATGTATCCCTTTTTATGAACTGCTGTTTGTGACTTATCTGGGTTGCAATTAATGTCCGTGATGAATTCCTGCTTCTGTTACCGTGAGAAGAGCATTTAAATAACTAATACCAGCATTCTTCCATCTGCAGTGCCGGCCTCTCCCTTAGCCTGCTAGAGCATTTACGTGCACTGAAGCGTGAGCAGACCTGTGGATCACAGCTGACCACTTCCTTCTTCAAGGATGTAGATGCTCGTTTGGATCTAGATGGATCATCTTTCAAATTGAATTTCCCATTTTTAGGGTGTGATTGTCTTCCTTTTTCCTGAGTGCCTGTATTTTTCTGTGACTCTTCTCTGATATCTCTAATGCAAACCTTCTCTAATCAACCTTCTCTAATCATTTTGAACAGTGAATAGATACATTTATTAAATATATTCTTTGAATCCTTACCATGTACTACTGCCTTTTACTCTTTTGAGTACACTAATGAAGAAAACAGCAGAAATATGTTAGATTTGCTCAGTTTTGTTTATGTAGAGTGGAAAATAAAAATTTCACCTCATAGGGTTTTAGTAGTGATTAAATGTGTTCATACTATATATACATATATATATATATATATATATATATATATATACATATACATATATATAACACAGAGAAAAGTATTTGGTTTAAGTTATTGTACTTCTTCTTTAACGTTAATTATTGTTATTACTTGACAATAGAATGGAAATTGTTGGAGGTGTCCAAGTGTTCCAAAGTCTTTATTACTTAGCTAGAGGAACAGTGAGGGAATAGATATGTTTTCTGATAATAGAAGACAACTGTATTTTACTTGTTTTTACACCCTGATGACACAATTAATATTAACTCAATAAATGGAAAAGTAGAAAGTTTAGAGATAAGAAATACATAAAATTTAATTGAAGAAACACAATAACAAGTAAGCAAAAATAAAGTAGAAAACAATGATTTTTGTAAAAGACAACAGAATTAAATTACATTTACCACTTGGTATATTAAGTACAAGTGCCATCATTTTGGGCACAGGAAAATTGTACATAAACACTCAGTCCTTAACTTTTCACTTGGGAATTCCTCATAGGTGGGCACTATGTTAATTAGATAGTTTAAGTCCCTCAGATATATGCTAGATTTATGGAAAATATGCAGAATTTCTATAGATAAAAAATGCTTTTGTGAGACATCAGCCAAATTGTAAAATATATTGGTATTTAAATTGCTTATATACATATATATAAGCATATATATATAATTATATATAATTACCAATATATACATATACAGTTACATTTATTTAATTATATATATATTTATATCTGAAAATATGTTATAGATTTCATTTTGCTTCTACAATATGTATATTGAAGTTTTATAGTCTACTAGCTTAGAATATGACCTTATTTGGGAACAAAGTCATTTAAGATGTAATTACTTCAGCTAAAATTAAATTATACTAGAGTAGATCACTCCCCTAACACAGTATAACAGATGTTCTGATAATAAGAATGCTTGAGAAATTTGCAAAGGACTACAATGTGAAGACAAAAGAAGGTGAATTGCTGAAATGATGTCCTTATAAGCCAAAAATCACCCAGAGTTACCAGAAGGAATAGAAGCAAGCATGAATCCTCAGATTGCCCTACCAGTGCATTGATTTCATCATTCTCTGCACCAGATCTGTGGGAAAATACATGTCTGCCGTTTAAAGCCACCCAGTGTATGAAGCTTTTTTGTGACATTCCTAGGAAAACAATACAGATAGCAATACAAATGTAGGGACGGTTGGAATGTCCATGGCTCCTCGCTTTAGTCATAGAGATTTTCATGTTTCTGTTATGTTAACTGTCCTGGTTCCTTTAAGTCCAAGTTCAGTCCCCATGTGGGAGGCTGCTTATAAATCTCCAAAAGAAGAGTGAGTCGAAACCTGGCCGAAATGCCTAAGGTAGAAGTAAAGAAAAGCAACATTTTGTGGAAAGCGGAACCCTAGGTTTCCCTTTGATGTCAAACCTGAGTGATGACTTACTTAAATTTTAGGAAATCCATTCTACCACACGGATAGATGTCCATTTAGAAAATAGCTCTTTCCAAAATATTTGTTCTTCCATTCTATCATCTGTTCTGTTATCTACATTTTAAATACCTTATTGGGTCAGTCAGAACACAATATTTTGAAATCTTCCATTGAGAATGACTTAAAAAGAGTAATTGAAATTAATGTTTCATTATGATTGCATCACTGGAATTTAAATCAGAAATGGAAGCTTCATAAAAAAGTGATCTGTATAATCTTAGAAGACTGTGAACTATGTAGTGTTTGTGGTTTAGAAAACTATGAGACATCTCAAATTCAACAATGCTTTCAACCTCTTTACTAAAGACAGATAAATTTCCCTTCCTGCACTGAGTAAGTATCAAAAAGTTGAAAAGAGTCATTTCTTCCCACAGCATTGAAATGAGATATTTTTTATTTATATCATGATTACCATAGTAATATGACTGGTATTATAAAATGGAGCTTTAGAAGTTATTATTTTTTTTTCCTTTAGAGTCAAGTGGTTTCTTCCAGCCTTGGGTATAAAGTTTCCTTTGATTTTCCTTAGTCCAGATGAGTGGACAGAATACACAAATGCTGACGTCAAGAATCCTGGGGCCCAGTTTTCTCTTCACAAGAAAGGTTACAATGAGGTGAGGATGGCTGGGAATGATAAAGGAAGTGTGGAGATTTTCCTCCTCTTTTTGAGCTCTGTCTCTTTCTCTGTTTTCAACAGTAATGGACCTTTGCTCACCTCAAACAGAGAGATGGTGATGTGAGACAAACCAGCCCGTCCACAGAGCCAGCTTTGAGTAAATCATTTGTCCTTTACATCAAAATAAGTGATTCTGGTAGGTTTTCCTTTATAAGTGATCTGTCTTTTTCTCTCTGATGGCTTTTAATAATCTATGCTTGTGTTGGATGTCTAGGATGGTGATTATTATATATCTGGGTGTAGTTTTATTTTGGTTATGATTATTTGGAGTTCTGTATGCTTCACTGATCCTGATGTCAGTTTCCGATTTCATTTTTGGGAAATTTTACTTTACTATTACTTCTCTAAATATCCTCTTGATATCCTTTATGTCATCCTCTTCTTTTTCATTAATCCCTATCAATTTTATGTTGTTTTTCTTTGTGTCATTTTGCAGTGGTTGAATTGTTATTTCTTGATACTTTGTTATTTTTAAAAGATATTTCCTTTCCTGTTAACTAGCTGCAATCTTGTCTTTAAGGTCTGAAATTCTATCTTCACTTTCATTGAGGTGGTTTTTACAACTTTCAGTGGAATTTTCCTGTATATCTCTGTGCATCTGCTTTGTGTATTCTGTTTGTTCTTATATTGCTCATGTAGGGATTCTTTTTGTTTAGTTCCCCCAATTTTTAAACTGTTTTTCTTTAGGTATATTCAGCATCTCTTTCATTTCTTTTATCATTTCTTCTTTTATCTTGGAGATTATTTCTAGTTTGAATTCCCTTAAAGCTTCCCAAAGCTGCTTAGTTATTTCAGTTGCTATTATGACTGATATTTGAGGTGTATGGCATATATTTTCTTCTATATATATATCACTCAGAATCACAGAAGACTTCTCAGCATGAACAATAAAGTCAAGAAGAGCATGGAGTGATGTATTCTACATCCTAAAGGAAAATGATTTCCCACCTAGAAGGATGTACCCTGCAAAACTGTCCTTCAAAATCGATGGTGAAATAAGATACTTTCACAACAAAGAAAAGCTGAAGAACTTCATGGTCACCAAGAAAACCCTGCAAAGAATACTGAAAGACAGTTTAGATACACTTAGGAAAAAAACACTAAGCAAAGCAGATAATTAAACAGAACAGAAAGATAAAGATGCAACAGAGGAAAGATTACATCTCAATGATAAACTAACATATAACAGTTATAACCATTAATGTAAATGGTCTTAATGCACCATTTAAAAGACACAGACTGGAAGACTGCATCAATAAAACAAAATTTAACCATATGCTGTCTACAAGAAACCCATCTAATGCAAAAGAATACTCACAGACTGAAAATCAAAGGATGGAAAACAATACTTCACACAACAGGAACCCCTCCCCCGCAAAAAGCAGGAGTAGCCATTCTGTTTGCAGACAATGTGAACTTTAAACCAATAATGATCAAAAGAGACAAAGAAGGTCACAACATACTTGTTAGGGGAAAACTTCAAGAGGAAGAGATAACTATCTTAAATATATATGCAGCAAATTCCAGAGCACACAGTTATATAAAATAAGTATTAACAGAAATGAAAAATCAAATTATCAGTAACACAATTGTAACAGGAGACCTTAACACTCCATTGACACCAAGAGACAGATCAACCAGACAGATCAGCAAAGAAATAACAGAAATGAATCATACATGTGAACAAATTGACCTGATACACATATACAGAGTGTTCCATTCAACAACATCATAATACACATTCTTCTCAGCAGTACATGCATCATTCTCTAAAATAGACCATATATCAGCTTAGAGAACATATTTAAATAAATGCAAAATAGTTGAAATTATCCCTTGCATGTTATCGGATCATAGCACTTTGAAATTAAAAATTAATGATAAAAGATAGTGAAAAAACCCCACAAAAAAATGGAAAGTGAATAATAGACTTGAGCAATCAGTGGGTCACAGGGTAAATTAAAGAAGAAATTAAACATTACCTATAAGGGAGTGAAAATACAAATGCAACTTACCAGAATCTGTGGGATGCAATAAAAGCCATCCTCAGAGAAAAATTTATTGCACTGAGTTGCCACATCAGGAAAACAGAATGAATACAAATAAATAACCTGATGCTATACCTCAAACAGCTGGAAAAAGAAGAGCAAGTCAGGTCTAAAGACTAAAGAAGAGAGGAAATTATAAAAATTGGAGCAGAAATCAAGGCAATAGAGACTAACAATTGAAAAATTCAATGAATCACGGAGTTGGTTCTTTGAAAGACTAAATAAAATTGATAAGCCCCTAGCCAACCTTATTAAAAAAGGGAAGAAAAAGCTCAAATTCATGCAATAAGAAGTGAAAAAAGGTGAAATCACTACAGACTCTGTATAAATACAGAAGATAATCAACACTTATTTAGAAAACCTCTACTCACAAATGTTTGATAACCCAGAAGAAATAGAAAGATTCCTAGAAACATATAAAGTACCAAAGCTAGGTCAAGAGGAGGTAAAACTGCTGAATAACCCAATTTCTATTAATGAAATTGAAAAAGTAATTAAGTCCTTACCTACAAAGAAAAGTCCAAGCCCAGATGGATTCACTGCAAATTCTACAAGAAATACAAAGAAGACCTAATGCCAACAGTCCTCCAATTCTTCAATGAAATTGAAAGGGAAGCAATCCTTCCTAAATCATTCCTGGAAGCAAATATTACTGTAGTAGCAAAACCTGAGAAAGACTCAACTAAAAAAGAGAACTATAGACTAGTCTCCCTAATTAACAAAGATGCAAAAAACTTCAACAAAATATTGGCAAATAGAATGCTGCAAATCATCTAAAAGATTATACATCAGACCAAGTGGGATTCATCCCAGGCGTGCAAGGATAGTTAAACATATGTAAATCAATAAATGTAATCCACCATATCAATAAAGCCAAAAGTAAGAATCACATGATCATTTCTATAGATGCAGAAAAGGTTTTGATAAGGCCTAACATCCATTCATGATAAGAACTTTATAGAAAATTGGCATAGATGGTCTTTACCTCAATATAATAAAGGCCATCTATGACAAAACAACAGCCAGTATCATACCAAATGCCCAAAACTGAAGGCCTTTACTTTAAAATCAGGCACAAGACAAGGATGTCCTTTATCACCACTCTTATTTAATAAAGTACTGGAAATACTAACCAGAGCAATTAGATGAGAGAGAAATAAAAGGGGTGAAGATAGAAAAAGAAAAAGTTAAATTATCATTGTTTGCAGATGACATAATGCTCTACATAGAAGACTCCCTAAACTCCATTAAAATAAATAAATTCAGTAATGTAGCTGGATATAAAATCAATACTCAAAAATCAATAGCATTCCTATACACTAACAACAAAATCACAGAGAGAGAAATAAGAGAAGCCAACCCTTCACACTAGCAACCAAAAAATTATAATTTAGGAACTACACTTATGAAAGAAGTGAAGGATCTATAAAGGAAAAAATTATAATACACTGAAAAAATAAATTGAAGATGATCTCAAAAAGTGGAAAGACATCCCTTGCTCATGGATAGGAACTATAAATATTGTGAAAATGACCATTCTCCCAAAACTCATACAGATTCAATGCTATCCCAATAAAAATACCATCAACATACCTCATAGATCTAGAGAAATCACTTCTAAAATTCATCTGGAGTGAGAAGAGACCTAGAATAGCAAAGACAATTCTAAGCAACCAAGGCAAGGCAGGAGGCATCACAATCCCTGACTTTAAGTTATACTACAAAGCATCCATAGTAAAATCAACATGGTACTGGAATCAAAACAGAGCCAAAGATTAATGGAATAGATTAGAAGATACAACCACAACTACAAACACACTCAACCACCTTATCTTTGATAAAGGAGCCAAGCAGGTTCACTGGAAGAACGGCAGTCTCTTTAATAAATGGTGTTGGAAAAACTGGCTCTCTATATGCCAAAAACTAAAACTAGACCCATTCCTATCACCATGTACTAAATTAAAATCTAAATGTATCAAAGATCTGAATATTAAAACAGAAACACTAAATCTATTGGAAGACAAATGGGTATAAACCTTGAAGACATAGGGGTAGGTAGAGAATTCATGAACAAGACTCAAACCGCACAGGAAATACTTCCCAGAATCAATATCTGGGATCACTTCTTATTAAGAAGTTTCTGCATGTCAAAAGAAATCTCCAGCATGGTAAAAAGAAAACCCACAAACTGGGAGAAAATCTTAGTGAACTCACCCTTAGACAAAGGACTTATGTCTAAAACACATAAAGAATTAAAAAAAAAATCAAACCCCCGAAATTCAAAGATCCAAACTGAAAATGAGCATCTGAGATGAATACACATTTCTCAGATGAAGAAATACAAATGTCAAATAAATACATGAAAACATGTTCAGCATCATTAGTCATTAGAGAAACACAAATTAAAACCACACTGAGATTCCATCTCACTCCTGAAAGAATGGCCAGGATCAAGAAAACCATCAACTACAGATGCTGGAGAGGCTGTGCTGTTGGTGGGAGTGTAGATTGGTACAACAATTGTGGAGGTCAGTCTGGAGATTTCTCAAAAAGCTGGGATTGGAAGTCCCATTTGTTCCAGCTATTCCACTTCTAGGAATATTCCCAGAAGAACTGAAAGCATCATACCACATTGATATATATGCACCCATGTTTATAGCAGCACAATTTGTAATCACCAGATCTTGGAAACAACCCAAGTGTCCATCAACTGAGGAATGGATAAAAAAGTTGTGGCATTTTTATACAATTTAGTACTACTCAGCTATAAAGAAGGATCACATTGAGATATTATCACATTGAGATATTTATAAATATCTCAATGTGAGATTTATAAATAAATTGGACGCAGCTTGAGACGTTACTCATAAGTGAAATAAATCAAACTCACATGTATGAATATCACATAGTTTCTCTATTATAAGAAACGGTTCAAATATATAAAAGTATGCAGTAATCATGATTCCCCAGCGTGTGGCTTTGAAGTCTTATAAAGCTTTCACTCATTAATTAGAACAGCCTTATTCTGAGCTGTTTGATATTATTGCCTGTGATGATATCAGCAGCTATTTTGAAGAACACAAGACATCATAATAGCTAGTGCTGATTTAATATCATCTTGTTTTGAGGTCCCACCAAACTGTTGTTCTTCTGTCTCCATTGGTTTTATCATGTTGTATCTTTCTGAATTTTATTATATGTGATAGTATAAACAAAAATTTTTATAGGGAAAGAGATTATATAGAAACCATTGTTCATTTTCCATTAGCTGGTTCTAAATACCCTGTAATACTTTCATCCTCTTGAATGATTTCACACTGTCTTGATATGTTTGAGGCTATAGTATATGAAGTTATATTCAAATATTTTAAGGAAAGAGACACTATGGTAACTACTATTAAGTCGAGTTATCTTGTGGTGAAGCACTAGGTTGCTGAAATTGTTATACTTTCACCTGTATTGTTATGTTGTTATGTCCTCTTTTATCTCCCTCTTTTTCTTAAAAAATTATTTATTTATTATTATCTTTTTAATTAAGGGAAAATAGAAAAATTAGCAGAATATATTATACTAACTTTTTTGATTTCCTATTAACTTGATTTGAAGCCATGTATTTCTCCCACGATCTTGTTTTGACTGATTTTACTCTGTTCCGTTCTGTTTGATAGTATCAAGTTTGAGGGTATAAGAAACTACTTTGAAGGCAATATGATTCACTGCCCATTCCGGTTTGACTATTATCTTCTTTTGAAGTCCTGTAATGTTTCCAATGTTTAGATTTTATAGGTCTTGATCTGTACTGTTTTGTTCAATTTTATTATACCTAATGATATAGGCAATTCTCTTTAAGGTAGCAAGAGGCATTATGGTAACCATTGTTGATAACCCTGTATTCTGTTTTTACATCATGTGCTATGTCTATCCTTTGTTTTGACTGACAGCTTTGTTTTGCATATTTGGCTTTATTCTCTTTCAAAAAAAAGTAATAAGAACTATTGGAGCAATAAAACCCAAAATGTATAAATTTTGTTGTAAAAAAGAGAGAGGGAAAAAAAAGTGCTCCAAATGATACAACTACAAGTGTGTTTAGGTGTGTTAAGATAGATGACCATATTACTAAGTTTTTGTTGGATCACTGAACACAACTGTTTGTAGTCTCACTGTTTGAATGTCCACTTTTTATGCTTTAATCATGTAACTTGAACAACTATTTCTAAGATGACAGTATGTAATCCATTAACTAGTGTTTTCTTACTGTTTTTTTTAAATTCTGTATTACTTGTACCCTTATCCTGTTTTTTTATTCTTTGAATAAAAAAAATGGCCATCTTTACTTTGGTCATTGGTGAGCATAAGCATATAAACCTAAGTGTGCGATAATAATGATATTGCTTAAGTAATTGTATCTAAAATTACATATCTAGATAAAAGTAAGGGTGATTTGTATGTATAAAATCATTCCAAAACACAGCTCTTAATCATCATTAAAAAAGCTTTTCCTTTTATATAGTTCATATTTTTAAACAGAAGGTCATCTGTAAAATAAGTAGTTTGTGATGATTTTCTTTCAAATTAATTATAGAAGACATCTTGATTTCAAAGATATTCAAATATGAAGCAAATAAACCACAGGCAATGGTTGATACATTCTGTCAATTTGAGAAGTTTAGATGCTTAATTAAGTGACTCAGTTTTTCTATATCCTAGAATGGATAGGACCTACACTAGCCTGCATGAGATATAAAGGAGGAAAAGAGGCTTTCTGTCCTCTTTTATGCTCTTGTTCCTATTGCTGTCTTCTACTGAAATAAACTGTTATAATTCTGTTATGCACATTGCTTTGGAGCCAGGTGATGATGGACTGAAACTTCTACAAACTGTGAGCTAAATAAACCTCTCTTTCCTTAATTTTGGGTATCAGATATTTTGCCTTAGGAAATGAGAGAAAAGAAACTAACATACCATATCATTTTCAATTAGTAAAATATGACAGTTGCAAACAAATTAGTGAGTTAAGTAATGTAAATTTTATGAATTAGAGAACCAAAAACATCAGAAATTTACTTGTCTTGTTTTGGTGGTAATGTTAATTGCTATAAAGGAGAAATATAACTCCACTTTTGGATGTCAAATGAACCAAGTTGGTGTTCCACAGAATCAAAGAATGCATTCCAAGGAAAAATTTGGTTAAGAATATGAAAGATTTATTAAAAGTAGCTCCTGAGAGGCAGGAGGAGCCCCAAAAAAGGGTTGTCATAGTGTTCTATGTAAGCTTGATTTGGACACAAATCTCCCAATATCCAACCTGTCTGCCAGCAGAGGCATTGTTCTCTGCTTAGCATTGGTTCCCTCTGTAAACACAGGATGTTGCAAGAGATAGGATGGACCATGGAATCTTCTATACAATCCGACACCTGAGGACATCCAAACGTCTACACCAGATGCTCAAGGATTTTGTCCACTGATGCATGAGTATTTTCACTTCTACTGTTCACTAAAATCTTCTTTCCTAAAGTCCCTTGTCTTCTTTTAAGACCTATAAAAAGGTCCACTTCTTTGTTCACCAACAATGGGCTTCTGGATGTTTTCTGCCTTCACCCAAACCATGTTGCCTTTACATAAGCCTGATAGTCTCAACTGGTCTCTGATTGCTATTGTTCATGAAGTCATCTCTTCAAGAATATTTTACAGTAGAAAATCATGAGATAGATACATACAACGTCACTAGGTGGGTAAAATGTGGGTCAAAGTATTATTAACCAATCAAGTCACAAATGATAACAGGGATGGTATCAGAACCTCAAACATGATGTAAGGGAGTATTATAACTCCCAACTTGTTAGTTGTCTGATTCGGACATAGGAAGAACAAACAGCTCTCAGATCCAGGGGTCGTGGTTGCCTGCTGAAGTGACTGATGCCTACCTAGACTATTAGACCAGGTGTTAGCTGTTATCCCCTATCTCATCCCTGGTTCTTTCATTATTACCTTGAGGCTCGGCCTCCAAGTCATTCTCCAGTTACAGTTGTAGTGTGTTTTTACCTTTTGTCTTGACTTCTTTATCAAGGACTCAGCCCTATCTGACTGCCTATAATATTTCTACGTAACTTAGACGTCTATATTACATGCATAGCCACTTAGCTATGATTGATCCAATAGGTAAATAGGTCATGTAGCAAGAAAACATGTAATGAACAAATTTTGAGAGGGAATGGGTCTAGATGCTCTGGTCACTCATCTAGTTGACTGATGTCTCTCTGGACTTCATTGGACATGGTGATTCCAATCACACTATAATTTCAATTTACTGTTTATTTCTTAGGAAGACATACAGACCTTGCTGTTACATCTTTAAATTAGGACCTGGTCTTCAACAGATGTATTTCCAGCCACAATTGCGATACACTCTTTTTTTTCCCTACTGACTCCTTCAAGGAGTCTCACTAGTTCTGTTTCACTGCCTATTAATTTCTCTTTCGTTTAACTCTCTATCGTGGGCCAGATTCTCAACTGTGCAAATGGAAATACATCTGTTTCCAGGTATATTCCAGGAGGCTGAGGCAGGAGGATCACTATCAGTTTGAGGCCAGGTTTGGCTACACAGGGAGACCCTGTCTCAAAGAAAAAAAAAAAAAAAGAATGTGTTCAACAAAAGTTGTTAATTACTAAGCCATTTTGATTCTGTAATAATCTGAAACAAAAATCTAAACATTTGTAGAAATTTCATATAAAATTTGTATGAAGTTTTCTCTTTTATAATTCCAAGTTTTAAAAGATATCCTTTACTGTTATTGTTAGAGATTTAAATATTTAAAAGTTAAATATAATTTGTTTTATGTAGTAGAATGTTTTATTAATGAAAAAATGTATATTTTCCTCACTTCTGTCTTAAACTGAAAGCAGTCATGGCTGATATTTTTTTGAAAAGTAGTCACAGAAATTACAGAGGTTTCCCACTTTAAAATAGCCATTCTTAGAAATATAATACTTGGCCCATTGTTTTGGAGAAGCAATGGAGCAAAGAGTTTTCATTTCAAGGCTGGATGCCACAGTGGCAAGAAATGTCTGGAAGCCTTCCATCTCAGCGCAATGCTGCAGAGTAGAGCCAAAGGGAAAGTGACTCCCACTGGTCACTGACTTAACCAGGGCTGCTTCAGCTTGGGACAAAAGTCTGCAGAAGCCTTCTGAACTACATTAAACTCTAGATTTTGACAGACATGTTAGTGCTTTTTTCTGTTTATTTAGGTTCTTGGCTTAAAACATTTAGTGTAGATTTGATTTTGGAATATTTTAACCGAACCTCATTTCTATGTGAGACTTAAGTATTCCTTGTAATTTTAATTTTATTTGCAATATAACCATGGAGGGAATAGAATTGAATGATGACATTCTAATAAATTTGCTTCATCGCCATAAAAAAGAATGGAGAGGGCAGAGAGAAGCTTCCTCAAATATACCTAGCCTTCATTGGAAAGCCTAGAAAAGCACAGAGTTGAACGTGAGAGTAAAAGGGAGGAAAGAATCATACTGAAAAGGAAAACAGCATGACACATCCAAGGGCTTGAGATAAGACAGGGAGGAAGAAAGGTATCAGCTGGGGTCAGAGAGCGTGATCTGGGGACTTAATGTGGAGTCCATTCGGGCTCCTCAGAATGGACAACTCGGAAACATTATTCTGTTAAGTTTTACAATAAAGATTAAGATAGCACAGAGCCAGTCACACTGATTTTATCCTCTGTATTGTTTTTTATTTACTTTATGCATTTAAACAGAAATTAATTACCCGATGTGACATTTTTTCCTGTCAAAAGAAATTTTTTTTAAAAAAATCATATCATGCCATGAGTTCATAGACTAACTGTGCAACTCTTTAAAGATGCAACTGTATGGTGTCACATGCTATAGTAGTTAAAACAGAAAAAAAATAATGGTTAAATGCTTTGTCAAATATTAAATTAAGAAATGTAAAAAAAAAAAACTGTACACTAAATTAAAATGTTCATTTACTTTTCAAGCCACAGAGCCCTAAATTAAAAGTCAATTTAAAAAGCTAAACCCAAAGGTACACCACCAAAAAACCTCAGTGTTCCCACATCTAACGTATTCCTAGCGCATATAGTAAGTACTCAAGTAGAGCTGATTGAATTTCTGTTACATACAATATTATAACATGAACACTTCACATGTTTTTCTTCCTATTTTCTATTGGTTACTTGAAAACATCTGGATACATTCAAAGTTGCAAAGTTCTGAAATTAAAATACATTCTATGTTAACACATAGATGGACAATAATTATTATATGAATTCTTAAAAATTCATAGACAGAAGCAATTCACTCAATTCAATTTGCAGTCTGTTATGGCAGAAAAATGGAAAGAAGTGGAAAATTCATCATTCATATACAATATTGGTTTAAAGTCGTGAGCAAATAAGTGTATTGTACAGTTTTGGTAAAACAGAAAAAAAACTAAAGCAATAGAAATCTTATGCAACACACTGTTTACATGAAAATTAATACCCTAACATTCTCATTGTTGAAGTTACACTGTTCAGAAACACAAAGTTATATTTCTCAATCAGTTTTAGGATTTAACTAAACTATATTTTCCCCAGTGACATTTCTATATAGTAATTTTACTTCATTTTTATTTTTTAAAGAGAAGGAAAAAAATTCAAAACAAGAGAATAATAATAGTCATGTTTTATAAATAAAATTTCAGTTTTCCTACAACTTTTACATATTGTTCAATAAACCTTATTTAAAAACGATTTCTGGCCAATTACTACTGTTTCATATGTTAATAGGAAAGTCTCAGGTGTATACTTGAAAAATTGATAATAATGTTATTGATGATGAGATGAGGAAGAGGAGGAGGAAAGTGCTGAAATGACACGGATGTTGTTAATGAATAAAGCTAATACTATTTTATACTTGGTCCAATTGCAAAGCTATGATATAGATGTTAAAATGTTCATACTGTGTGCAAAGAAGAAAGGAGGGTAGATCAAAGTAATAAAATACTCAAAAGTTTACATAACTTTATTTACCAGAACTGGCCATGTCTATGTAATTCTGAAGCTTTTGTAGTTATGTCTGTAATAGCAATTATTTTCTGTTTTGCCTTGTAGTGATGCACAATGAAATTTTAACTTTTCTAATCTGGTTTTCAACATTAATTCAATAGCATCAAAATTTCATGAAATCAAAATATACAATAAATTATGAAAACAAAGAATAATAGTTATCACAAATAAATTTCTAAAATGTGGTTTTTCTATTAAATAATTATGAGTTCTAACAATAAACTTGTTTTACATAACTATTCATTATTATTACTTGTTTTCTAGTCTCATCATTATATTTCAACCCATTACGTATTTCACATAGTCAATACTATTACTATTAACAATTACCATTTAATATGTATCCATGTGACTGAGAATTATATATTAGAAAGTTTAAAAATCAACATCTCTAATGTTTAACGCCTCTGTTTTTAAAAAAGGAAATTAAGGCTGTTTAAAAATAATTATTCAAATTACCAGTACTTGAACTAACAGAGATAGGATTAAAAATACTTGATTACAAAATTCATGGAGTTTAACAGACATAATATTGTTTTCCTTTAACTAATATAAATTTGCAAAGACCGATTAATTTCTGTCACTAGACAGACTAGTTCCTGTCACTAAACTATAATATGGAAGAAAATTAAGAAACATAGTAAAACTTAGAGAAGACACCATAGTTTAGAATACATATTATGTGCAGCAGCAAGTATACATTAAAGTATTTTTTACTGGTTGACATCAGGCTTAAAGTATATACTACACAAAATAAATACAAGGGAACAAGTAGGATACTTTCTTCTGGAGCTATAAAATGTATCTTGGGAAAGAAAGCTTTGAAACTGATAGGTTACATGAACTTAGAGCTGTAAACCTTTAAGAGTTTGAGTTTTCTCACTTAAAAATGATCTAAGTGATGTCTACAATGGTAAAGGATAATGATACGGTTTCTGTGATCAGTTGGTAACCGTAAAAAACATGCTCAATCTCACCTATAACAAATATCTGGTGACACTTCTTTGGCAAGTACTAGAGAATAATTGTGATAGATAAAGCTTGATTTTCCAATTTTGACTCAGTACTAAGTAGTTACATGCTTTGAAAAATTTAATTCTTTTTTGTCTCTTTTGGCTTCTATTTGTATATATTTGCAGTATATAATGATTGCATTGAAGGCAGGGCATTGAAGCATGTACATACTGCATTTCAATTCAATTTTACCTTCTCCTTCATTCCTTTTATTTTCCAGCATCAAGTTCATTTTTTTTTACTCTATAATATAAAGTTATTCAGTTTGATGACCAGACTAATAGACCCAAGAGCAAATAATACATGTAAAACAATTGGACTAAGTCAAGGTACACTTTTGAATATATTGGCTACACTGAGTTATGATATTTTTTCTCTCTTTTTGTTTCTACTCTCAACAGTGAAATGGATAAAGGAGTAACATAGACTTCATTTCACACTTGAAAAACTAGTCCTTTGCCTATAAAACAGCAGACACTAAAAAACTGTACTACTAATAATGGAGATGATCTCAAAAGAGAGTATCTGTGAATTACTTCTTTGTCTAATTATTCAATATAGTTTTTGCTGACCAACACTTTTCCATCTGCTGTGAGTTTTTCCTGGAACTAATATAAATAAAATTATAACATTTTCAACACTCAAGTTGTTAGCTACTTTCTGTCTAAAACAATCTATAATTTTACTCTTTACCCACTTATTCAGTTGAACAATGATTTTGCTCCCATAACTGATACATGAATTTCAGCCTTTACTGAAAATTTCATAACTATATACAGCACAGTGATTCATTTTTTAAACACTTCCAAAGAAAACTTTCTTGCCACTATATTCATTATTGTACATAGCTCTTTGCTGAATGTATAATTTATGCCACACAGCTCCCAAAGTAACACACTTAATACTCAAGTAATGCCATGCTTCACAAATAATCACTGAATAATTTCTCATTTATGGTGTTTTAATATCTATGTTAAAATGGACTAAACAGAAAGCACTAGTGAGTATCTTGAACAAGGGGCTGAGAAAGGACAGGAAATAAATTGTAGGACTTCATGGAAAAACTGCAAGAAAAAAGGTGCATTACAAAATGCAGTCTAGCTTGTTCTAACTCCAGCAAAGGCAAAAGGCTGCATTTCTGAAGTTATACAAACAAAGCAGCTTCACCTTAAATCTATTTACTTCTAAACAAGAATGCAAACTGTATCTTTCATTACATGACAGTGTTTGAAAGATTCTCATTTTAAATGCTACATTTACACTAAAGCATAATAAGTTTAATTGTCCTTTATAATTTTAGCTGATCAAATAGGAAACAAACTCATTTTAAAGATTAACATTGCTTATTTAGTCATACAGGATAACTGAAATTAAATTTAATGTTTTTTTTTTTTTTTTTTTCTCTTTTCATTGCAAGTTTCATTGTGACTCTTTATGGTCCTTTTATATTTAGTCTTTAGACAATTTTAATTTTGTTCACTGTGGATTTAGTGGGCAACAGATAAATGTAGAACAGTTTTGCAACATCAATAAAATTTCTGAATTCAAAGATTGGAATATATATTAAGTGAAAAAAAAAAGCAAAAAGATTGGAAAAAACCATATAAAATATATTTTAATCACATTTGAGTCTAACAAATGTGCCACTGGATCCCAGAAAGACATGAGCGGTTACTGAGCAGATTACAAAATGTTTTCAAAAATATGCCACAGATTCAGGAACAAACCACACAATAAGGAAAAGTAGTGAATCACAGACTGAAAGACAACAAAAAATAAAACTCTACCCACTTAATCATATCATCATCAATGTTAAAAAAGAAAAAGAAAGGCAGGGATAAAGAGAGACTTTAACGAAAGCAAATATAGAAAATAAGACTTTCAAAAGAGTAATAATAAGACCTTTAACCAGTTTACACTGGAAATAAGAAGTAAAGTACTTTGAAGTGCAAAGCAGACAAAAATATAGCAGTATGAATTCTAAACTCCTATAATATTTTTCCAAACTGAAAGTGAAAATGCTTTAAAACAATTTTTAGTCAATGAACAACTCAAAACTAAGAAATACTAAAATATATCTTCTCTATTTAGAATAAACTAATAAACATGGACCTATGAAAGGAAAAACAAGGCAATGAATAAGAACAAATATATTGGCAAATATAAAATTATATTAATTGGAAGAAAAATAATAATTGTCTACTAATTTGTAACATACATAGGTTTAAAATTTATGACAGCAATGTAAAAACTTAGGTGGTTGAAAACTCAGAAGCTCTGTCTTGTTTAAGAAGAGGTACGATGGCCAAGCACAGCATTTCAACAGCTGTATAGTGTAATCTTTAACCTCTAAAATTTTGATAGCAAAGCTTTTAGAGACTGAGTGTCCAAGCTACAGCCCAAAACACACTTATTTATCTCAAAATTACAATGCTGCAATTAAACCTGAATAAGCTTTAGATGATACAAACATTTTTATTGAAAGGTTAAAATTTGCATTTGAAAAGCTTTTGCACAATTCATGTGATCTTTGCTGTTTATGCTAGCTGATAATTTGCCAAACATAGCCTCATACTTTGTTAGATTGAGAGCAACACATGCAGCACTCAGGTCATCTGTTAATCTGTTTCTTGTATCTGATTTTACATAACTCTAAGCTGAAAACATCTGATCACAAGCATAAGATGATCAAAACAAGGTAAGAAAAGCAATCCCATGTGCTTTCATTGACTTAAACATACTTAGCAGAAAACTCTACACTTCAAAGATTTCATTTCAGAACTACCAACTGTCATCCCTTCACACTGTATCCTTTTATCTTCCCAAAGGTCGCATGCAAGTCATAGAATTTATTTTTCAAGACAGAGCTTTCTTGAAATTCCAATAGCTCCATTTCCAGTTTTCTAAATCTAACCAGTGTAAGATGGAAAGATCAAGTTCTTCAAATTTAGTTTTACCTGGAAAAGTAAGAAAATACAGGATTATCTCATTTTAACAGCGATATAAATCTGCTACTAAAATTCCTCTTTGGAACTACAGCAGTGCTAGGAAATTACCTGTACATTCCCTGATGCTTGTAGAATTGTCTGAAAGTGTGAATTTTACAAATGCATTTTTAGATTTGGAAAATTCAGCTGCTCATCTTTAAGCTTTCTTTCAAAACAATCAGTTTTCTCTCAAATGACCTGATATCACAGAATACCTTTTCTGTTTTCTCTACACCTTGTCTTTTCTGAGCACATTGTAGTATAAAATTTACAGAAACACACGAGGTTATTAAAATAGGCCATATTGGTAAGCTGTGGATATTCCTACTCTTTAATTCATTTTATTTTATTTCATTTTATGAAAGCATAATGTCAGGCAGATTACAAATCCCTTCAGGACTCATCCTCAGCCAGCAGATACTATATTTTATATAAGTAGAGCATTATATTGTCACTGGGCCTCAGCAAGAAGTGGTTGAAACTTGAAAATTAAGAATTTTGAGCCTTGATTTAATTCACCATTTTTCTAATTTTTTTTTTATTTTAAAGAGATTAACACAAAAGAGGACATAACAAAGCAGATCAGAACATTGTAAGCCACACAATATTTGACCACAAGAAAACCCATAATTAACAGTAACTGCTGTAATGTCTCTTTCTTTGAAATAGTTGAGCATAACTTCATATATAATAGTATCAAACATAACAAAATAGTGTAAAATCATTCAAGATAAAGAAAGTATTACAGGGCATTTGACATCAAATAACAGAGAACGAACAATGGCTAGTATATTATCTCATTTTCCATAGAAAATTTGTTTATCATATTACACATAATAAAATTCAACAAGATACAATATGATAAAACCAATGGAAACAGAAGAACAAATGCATGTAGGACTTCAGAGTAGGATGATATTAAATCAGAACTGCCTATTATAATGTCTTGTTTTCTTCAGCAGAGCTGTACATATTATCACAGATAATAAAATCAAACAAACCACAATAAAACTTTCCAACTAATGAATGCAAACATTATAGGGCTTCAAAGCAAAGTAATGGGAATCATGATTACCATAAACTCTTATGTACTCTTACCATTTTTACACTAGGGAGACTTTACAGTATTTATAATGTGAATTTGATTTATTTGGCTTATGTGTATGGTCTCAAGTTGCATTCATTTACTTATAAATATCTCACTGTGATAATTCTTTATAGCTGAGTAGCACTCTATTGTATAAAAATACCACAACATTTTTATCCACTCCTCAGATGATGGACACTTAGGTTGTTTCCAAGTTCTGGCTATTACAAATTGTGCTGCTGTAAACATGGGTGCACATATATCATTGTGCTATGATGTTTTCAGTTATTCTGGGAAGATACCAAGAAGTGAAATAAGTGGGTCAAATGGCACTTCCAATGTCAGCTTTTTGAGGAGTCTCCAGACTGATCTTCACAGTAGTTGCACCAGCCTACACTCTCACCAACAGTGCAGGAGCCTCTCCAACATTTGTTGTTGATGGTTTTCTTGATCCTGGCCATTCTTTCTGGAGTGAGATGGAATCTCAGTGCAGTTTTAATTTGCATTTCTCTAATGACCAGTGGTGATGAACATTTATTCATGTCTTTATTTGCAATGTGTATTTCTTCTTCTGAGAACAGTGTATTCATCTCAGATGCCCATTTTTGGATTGCGTCTTTGAATTTCGGGGGTCTGATTTTTTAAAATTCTTTATACATTTTAGACAAAAGTCCTTTGTCTGAGGGAAGGTTCATTAAGATTTTTCTCCCAGTTTGTGGGTTTCCTTTTCACTATGCTGGAGATTTCTTTTGACATGCAGAAACTTTTGAATAAGACATGATGCCAGTTATTGATTCTGGAAAGTATTTGCAATGCAGTGTGAGTCCTGTTCATGAATTCTCTACCTACCCCTAGTTCTTCAAGATTTTTACCCAACTTATCTTCCAACATATTTAGTTTTCCTGTTTTAATATTCAGATCTTTGTGCCATTTAGATGTTAGTTTAGTACACGGTGATAGGCATGGGTCTAGTTTTAGTTTTGGCATATGGAGAGCCAGTTTTTTCAGCACATTTATAAAAGAGACTGTCTTTCTTCCAGTGAACATGTTTGGCCTATTTATCAAAGATGACGTGGTTGAGTGTGTTGGTAGTTGTGGTTATATCTTCTAATCTATTTCATTGATCTTCAGATCTGTTTTAATTCCAGTACCATGTGGATTTTATTAAAGTGGCGTTGTAGTATAACTTCAAGTCAGGGATTGTGATGCCTCCTGCCTTGCGTTTGTTGCTTAGAATTGTCTTTGCTATTCTAGGTCTCTTCTGCTTCCTGATGAATGTTAGGAGTGATTTCTCTAGATCTATGAGGTATGGTGACGGTATTTTCATTGGGATTGCATTGAATCTGTATAACAGTTTTTGGAAAATGGCCATTTTCACAATGTTTATTCTTCCTATCCATGAGCAAAGGATGTCTTTCCATTTTCTGATATCCTCTTCAATTGCTTTTTCAGAGCATTGTAATTTTCCCTGAATAGATCTTTTACTTATTTTGCAAGGTTAATTCCTAAGTATTTCATTTTTTTTTTTAGATGCTAGTGTGAAGGAGGTGGCTTCTCTTATTTCTCTCTCAGTGATTTTCTTGTTAGTGTATAGGAATGGTATTGGTTTTTGAGTATTGATTTTGTA
Source organism: Cavia porcellus (assembly GCF_034190915.1). NCBI lineage: Eukaryota > Metazoa > Chordata > Mammalia > Rodentia > Caviidae > Cavia > Cavia porcellus. The sequence continues at coordinate 87,047,957 of NW_026947484.1, forward strand.
TCCAGCTACATTACTGAATTTATATATTATATCTAAGAGTCTTTCAATGGAGTTTAGGGGTCTTCTATGTAGATTATCATGTTTTCTGCAAATAATGATAATTTACTTCCTATTTTCCTATCTTTACTATTTTATTTTTCTCTCTAGTCTAATTGCTCTGGCTAGTATTTTCAGCACTATGTTGAATAGGAGCAGTGATAGCGGATATCCTTGTCTTGTGGCTGATTTTAAGATAAAGGCCTTCGGTTTTTGGTCTTTTAATATGATGCTGGCTGTTGGTTTGTCATAGATGTCATTTTTATATTGAGGTAAAGACCTATTCCAATTTTCTATAAGGTTCTTGTCATGAATGAGTGTTGGACCTTGTCAAAAGCTTTTTCTGCATCTATAGAAATGATCATGTGATTCTTACTTTGACTTTATTGATAATGTGGATTATATTTGCTGATTTGCATATGTTGAACCATCCCTGTATGCCTGGGATGAATCCTACTTGATCATGGTGTATAATCTTCTTGATGATTTACTGCATCCTCTTTGCCAATATTTTATTGAGGATTTTTTACATCTGTGTTCATTAAGGAGACTGGCCTGTAGTTCGCTTTTTTAGTAGCGTCTTTCTCAGATTTTGGTATGAGAGTAATATTTGATTGTAGGAAAGACTTAGGAAGAACTGCTTCCCTCTGGATTTCAATGAAGAGTTTAAGGAATGTCGGCATTAAGTCTTTTTTGTATTTCTTGTAGAATCTATAGTCAATCTGTCTGGGCCTGGGCTCTTCTTTGTAGGTAAGGACTTAATTACTTTCAATTTCATTAATAGAAATTGGGTTATTCAGTAGTTTTACATCTTCTTGACACAGCTTTGGTATTTAATAAGTTTCTAGGACTCTGTCCATTTCTTCTGTGTTATTGAACCTATGAGAGTAGAGATTTTTGAAATAGGTGTTGATGATATTTTGTATTTCCACAGAGTCTGTAGTGATTTTACCTTTTTCATTTCTTATTGCATGAATTTGAGCTTTTTCATCCCTTTTTTAATAAGGTTGGCTAGGGGCTTATCAATTTTATTTATTCTTTCAAGGAACAACTGTTTGACTCTGAATCTTTGGATTGTTTTCTTAGTCTCTATTGCATTAATTTCTGCTCTGATTTTATAGTTTCTTCCCTTCTTTTGGCTTTGGACTTGACTTGCTCTTCTTTTTCTAGATGTTTGAGATGTAATATCAGGTTGTTTATTTGTATTCATTCTGTTTTCCTGATGTGGGAACTCAGTGCAACAAATTTTCCTCTGAGGATTTCTATCATTGCATCCCACAGTCTCCGATAAGTTGTATTTGTATTTTTGTTTGCTTGTAGGTGTTGTTTAATTTCTTCTTTAATTTCCCCTGTGACCCACTGTTTGCTCAAGAGTGTATTATTCAATTTCTATGTGTTTTTGTGGTTTTTGTAGTTTCTTTTATTAATTTCTATTTTTATGGCACTGTGATCTGTTATCATGCATGAGACAATGTCAATTCTTTTAAATTTATTTAAATATGTTCTGTGGGCTAGTATATGGTCTTTTTAGAGAATGTCCCATGTGCAGCTAAGAACAATGTATGTTCTGATGTTGTTGTATATGTCTCTCTCTGTATATGTCTATCAAGTCCAATTGTTCACAGGTGTGATTCAGTTCTGTTATTTCTTTGTTCATTTTCTGTCTCGTTGATCTGTCCCTTGGTGTCAATGGTGTGTTAAGTTCTCTGATTATTGATTATTTCTCTGATAATTTCTCTGATACTGATTATTTGATTTTTCATTTCTATTAATACTTGCTTTGTATAACTGGGAGCTCTGGAATTTGGTACATATATATTTAAGATTGTTATATCTTCCTCTTCAAGTTTTCCCCTAACCAATATATAGTGAATTTTTTTATCGCTTAGGATCATTGTTGGTTTGAAGTTCACATTGTCTGCAAACAGAATAGCTACCCCCCATTTTTTTGTTTTTTGTTTTTTGTTTGTTTTTGTTTGTTTGTTTTTGGTTCCTGTTGCATGAAGTGGTTTTTTTTTTTTTTTTTTTTTTTTTCCATTATTTGACTTTGAGTCTGTGAGTTTCCTTTTGGGATAGATGGGTTTCTTGTAGACAGCATATGGTTGGATATTGTTTCTTGATCCATTTTGCCAGTCTGTTTCTTTTAATTTGTGAATTGAGACTATACATTAATGTTTATAACTGTTATATATTGGTTTATTTTTGACATGTTATCTTTCTGCTTTGCATTTTTATCTTTCCATTCTGTTTAATTGTCTGCCTTGCTTAGTGGTTTTTTTTTTCCCTAAGTGTATCTAAATTGTCTTGCAATGTTCTTTGCAGGGTTGGCTTGGGGATCATGAAGTTATTCAGCTGTTCTTTGTCATGGAAGTGTCTTATTTCTCCATCCATTTTGAATGACATTTTGCAGAGTACATCAGTCTAGTTTGGAAATAATTTTCCTTTAGGATCTGGAATACTTCCCTCCGTGCTCTTCTTGATTTTATTGTTTGTGCTGAGAAGGCTACTGTGATTCTGATAGGTTTTCCTTTATAGGTGATCTGTCTTTTCTCAATGAAAGCTTTTAATATTCTATTCTTATGTTGGATTTCTGGGATGGTGATTATTATATGTCTGGGTGCAGTTTTATTTTGGTTATGGCTATATGGAGTTTTATATGCTTCACTGATTCTGGTGTTCATTTCCATTCTCACATTTGGGAAATTTTTGGTATTACTCCTCTAAATATCCTCTTGATATTCTTTGTGCTGTCCCCTTCTTTTTCATTTATCTCTATCAATCTTATGTTGTTTTTCTTTCCATCATCTTGCAGCTGTTAAATTGTTATTTCATGATTCCTTGTTATTTTTAAAAGATATTTCCTTTCCTTTTCACTAGCTGCTATCTTGTCTTCAAGGTCTGAAATTCTATCTTCACTTTCATTGAGGCAGTTTTGACAACTTTCAATGTAATTTTTGTTTTCCTATATATCTTTTTGAATCTGCTTCATGTATTCTGTTTTTTTTTCTTATATTGTTCATCCAGGGATTCTATCTTTTTTTTCTCCTCTAATTTTTTAACTGTGTCTTCTTTAGATGTGCTCAGCATCTCTTTCATTTCTTTTATCATTTCTTATTTTACCTGGGAGATTATTTCTAGTTTGAATTCCTTTAAAGCTTCCCAGAGTTGCTTCTTTATTTCAGTTGTTATTATTTCAGGTATTTCAGGTGTATGGCATATATTTTCTTCTATGTACATGGCTCTGAGGCTTTCTTGGGATAGGCTGGAGGTTTGAGATTGCATTTTGGTTTTCTGTTTTGTTATTTTCCTATATTTCGGTGTGTCAAGTGTTGTTCCAAGGTTCCCCTGGGCCTGTTGGAAATCATCTCCTATGCCTTCGGCTCCTGGTATGAAATGGAGGTTGCTGAGTATGGTCCAGTGAGGCCCACAGCACCTCCTGTGTCACCTCCAGTGTTGCAGGAAGCTGGGTGGGCAACTAATCATTGTCAATGATGGTCCAAAGCTCTCCCAGGGCAAGGACCAATGTGTTGAAACTCACTTCACATGCTCTCAACTCCCCTGACTGAAGAAGGTTGCTGGGTATTATCTAGTCAGGTGCAAAACCTCCCAAGCCTAGTCTACTGTGGTTGGAAGCTGGGTGTGCCCTTGACCACTAGGAGCAATGATCTTCTAATTCACCATTTTTGTGATATCTTTGAGGATATCATCTAATTTTCTTTCTGCTTTCCCTGGTATGAAAGTATTTTTGATGTGCATTATTGTGAAGTTGAATGGTGGGATGTTTTGCTCCTTTAAAAGAAACTGTGAAACCAGATGTTGCTCTCACTATGCAAGGTGATGTGTCACTAGTAATTTAAATTATTTTTCTGGTATGATGTCTTGTGTAACACAAAATCTCCATAATAACATCGTCGATATCTATCCCTTCTGTTCTGTCAGGCAAATACATCTATTTCATCAACTCTTCTCTCATGTTGGTACCATGAATGTAATTCAAAATTATTTCTAGTTTTGTAACATTGTTTATCTCTGTCCTTTGCTCAAGACATCTGGATAACAGGCTGCCTTTGTAAGTCAGTGATGAGCTGATGATTGACAACTCTTGCCATGTGGAGAACTCAATCCTTAACAGTATTTGTGCTGAGTGGCATTTCAGAGAGGTATTATGGAATTTTATACTTATTTAGGAAATCATCATTCCCAGACAACATGACTGGTTTGATTAAATCCCCATCAGAGGGACTTGGTATGTTTGGTTATGAACTGTAAAAATGGAAAGATGAAAGCTAACAATTTTATTTTAGAAAGGTATTTTCAAAAACTAATACACTGGTAAAAGATATTTCTTCAACTTCCTGTCATGACATTGTTTCCTTGCATGTTCACCAAATTTGGCAACTTGCAATTGGTGTCAAAGTGCTGTGTGACACTTAGTATGCAGCAAACAACACTTTCACTAAATGCAATAACCAGTGTTTTTCCACTGTGTTCAATCACTCTAACTGACACTGTCCAGGTCTATTAGAGTGATCTCCACTATCAGTTTTAAGTTTTTTTTTTGTTTTGTTTTGTTTTTTTTTTTTTTCTCACTGTATTCATTTTCTAGAGTTCAAACATAGACTCTTATGGTTGATACACTGAATCAACTTTAGCAAAATTTAACTGAGAGCCTCAACAGGGAACCAGGAATCTTACTTTTTAAATATCTTCATCTTGTACAAAGGAAGGCAAGGAGATTTGGTAAGTGCTATAACTATACCCTCCCTGAAGGGGAGTGGGTGGCCTGTTGTATAATACAAGGCAGTCAAAAAGGCTTATTTTGTTTCCATTTTGCTCTGTTTTCTTTTGCTCTGGCTGCTTCCTTGAAGTGTTGCCCCTGTGCCAGGCCACTCTGCCTTGGAGCCAGCAGACTATGGACTGAAACCTCCACATACAGTGGACTAAATAAACCGTTATTTCCTTCATTTTGGGTATCATGTGTTTTGTCCTAGCAATGAGAAAAAAGTAACCAAGATAGACTCTAAAATAATTTAAAACAATTTTTTTTTGTAAAATGAAACAACCAATAAAAATCTGTTGTGTTTAGATATTGATACCAAAAATGACTAAGCATTATTTTTCTTCTTACATATTCTCTGAGAGTTTCTCATATTAGGAAATAGGGCTTTGAAAGGTAACTGGACCTTAAGTATGCTATACTCCTCAATGTATCATTAATACAATGCTAATTCATTGAAGAGTTCATAGTGGAATGTAGTAGTAGCCTACGGGGGCTGGGTAGAGGAGATGAGTCACAGGAAATGTACCTGGAAGGCCACATTGCATCTCTGTGCTTGTCTCTCTGCTTTCTGGCTCCTATGCGCTAAGCCACTTCCATTTACAACACTTTCTCCCTGCTGTTTCTGCCATGGAGCCAGTGGACTGTGATTGGAACATTCAGAAACCATCAGTCATTAGCTTTGTGTCCTTCTAAGTGTGAGTGCCATATGTTTTGTCACTCACTGGCAAAGATGACAAATATGCTCACTTTAGCATATATTAATTATGCTCAGAACATTTGTTTTAGCTAACAGGCACAATCACATAAAAAGCTTATTTCAAAATAAAATGTTGATTATCTCACGTAAATAAACCGATGAAAATACTGTGTTCATGGGATCAAATGCCAATTTGTTTCATGGCTCATCCATACATTTAATGAAATCTTATACAACTCTGAGATAGCAACCATTCAGATCATAAAATATCACATCAACGACATTTTACCAGAAAATGTCAGTACATTATTTCCTAATGCCTAGCAATAATAATGTGTAAAATTTTATCAGTACACTAGATCATAGGACTATTACAAAGAAATAAGATACATAGAATCATCTTACTTCCAGGAAAACCTTTATAATGGCAATGCATGTTATGAGTAAATGTATTTAATATTGAACAATAAATAAAAAATGACCTAACAATGTTAACATAATAAGAATCCTACAAATTACACACTAGAAAAACTTTATGAAAGGTAACTAACTATTCATGCTTCTCGTAATTATCTACTCATTATTGGCTATAGTATCAATTTGGTAATGACTGTGGGAGACAACACCCAGAAACCGAGGCTGTGGGAAAGATCATATTTTTTTCACCTACATACAAGCAGACTGACACTAGAATGAATATCAGCAGTTATCTGGAGGAAGGCTCTCTCTCTCTGTCTCTCTGTCTCTGTTTCTGCCTCTGTCTCTGTCTCTCTATATACACACACACACACACACACACACACACACACACACACAATTTTTGGGTTGGGCTCTGAATTTCAAGAGTCTAGACAAATTGTTTAAAGCCAACCTTGCATGAACAATCATCACAGGTGTGTAGATAGAGGTGGTATTAGGAAAACTTCAGGTCCAGTTCTAAATGCCTTTAGAATCTTTGATCATTCTTTGTGGAAAGAGGGTATTGTCAGGATTGGAGAATCTGTTGTTTGTAGTAGGCAACCCAGGTCTCTCTTATGCCACTCTCAGGCCAGGCCTGACAATATCCTAACATAAAAATTAATCAATAAATAATAGTGTGTGAATTTGAACTTAGGAGTCAAAATTACTACCTTTGTTAAATAAATAAAAAAAAATCCAGAAGGAACTACTAGTAATACTACGAATTGGAAAATTTATCAACATTGTACATTTCACCAAGCCACACACAAAACCCACAAAACACTTTACTTTCATTTCTTAACTGCAATTATCAATATTCAAGCAATATGAATGTATCGTCATAGAAGTAAAATTTACAGCAGTCATTAATTAACTCAAATATTTATACAGCCTTTCAAAAACACAAATGCAGAAAAAAATAGATAATAGATTAAAAGGATAAATGTAGTGAATACATAGTGAATACATGTTAAATACACAGATGTGAATCAAACAGAGAAATTTCTTACTTGTTAGTGTGATGACCGTATTAAAATAGATCAAATACCCCTGAATTTTGTTATAAATAAAAAATGCTTCATAATTTGTGGTTAAAAACATTTTCTGAATGATAAGCCCACTCTAAAATAATAAAATGTATCCTGTCCTATTTCAAGATAAGGCTCAAAGACGTACCAAGTGTCCTTAAATATCTTTAATGAAGAAGGCACTCATCCTGAAGTTCATCAGTTTGTTTCTGTACTTACATCATGCAGACATATACAGAGTTATAAGGCTGTTCTGGGATATTTATCACAGCAATAGAACAAAATTGGAGGCCACATCATTCTTGAAAAAGTAAGCAGATAATTTGTTGGGGCTGATCAACACAGAGTATACAATAGCAAATACAAACAACATATGAAAATAATCGTGTCTTTATGTCTGATTACAAAAACAAAGTTTAAAGAAATGTTAAGAACAAAAATGTAATACTGTGATGAAAAATGTAATGTGTGTCTAACATACATTACACAAAATAACTAAAACAAAACACAGAGCCTCAACATGTCTCCATAAAAATCATGGTAATTAATTATATTAGACTGATTTCCTGTGGAAAGAGTGTGAATTGTGGTGAGTCAAAGTTGTATATGTGTATAACAGAGGGGAAAAGGAAGGAAGGAACAAGAAGAAACAAAGGGAGATACAACAGAAGGAAAGAAGAGAGGGAGGAAGGAAGGAAAGGTTTGAGTTGTGTTTTCTAAAAGAAGCATGATTGATTATAATGCATTTTGTTAGTAATATTGGTAAAAATCAGGAAAATGGATGGAATATCATATGCTGTGCTTTAAATCAGCAGTTTAAAGATATAAGGTATAAATCAATCATGTCTCTTGGAAAAATTTTAAATATAGCAAAAGCAATCACCTAAAATCCTTGAGGTATCTCTGAAACAGATAACTCTAATTCATTCATGAACAACCATCTACAATCAATTTTGTTTTAGAAAATAAAACCGTGCATTACAATAAATACAACATATAAATGTGACTACAATAGCTTTTACCTTAATAACATAGATTATATATTGAAAAGCAACAAATGTGCCTTTATGTCTCTTTTTGAAGATACCAGAATCATTATTTCTGATTTAAAGTATCATTTAACTACCTCAATGTGCACATTGCTTTCCAGAGTTAATTTTTAAATTGTTTTTAGAACTCTGAATGCTTTTTTTCTATTTTTTTATATAAATGAAGTTTGATATAGGTGGGTAAAGTCCCTGCACAGTCCTCCAAAATCTAAGTGGGTGACACAGTGAACATGCTTTTGGTTCTTCCAACTTTTCCAGCCTGTTCTTTGTGAGAACTTGTTTAATATGGCTAAGCACAGAGACATAATACAAAAAAGTCCTGCACCAATATTTCTTACCACTTGTAAAACAAGATTCCTCTTCAACACATGAAGTTGACTGCTGACTAGAATAAAAACATTTTTTTTCAAATAAATATAAAGTTTTGTCATTTCTCATGCTTTTATTCATTTGTCAGGCAGCTGTCTACATATTCCTAAATGTTTATAGTGTAATTATGATGCAAAGAACAGTTCCCTTAAAATTAAGAATTTTTTTGCTTTGTTTGTGATTGCTGTTTGTTAATTCTATATAAGTCCATTTTTGTATAACATACAATGTACTTATAAATTATCTAAATACTTAATAAAAACACCAGCTGAATTAGCTTTCCATTGCGATGGCAAAATATCTGCACTAATCAGTATAACAAGAACAATTTTATTTTGGCTACTAATTTAGAATTTGCTATTTATGGTCATTTTGGTCACTTGCTTTTGAGCCTGGAATGAGGCAGTAAATCATGGCAGGAGCAGTTGGTAGACGAAACATATTCACCTCATGAAAACTGAGAACAAAATACTGGGGAGGAGAAAGTAATTGGCCAGTGGTCACAGTATTTTTTTTGAAGGGCATGCCTCTAAGGACCCAATTTCTTCCCGCTTAGAACCATGTTTACCAGTTTTGCTATGTTCCATTTGTGCCAGACTAGTAGTGACCTAGCCTTCTGCATGAAGACCTTGGAGGTCGTTTAAGTTCCAAAACATACTAGTAGAAAACTTAAGTCTAGATGGCTTGAATCAGTAAAATTATTAATTAAAATTTACAATGGATGTGTATAAATTTAACTTAGTTTTAATATGTAAAATAATGTAAGGTATTGTAGGATAATTATAGAGATACAAACGTGTTTGAATTTGAACCTTTAGAATGTGATGAATTTGTACTTGTGTTTATGGAAGTATCTATTTATTTACTTTTCTCTAACATGTTCCTCCTTAAAAATATAATTGTTTATAACATAAAATATGTCATTTTCATGAATCATCCATAATTCCCAAATAAAAATGTATGTTGTGTTTCTGTAATCAATTACAAAGACATACAATTCTGGTGAACATATCTACAAAATTTCAATGGGAAATAAGGGTAGAGGTCATATTGGTTCAGCAAGTAATCCCAGTGTTTTAACAGGTGCCATGACTATCAATCCAGAGACTACACTTTGGGTGAAATTTATGGGTATGCACCCAAGTATAAAAATCATAGTTAATGACATATATATATATATATATATATATATATATATATATGGTTTCAGTATTAGGATCATTAGCAGAATCATTCATAATAAATAGATCTACAGTAAATGGCTATGTTTATGTTAGAGGCATTAAATAGAACATAATGTAACAACAGGAAAAATATGAATAAACTTTCATGCATAGATTTAGTAAAATTCAAAATTACCTTCCAGGCTTTCATATGCCTTACTAAATCTTTGAGTACTACAGATATATTAATTAGGTAAGTTAAACAAGACTGGATTAAATGGTTCTTCAAAGATTTAAAAGAAACTTAACTGTCTTTTTACTTGAAAATTCTCACGTATAAAAGGAAGTATATGCCTTTTATATACCATGAAAATGATCGACTTTATGTATTGTTGAACAAATTCAGCAAAATCTTTTTTTTTACCCAGGGGCAATACAGTCACTTATGGATTTGAATTTAGAACGAAGAATCCCTTTCTCTTACATTGTAAAGAGGTTCAAATTTTTTTCTTTAGCTGAAACAGGTAAGATTAGAATTCTACTTTAAGAAATCAGGCAAAAATAAAAAAATGTTGAATGAGAAGGTGATGTATTTAAACTACATTTATAAATTCCACGGAGCCTTCTTTGCTCAGGACTGCATTGTTCAAGCATACCATGATCCATGCCAGGTATGAGTCATTAGATAAAAGTCAGCTGAATAAATTTGTAAGTATGTCTTTTCTAAATAACTGGATGCTAAAGATGGAAAGATTTAGAGTTGATTATGAAAATAACTTTTTAAATCTATGACAATGGAAATATTTACTTTCTCTGAACCTTAAATTTTAAAGTGCAAAAATGGACATTGTAAATTATAGGCAAAGGTGGTACCACATGATATAGGGGCCCTTGAATTAATGATGCTATTCTAATGTCTTTAATTTTTCAGAACACTTGGCAAAATCATTCTCAGAATACTGAATGATGGAATAACAAAATCTGTGTGGTAAAGCTACAGTCATGGATGTCATCACACATAGTGTATGCATTTATTAAACATATATCCTATATATGTTTATTCTGTGTATAGAGTCGACCAAAAAATGCATGCGCATTTCAGAGAAAAATGTTAAGGTTTTTGTTTGTTTGTTTGTTTGTTTTTTTCTTTTAATGGCTTTACCACTGTTTGGGGAACCCTAGAGAAAGTTGTAGGCTTCAAAAAACCCTTGTATTGCCAACTTAGAGAAGAAACTGAAAATGAGTCTTTTTTTTTTTTTTTTTTTAGACTGAGTCTCACCATGTAGTGCAGGCTGGATTTGAATTCACTATGTAGACAAGGCTGGCCACAACTTACAGTGATCCTCCTGCCTCAGTCTCCTGAGCACTGGGATTACAGATATGCACCATCATATCTGGCCTGCCTGACTTTTAAATTCCCATATTAATGAAAAACTACAATAGTATTTAGAATTTTTATAATCACTTAATTTTAACCTTCTGAGGAATTTTTATCCTTTCTGAAGAGGAAGTGGAAAAGTTTGTTCAGGGTGAGTGAGAAGGTGATTTTTGCTAGAGGAATTTAAGTATTCAATAATTAAGAAATTAAGAAGCAGTGAATAATATTTAAATCCTAAATTGAATATAGACTCTTACAGCATTCTGACTCAGCAGGGCACTCTTAGACCAGAACAGTTACTGTCAATTTTTCCTATCGTATATAAGACATCTGTTTCCAGAGCCTTTCTGCTCAGGAGGGTCAATTATTTTCACTTGGTTCACATCATCACAATCACATCTAGACTTGCTAATATTTAAAATATCATGTCATTATAATAGAGACACAAAGCCTGATGTTTAGTTCTGTCAGGATGAATAAATATTTCCAATAAAAATATTTATGTTTCAAACAGATGTTTACAATAAACCTACTTCCTTCAGTCATTCATGATTTAATCACTCTGATATAAAATGCTGATGCTGAAATGCACAGACAGTTCTGATTCTTTTAACTTTAAAGAACCCAAGTTAAATCTGGCCTTGATCAGAAATGGCATAGAACACAAGAATGCTGCCTGACTTAAAAGGAAACTTCCTTAAAATGGCTTCAAAAATGCAAAAATACCTTTCAGTAACATGGAAGGAAACTAAGTTCACTCTTAAAATTTTCCTTTAGTAGGGATACAATATACTTACAATTTATAAAATGAAATAGAGAGAGAAAGGACCATAAATAATTTGGTAGTCATAGTGTATGTATTTATTAAATACATAACCTATATATGTTTATTCCATGTATAGAGTCCATCAAAAAAAATGCATGAACACTTCAGGGAAAAATGTTAATTTTTTTTTTTTTCTTTTAATGGCTTTACCCCTGTATGGGGAACCCGGGCGAATGTTGTATGTTTCAAAAAACCCTTACACTGCCAACCCTTAAAGAAGAAACAGAAAATGCATCCATAGCCATCTCAGTGGACCAAGGTTACCCAACCCACAGCTCATTCTGGAAGTAATATGATCTGGAAGCAAACGCCGTCACTTTGAGTACTTTTTGTAATTGCACAGGCCAAAGGCAATTTATATTAATCTCATAATGTCTCAAAATGGTTAGGATTAAAATATTTATGTAAGTTTTTCTTTTCTAGAAATACATATACATTAAAACATATAGTTACAAGAATAAATCTTTTGGCATCCAAGCAGTGATACTTTTCAATTCCTATAATATATTTATTTAATACTGAACATTTAATAATTGTTTATTGATTCTGTATTTGATGCTCTTTTAAGTAGCTCTAAAATAATCAGACAATTATCATCACAGGTATGTGATACACTCACATGAAAAATTCCAGCTAAATAGCAAAGGAACAGAAATAGGATGGTGTGTAAAGGAAAAAAAAAATTAGTTTGACTGCATTAAAAATAAATGAAAAGAACAAAACATCCCAAAGATGAGCAACTTCTCAAGGGCTCCTTTCGTCCTGGTAACTATCAGGTGAAACACAGTGCTGCTGTTGGAATAAATGAGGCAGTACAGGTTCTGTGAGAAATGTCATCAATTCTGTAGTGTAAAACAAGCCAATAAAACTAATCTACAAGGGGCTTTTAGATTTTGATTAGACTGTAGATTGCAAACATTTTCTGAAGGTTTTTTTTTTTTTTTTTTTTTTTTTTTTTTTTTTTTTTTTTTTTTGGTAAAAATAGCAATTGATTTGCCCCCTAACCAAGCAATTTAATCTGTGGTACAAGTCACAAAGCCAGCTGCGGGATAGAGGGCTTCCCTGCAGGCTCAGTGAGCTGAAAGCAATACACCTGCCACTAAGCTTCTAAAATAATCACTTGGCAAAGATAATTTTATTGGGCAGGAACAAAGGTTAACAACCTTTGTTAAGGCTTTTTAGAACCAGAATGTTCCAAATGCCACATTCATTTCCCCATTCCTTTTTTCTTTTAGATTTGTTCATTTCTGTATTAAATAAAAATAGAGACTAGTTGGCTTTGGTGACACACTTCATCATACTGATCCAAACATGCATGTCGGCATGTAGAATATATTAAATGCAATGCATGCTCCCAAACACTGAGCTATAAATTTGGAAGTGGTTATGAGAGAAGCGGGGGATTTTAGACTACTGGCTATACATTTTTTTAAAAGTAGAAGAAAAGAAATTAAAAAAGAATGCCAAAACTTGAATTTCATTAATTAACTGTACTTAAGGGAAAAGCGCTGGTTTATATGTTTTCCCTTCCCCGGGAGAGTGAAAGCTGCAAACGCTCAGGAAGCACACTGAGCTGGACTCCACGTATATAAGTACTCTGAAGGAACACGTTTTCCCTGCCTCTGCCGTGAAGGTGCTTCACTTCTTCCTAGGACTGGAGACTTCTGTCAGAAGGACAAAGTAATAGGTCTTAGAGACCAGAGGGTGAGGAAAATGGACTAAAGCAAGATTGCTGAAAAGGTTAAGGGGCAGCTGTGACTTTTTATGTAGTCAGAAGAGCCAGAATTCAATGGGTTACCCCCAACATAGCATTTTGGAAGATACACAGTTCCAACCCCCTGTCCCTTTGCTGGTAACCAGCATCACTTTGTATCGATCCTCCAAAAAAAAAAAAAAAATATTACATGTGGTTTTTCAAAGCCACAGTGTGAATCAAGAAGACCCATGTGGATTAGCAAAACCGGAGCAGCAGAATCATGCTGAGAGCAAACCTTCCATGAACTTCTACTAAATCAAATTATGAGATCTGTTTTCCTTATGCAGGAATATAAAATAAATGCCTCTTGCTCAAATGCTGTATGGGAAAATTATAGGGATTGCTTTATGTTAATAAAATAGTATTGCTATTATATGCTAAATTATTTAATATTTTAAATATTTCAGACTATTGTTTCTCACATTTTACTTGAATTACTTGAATCTCTGAAGAGAAAGTAAAAGAAAAATGACAAAAGTTGCATCTTTTAAGAAATTCTTTCCCTCCAGGACATCATGTTCTCTATTACTAAGCAAAATAATTTTTTATAATTAAAAATATACATATAGGAAAACAAAAGCAATCTGTATTCCTACCTTTAAGTAACAATTCTTAATATTTAGATATGCAAATGTGAATATTATCCAAATTTCCTGTGTCTCGAGCTCAATCTATTAGAACAAGTTTAAATACTGAGGTACACTGCATTATTTAGGTATTGAGCTTCAGATATCAATTAATGAGGTATCAAGAGATTAACAGGACACGTTATCTGAATGTTTTGGATTAATTTATTTTTATATGGAGGGTTCAAGGGGCATTTCTCCTTTATTTCTGTTTTTGAAACTTTTTCATTGATATGAGTAAAATATATAATAATAACATTATTTAGTTATAAATATGCATACAGAATATTTTAAAATATGTATTGTTTTTCTGCCTTTTAAACTTTGCAATGGAACCACTGTAGAATATCCCATTGCTAAAATTTTTATAGTTTCCTTATTCATTTTCCTGTTCTTGAAAATTTTGTGCATGCTTCTGTCAAAAGTAATGTATTATTAATTATGTCACTATAAATATTTATTTCAGAGTTTTGTATCCATGAGCTTTCTGTATTCTTCTCTGAGACTAGATTCCAGAATTAAAATAAGAAAGTAAACCAATTTTTTCTGATTCTCTTTACCAAGTACGGAAAAGGTTCTTCAAGGATGTACTAATTTACAGTCACATGATTAGTTCTGACTGTATTTTCTACCAGTGTAGCCTGGTCTCTGTAACGTTTCAAACTGTCTTGTAAGACATCTCTAACTTAAAATTAGTATAATATCTTTTGATTTCTTGTCAGCTATGTTCCTACTTTACCCTGTATGTTGTTGTTATGTTTGTTTTATCTTTTATCATTTTAAATGAAACTTTTGATTTTTCATCAACATCCAAATTCTTACATTAATTACGATGGGAGTCAGCAACATCAAAATTGGTTACTAAGAAACAATAAAAAACATAAAACATGAGAATTCTATTTTTTACTTTGAATAAAGCTCAAATATTTGTCATTGAGTAGTGTAGCCAATTACCTTTCTTAAAATTACTTCATTCAAATGTCTCTCATAGAAATGAAAAATTTTTTGAAGCTTGCTGCAAACAGTTAAGTAAATGATGAGGCAGTGTCCTGAACTCTCAGATAATTTTATGGACCCATATTTTATACATTAGATAAAAAGGAAAGATTTAATCTATTTTCTAAGAAGAACAATAAAAGCAATGTTATTTTTATTTTTATTTATAGAACTCTTTACTATTTTATATGTTTTTATGTTTTGTTTAAATATTTCACAAATTCTTGATAAAATAAATGTAATTTTTATGCTGTCTAATAAAAACATATCTATAGAGCTACTTAATATAAACTATTTATAAACTGTATCACATGAATTTTAAATAATATGTAACACTGACTTTAATTGAACATGAATGACCAAAGGTAATTTCAGATACTAGATTTACTAGTATTAAGATAATATAAATTAGGCTTTATCATTTAAAAATATTTATTCCACAGAGATTACTTAATTAAATTTTTACAACAAATTATTGTGTTAAGGATGAGAATACCAAAGCTTTATGATTTACAAATAAACTGAGTTGTCCCAACACATTCCTGAGAATGTTCTTCACTTTTCCTGTCCTAGTTAGTCTTATTTGATTTATTTTACTATAGACATTGGCCAGGAATGTTGGTGCACATTTGCACATCTGTAGTACCAGCACTTGGGAGGATGAGGCAAGAGTATTACCCTGAGTTCAAGATGAGCCTGTGGTGAATGAGACCTTGTCCTAAAAACCAAACCAAAACAAAACAACAAAACTGAAAGCAAGACCTTGGCCCTTCAAAAAATGTTATGGCAAATTATCACTTAACAATACATATTTCAAATGAACTTTCTTTGACACTCATTGGTGAATAATTTTGTCTTTACATGCCATTAAGAAGTTACTCTTACTCCATGGCATACTCTGCAGTTAGTTAGTAATAATAAAATGCAACTGACTCAGTGTCTATAAGGTAAAAAAATATCAGTTCATGAAAAAGAAAACAAAAAGCATAGTCTGATAGAGAAATGCATTTTGCTCCTGGAAAGAATGTAAGAAAAAGCAATTCTCTACCTATTCCAGTCCATCAATCCTTATCCTCTTCACTCGTTTTAATTAACATGTTAATAAATTCCATGATAGATTTAATAGCAAATGCCAATTGCCAACTGCAGCCTGAAATAAAATATCGCACAGCCAATTTGTTGCTTGCAAGGTATCATTATTGCCTAGTCAACCATAACTTGCTCCTTTCCTGTCTCTCTCTTAAGGGAAAGGTTGCTATTTGTGAGAAGATTTACATTTTATCTCCTGCATATTAAGCAGAACTAATGATAGATTTGCTTAGAAACCATATATTAGCTCCAGTTTATCCATTCACCCGGTAAACGGTAGACATTTCTTGGTCCCTGTGATAGATTTGAATGCAGGCAAAAGCATCAGTCAATGTCGGTAGCTGATTAGTCGTTCCTATCTCTGACAGGCTCTTCCATCTCACCGAATGAAAGCCAGCTGATTGCTCTCACTTCTTTCCATAGCTCTTGCCCCCAGACTCCACTACATTACATAGCTGATGCTGAGCGTGGAAAGTTCTCTGTAGCAGTTGACAGTGAACCTCTCCCCTTTGTGTAGAATTACTACGAAGTGGGTCCCATGATTCAAATTCTGCAGTATGAGGAAGGTGAACCTTACAAAGCAGTGACTAGGAATGGGAGAAAATAATTGTATTTTAATAATAACATCTGTTCATTTTAAGGCAGAAAAATGACATGCAATGAGCATCCTTGCATAACATGATAAATATTGGATATGTGAGATTAAGAGGGTTGCTAGTTGAGAAATAAAATACTGTAATAGGAGTAAAATATTACCCTTGAGATGAATTTAGGTCCTGAAAGTACAATAGTAATTAACACTAAAATGATCATTAAGCTAATGTTCATTTCCTCTTCAAGTTTGCTCTGGCCAAACTTTTATTACTATGTTATGTATTCAAACTCCATTATGCACGCTGCGGCTTATCTGTGAGCTTAGAGAACAGATGGAGGGAATTTACTTGCAGAAATATTTGAATATGTACAAAAAGAAATGAATTTTGTCTGTCTTAATACCCAGCACTGTCTGGCATATGTGCAGCTCTTGGTTAAACAGAAAGTCAGGGCTCACAGATCAACTGTAAGCAGGAAGAAGGCTGGGGATATAGCTCAGCAGCATAAATGCCTGCTTGGCAAGTGCAAGGTCCTGTGTTCAATTCTCGATAACAAAAAAAAATTCTCTCTCTCTCTCTCTCTCTCTCTCTCTCTATATATATATATATATATATATATATATACATATACATATATGCACATATATGTATATATATACATATATGTAAGAAAGTAGAAACATTTCTTAATTTAACTTTTATTTATATATTGAGGTTAGAATTAATATATAAAGTACTAATAAATTATTATTATTATCATCTTGATACCAGGGATTGAGCTCACAACCACATGCTTGACAGGCAGGCACTTATGCTGCTTACCTAAATCCCTGGATACTAATAAATTATTAATGTACGCTTTAAATGACATTTTTTACATTTAATGAAATACAATTCCATGTTCTTCACTTCTTTCTTTTTTTCCTATAGGCCTCTATTTTCATTCTTAATACTTGAAGTTCTTCCATAATAAACATGGATATTTATTCTCATGCAATCAATGTTATCATGTATTATCAATAAGTTATCAATTTGTTGTTATACTCAATACATTATCATGCTGTTCAAATTTTTGCTTGGTCTCATAACAAAAGTGGAATTTTAAAAAAATGTTGAATTTGAAAGTAAGTGTACTATATGAATTTTTAAATATAAAATTATCTTGCTTTTAAATAGATTAAATTCAAAATATATTTATGTTTTGTATATTAAAATATTAACTATACATGAAAATATTAGTTATAAATACCAGAAAATAGGTATTATTACCTTTATAATTTGCTTTGATGTATTTAAATAAATATAGGTTTGACAAATTTTATTAGCAATACATCACTTATGCAGAAACATGAAGCATTTGTATTGAAAATACAAAAAAAAGAATACAAAATTTGTGAATCAAAGGATTCCAATAATGATCCTGGTTAACTGAGATGATACCTTTCCAGGCTTAATGTTTCAAATGGAATACATGATGTAAAAAGAGACTAAAAAAAAGTATCATAGGTAATGTGCAACTAACTTTTATATCTCAAGTAATGTAAAAATATGTTTGTGGTTGACAATCATTTAAGCTCTTTTAAAATGTAACCTGCAAAAGGTTTTATGAAAATGAATTGAAAAGTTATGGAGAAATGAAAATACTACAAAAAGCAAATAAAATTAAAAAATATTAAAAATGTGCAAACAATTCACAGTGCTCACCATTTAAAAATAATATTACTGATCTAAATATGCATTTCAACAAAACTCTCAATTCAACTTACTATCATGCAAAAAATAACATGTAAACATTTATAAGCAACTTTGTAATTATTAATAAATGGAAAGGGCTAAGATGTCCCTCTTTAGGTTAACTAATAAACTAAATATTTTACATTTCTGTAATGGAATACATTTCAACAATTGCAAAATAACACACTTATAGGGCACACAAAGTTATAGATAACTTGTACATAATTATTAACTAGTGAAAAACATTTTGAAAGGGCAGCATAGTCCATGTGTATGACATTATGAAAAAGATTAAAATATAAAAGTGTTTTTGTATATAAAAAGATCAGCTACTTGCAGAACGTTAATATCTATTAGATAGACAAAATCAAAGAGGTTTGGATAGGTGGAGAATTTATTCTATTCAAAAGTATAATGGTCAATACATAGCACTAAACATTTGTCAAAATCTATAAAAAGTATGAGTGTACTTTAATGTTTTCCAATTAGAAAATAGTCATGCAATTATGAATTTGTGATTGGTTCCTTGTCTAGTGCTGAATTGGTGGTGTGAGCACTACATCTGCCTAGAAGTGGAGCTAGGATAAATGCAATGGTGGGAAGAAAGGCATGTCACTCTCTCTTGCTGGTTTAGAGCTTGCTGTTTGCAGAGAAGGATAAAAAGTAATGAAGACAACAAATATATGTTAGTGTTCACAAATAAATATATATCTGTTTGCACACATACAATTATTTTCTCACTTTGTCAGCTGAATAATTAAAAGCAGTGATGCCACAGATTCTACTGAAATATCTAGTACACAGGTATCTGTTTCTAATACCATTTGTCATTAAAGGGAATCATTAAAGGGAATCATTACTCCTTGGCTGATTTAGCACTGGGTAAAGAGTACACAAGTAGATCCAGAAATGTCAGATTATAGAAGATGACAAAGAAATACCAAAAAAGAAACAAAAGAGAGAAAAGAGGAATGAAAAAAGGAAAAGAATAACATTTGTACAACTAAAGGCAAAGAGGACAGAAGGAAGGAAGGAAAAACAGGGAAGAAAGAAAGAAAATACAGTGAATCCTCGACCTGCTAATGAGTCTCGAAGAACTGCATCTCAGTGGAATTGCTTCATAAGACAGCAAAGAGTACATCAAATACATCCTTGAAAGTTTACACCTCCAATGTTTGTGAGTTGGGAACTTAATGGAGTAACATGTACATATACAATGATGGGACATGTGAAAGGGACACCAGAGACCAGCTGACATGGCTCCCAATGGTAGACATGAAACAATTAGAACTACAAAATTAGCAATACAGAATTAGCCCAAAATATAAAATAAATATTCATGAGTCAATAATGATGTAAAGGAATAAGTAAATAAGAATAGAAATATCGACAGACAGGCAGATTCATAATTTAGAGCGTAACACCCCCTCCTCAAGTGTGTGTTATCACAGTCACTTGAAGGAGTACCTGAAGTATGCACAGGAGACAAAGCAAAATCTTTGAAGCTTTCCCTCAGCCCAAGGTCCAAGTTCAACACCAGCAGTAAAGTTCTACTTGACAGCATACATGCTTTATGTCACCTAATGAAAATGAATCTGAGAATTGTAATCTTGGTTGAAATATATAATTTCAGTGTGACCATTAGTACACAAATACATTCTCACAGTGTACAATTGATTTGATCATTCAAGTTTTTATGTGTTTTCCTTTCTTTTAAATGTTTTTCTGCATTTGAGTCATATACCCAGCTTTGGTTTTTTTTAGATAAGCATATTTATTGATTAATTTATTTATTTATTTTTATTAGTACATGTTTGCAGTGCTTCATGACTACATTCACTCTAAGGAAGCAGTACATATACATAACACATTTTTATTTTCACCCCCCCCCCTCGCCTTCACTCTCCTTTTCCTACATCTGAGTCATTCATTGTCTTATAAGAATTTCCAAGTTAATTATTGTGTTTTAAGTTTGAAAGCCAGGCTAAAAGGCCAAGGAATATGTAAAACATGTAAGATCATATTTAACTTTTTGTGACTTTAATGTTTAGACCCTCATAACTATCTTCATTGTAGTTTATAATAACTTTTGATTTTATTTTCTTAATAGTACTGGTAAGGTTATAAATTATGTTGAAGTGGTTATTAATTACTTAATCAATAAATGGCAGGTATATACATTGTATTTACTCTTTGCCAAGAACTCCATTAACTGCTTTCCATATATTAACTTCTATTCTTTTTTTTTTTTTTTTTTTTTTGGAGGGTACCAGGTATTGAACTCACAACTTCACACCTGCCATGCAAGCATTGATGCTACTGAGCTAAATCCCTGGCTCATATATAAATTTTTGCCTTGCCACAATCTTCTATGTTGGATGTTTACATTTTTCTCAATCTATGAGAAGAAACCATTGTCAAACTACTGGGAAACTTCAAAATCATTATTTTAATTTGATCAATCTGTTCCCGAAATCTAAGCTCTTAACATGACACTAACAGCATTGTAGGCTTGGTGCACTGTATTTAAATGATGATTTTTAACTACTACTCTTACCAAGGACATGAAAAGAATTCATGTGCAGCTTGAATCTCAGATTAATTATCTCAAAAAGCTTGAGCTATCTCCCCATTCTCTACAGCTATTAAAAGCAAATCTATAGTACAGACACAAAACCAGCACAGATTCACTGCAAACTGATTCCAGGTTAAATTTTTTTTAAGATAAGTGAAAGCGTATGTGTACATAAACTTCTTGTAAAAGACAATATCTTCATAAAATTAGCCAAGATAGGCTTGGAACAAAATTTTATTAGTCACATTGGCCAAATGTTAAGTCTAGCCTATAATATGTAATAATGACCACAGTTGGACTGTCACTAGAGGTCAAGTTGTGCCATTGGATAGAATACAACATGAGTGAAAAACCAAGTTCAACAGACAGAGTAGCACTGACTAGGGAAGAAGTTTAGGGTAGCCAGGAACAGACTGTGGGCACAGCAGGCTCAAGTGCAGTGAGTGGCAGAGAGCATGCCTGAGGTGTCACCTCTTTCAGTGCCTCAGATCCCCATGGCTGCAGATCTGTCCCACATCCTGTTGACTGCCTCACTTCTAACTGAGCTGAAAGGACTGCTCTCTTATGAGGTCTGAAATACTGTATGCAGGCTTGGAATTTGGCCTGAAGAAACCAAGGAAAGCTATTCCTTCCCATTTGTATCAATCCAACACTAGCTGTGAGGGCATTTTTCTGTAATTAAGGAAGTGTTCGCAGCCCAAGAACCATTCCTTAGCAGCCAAGTGGGGTTCACAAAAGGTATGTGACTGCTTTTCCAAATAAATGAACATAAAACAGGAAAGTGAACATTTCTAGCAAAGAGTTTTAGAAGCAAAAATAACACAAGATAATTAAACAAGAATTTTTGTAGCATTTTGTTATATCTATAGTGATCTAAATTTTTCTCATCAAATATCCAATAGCAAGATAAAAATGCACAATGCCTAAGAGCATAGATTTTACTAAATTGTAACTGACTTCAGTTTTCTGTTCTACCTTTTACTACTTTGTGACCCTGTGTGAAACATTTATTCTACAACTTAAAATTATTCAGAAAATGAAGAAAATCATATTCACAATACTAATATTATTAAAATTAAATATGACTATGAAAAACCATATTTATTGTTGTTTATATAACATTGTGCTGATTAGTGATTATTTCCAACAAGTTAACCTTTATCCTTAACTTTTATAATACTGGTTTCATTTCTATTACATACACTGCCTTTATTCAAAATGACTTTGTGTGATTTTCTCTAAGTTTTTGAGCTTGAGATTTACTATAAACCTGAGCTATTTTTGTTCACAATTCTTTTCATATTTTGGACTTCTTCAGCCATTATAGCTCTGGTTGCTTTTGCTTTTCCTGTTTTCTGATAAGCTAATTTGATGTACAGTGTCTCAGGCCAGTTGATATTGTGTCTTGGCTTCTGCTTTCTTAAATTTTTTCCAGTCTTTTTTTTTAGCTCCATTTAATTTGGATCAGGAGGTCCCATTCAGGAGGCCTCACCTCCTAAGGGTTCTGATTCCCATTGGCACTGCAATCTCAGGACCAAGTCTGTATGGGACACATCCAAACCATGATGGTGTCCACATTCTTGAACACGTGCCCTATATTTCTGGTAACTTTCAACCTCTTTGGTATTTCTGTCATTTGTGCCATTTCTTGCATTTCCTAATGCTCTATCATTTTCTCTCCTGGATTTACAATATTTCTTTGTAACTTAATGCATTGATATTAAGCACAACAATACATATATAACTATGTAAAATTTTTCCTTTTCTATCTGTCTATCTACCCATTTATCTATATCTACCATTTTTCTATTTATTTGTAAGGTAATAGTTTTCCTTGTTTCCCTCAAGCAAAGTTCCAGGAGATTGTGACTGACTTTCACACATATTTTTAAAAGGCTATACTTTCATTTATCATTTCTAGAGTAAGTTACTAGAGAAATTTCTCTGATTGTGAAGAGTACCCACAATCCTAATGACTCATATCAAACATCTTTTCTATAAAATATATTTGGAAGGCGTAGTAGAATGGAGTTAGTTTCCCTCAGTAAAATGATACATATGTGAAATTCCTTTTGGACCCCATCATAATCTGTTGAAACTTGAAAAAATTAATCATAAATATATTGTCAACTTTGTAGAGAAAACATATTCACACATACTCTAAAGTAAAGTAAGACAAAAGTTCAGCTTTTCTTAAGTATCTCTCCATTTATCAAACAGGCTGATCTGAGTTAGGAAATGTGCTTTTATTTTTACCTTGGCTTTTTAGATTTTCTAGTCACATAGGCAAGCCATTTCCTATGTGGCATATCCTAAACATATTTAATACCATTTCCTCATTTTGCACTATTTCATAAAGCGCTATAAATGACTGTGATGTTACTGCATCACAAAATTAGATTTCCTTTGCCCTAAAGAAGAATAATTTCACCTGATACTAAATTTTCATTCAGTAAATGTGGCTCCAAATGTACATTATTTTACTGCAATTACTTCATTTGGGGAAGGATATTTCAAATTTATTTCAAGAGAAATTATTTTTAAGAACTCTATACACTGCAGCCTGGAAACATGAATCTGGAAACATAGTAAAGAAACTATGAATTTGGGTTAAGTCAAATTAGCTAAATTAGCTAACATACTAAAATAATCAGCAGCTAATAAGACTATAATCCATAAACTGTAAATATAAACATGTAAGTGAACCGTGGCTGTTAAATTTGTGAACATTTGCTACTTTAGGAAATTTGTGTAACTAAGAAAATCAAAGTAGCTTCTTTGCCAGAGAGCATGAGTGCTCACAATCTGACTACTCTTCTGACTCTCTCACTGTAATACTGAAGCTAACTGACACTCAGGACCTCTTTCTGCCAGCATCCAGGGTCTTCTCGTGGAGTCTGCCATTCCAAGTTCTTGGGTTGGAAACTGTAGCTGTCCTTCTCCCTGAATGTGATGGTGGAATCAAAGACAGATTCACTTGCACAAAATTGCCTGCAAAGTCAGGAGTACTTTTGTGCAATCAAATCAACTATGGCAGGAACAGGCTAATCCAGTGCAGTGGTATCAACTGTTGACTGTGGAAAGTTACTGTGGAAGCCATGGTCCTCATTTTCCTTTCTGGTTCCAACTACTTTTGATTCTGTTCACGCTAGTGTCATCCTTCTGAAGCAGTTCTCAAAGTCCTTGTCTTAATTACTTTTACTCATCACTGAGATGAAATGCCTGATGCCCAAATTTGGAAAAGGAAAGGTTTATTTCTTGCAGTTTTTGGAGGTTCCAGTCCATATGCAGTTGGCTCCAAGGCAGGGTAGCATGATGGGGCCACAGTTCCATGGCAGCTGCCACAGCAAGGCAGAAACTGAAACAAGAGAGAGAGACACCTTCCTCCTGCAATTACATCACATCTTGGCTCCATCCCTAGGTGGGTGTAGCACTGACACCATCAATCCAAGTGCTAGACAATGAACCAATCACAAACGCATAATGCAAACACATGAGGCCTGGGGGAAACCAACATAAACCACGACTTTCTACCCCTGGCCTCCAGGACTCATATACCTCTTTTATGCAAAATACATTTAGTCCAAGTCTCTAAGAGTTGCCAAAGTCCTAACAGTTTCAGTTTTGCTGAGAAATCCAAGTCCAAGTCTCCTCCAAAGATCTATGGCAAACTCTTAACTTTAAACCCCTGTACAAATGAAACAAGGTTAAACATTTCTGAAATGCAAAGGCACAATATGGGGAGTAAAGGTCTGGAGGTCTGGTTGACGGCTCTGGCAGAGGAAAGGGTCTGAGCAGACTCAGACCCTGGAATGTCCTCAGCGACAGCACAAGATAAACATTACCATTCCAAAACTTACAAACAGGGGTGTTATGGATTAAGAACTGGTGGTCAACTTAATGCCAGCTGGATTACTTCAGCATGGCACTGAGCGTAGAAGCTCCACCTGAGGAAAGTTACTGGCATAAATGGAGAGGTGGAGAAGGAGAAGAAGGGTGTTAATGTGTTTATGTGTTATTGCATTGAGGCATTGTTGGTTCTCCTACAAGTTGCTGTTTGAATCATTGGTTCTCCTGGAGAAGCTTTGGTCCTCACATCAAGCATTGTTTCCTGGCTCCGGAGGGAAAGATGTGTGCTGCTTCCTCTCCAGGATGAACTCAGCACACAGGCTTCCTGGCATGTCCCTGACTGTGCTTGTCATCCTCGGAGCTCAGGGCCTCTGTGTTGCTGAGGATGGCTGTTGTCCCTTTCATGACAGCCCTGGTCTTTGCTGTGAATGTGACTTTTGGGCTCCAGCATAGAAACCTCATCCCACCAGCACAGCTCCTTCACCCTGCTGGCATGGACTTTCTGGTTTCCACTGCTGACCTTTGGGGCTTCCCGGTACGGATTTGTAAAAGAAACTGGCATGAGTCCTTCTTGTGGGCTCTGGACTTCCAATTGGACTCATGGGAGGCACTATCATGAGCTCTGAGTTTTCATTTGAACTCATGTGGGACATTGCTGTCAGATTTAGGCCCTTGACTAAATATTCAATGTCTTTGGTGTTGCAGATAGATTTCCTGCATTTTCTTGTGTTAATTCCCGTGACAATTATAAAAATAATATTATGAATGTCATGTCCTGATCCTAATTATTCTCTGTGTACAACCCCTGACTACAACAAAGGGAATATAAAACATTGGAAACAAATCAAATCCAACATCCAGCAGGGTGAACATTAAGTCCTAGACTTCCATGGTCAGCATTTGAAGCAATCTGGTTGCAAACTCCAAAAGGCTTGGGTGATTCCACCCCCATGGCACATCCAGGGATATCAGCTCCTGCAGTTTCTCTTAAACTCTCTCTTCTCACCTCTTGCAGCTTTCCTTGGATGATCCATGTTCCTGGCTTTTCCAAACTTATGGGGTCTCCGCTGCACCTTTGGCTTCACTCTTACATCTTTACAAATTGCCATCACAGGGGCGCTCTGCTTGGTCTCCCAGACCCTTTGCAATTGAAGTGGAAGCCATCTTACCCTCAGAATTTGTGCATTTTATCTCTCTTGGCTGTAGGGATCAGTTGCCTGGATTTCTGGGCTCTGTGAATCTGATTGTGAAGAAAAGCTTATCTATGCTGCCACCATTCTGGAACCTCATGTGGCATCTGTAGCCATTCTGGAGCATGGTGCTCTGCAGCTTTCCCTTCTGAGCAAGTTCTTTTCACTTTTGTTGTTTTGAGGCTGCAAAGAGTGGGGACCTGCTACTTTCTGGGATGCCTCCTGGCCATCTTTCTTATCTCTCTGTTTCTCCTCAGTAATCAAAGTCTCAACTCTATCTTTACAATTCAGAGCTTTACTGGAGTTTTCCTTCTGGCCAAACTCACCATATTGTAAGTTATCCTGCTTGGCTCTTTGCTCTTGATTTGCAACCTAAAGCTGGCTAAAAGCTCCCAATAATAGCCATGGTAAAACCTCAACATTGGACTGCCTTGAAATTTCCTTTGACAGATTAATCAGTCCATTGCCCTTAGTCTCAGTCTCAGGCAAAGTTTCTGGATATGAGCAAACTGCAGACAAACTTTCCACCAATCCATAACACACATCATGGGGAGTCCAACAACCAATGCAGTCCTTCTTCCCAGCAGAAACCTCCCAAAATTGGTCTTCACCATCAGGCTTTCTATCAGCCTTCTGGTCTCCTGAGTTCTGACCAGAATCTCCCCTACAGAACAGCCTAAGCTGCTCCAGCTCTATGCATCCAGGTGACATATCCATACCTTTCCAAACTCTGCCTTCAAGCTATTTCCAAAGCTTCTCGAAAAATATGGTCAGGTGTGGTCACAGCAACAATCCCACTCTCAGTATCAAATTCTGTCTTAGTTAATTTTTAGTGGTCACTGAGACAAAATACCTCATGCCCAAATTTGGGAAAGAAAGGTTTATTTTTTACAGTTTTTGGAGGTTTCAGTCCATACTCAGTTGGCTCCAAGGCAACGTAGCATGGTGGGGCCACAGTTCATGGCAGCTGCAAACAACAAGGCAGAAACTGGCAAGAGAGAGAGAGACAGCTTCTTCCTGCCATTACATAACATCCTGGCTCCACCCCAAGGTGAGTGTAGCACTGACACCATCAATCCAATGCTACACAATGAACCAATCACACATTCATAACACGAATGGCTGAAGCCTGGGGGCCACTGACATAAAGTATGATGGTTTCTTTTGAGTGGTTTTAGAAGGTATGATAAAAACTAAATAAGGTGAATGTAGCTGCCAGTGCTGTCCAATTAAGACGTAGATGTATTAAAAAATGTGCTGTGTCCTTATTCATATTTCTGGTACTCTGGAGGTTCTGACTCTTCCCCAAAGTCAACATATCATGCAAGGTGAAAGTGTGAATCCAGTCAGGACAACCAGGCCACCATGGCAACATAGTTAGACACTCAGGAAGAAAGATGTTAGGAATTATTTTGGAAAATGACAACAGTAATAAATGTGTTCAAAGTGAGGTGGGATATTCTGAGAGGGATTCGTGGTAATGTGTATTTTGTTGTGATAATTTTATTTTAATTTAAACTCTCATAGTATTTGATGATCAAACCTTGTATGTGGGTGTCTAAAATGAAAGGCGTTTTGTAAAATAAATCTTATTTATTTCTTTAGATTTAGTGAAATAACTTGCTATTGTTTAAGGCATTTTTCTCACAGACATAGAAGCATCTGTAGTATCACACAAATACCAGATCACATTCAGACATTATCAACCATCTCTTCACCCTTTCATATCTTTAGTTTTTTACTCATAAATGCTTTTTCTTTGTCTGCTTTAAGTTTATACTAAGGAAAACAACCTTATCTGGCATTTAGTGATTATAAAATTAGAAACTTATCACAACATTTAAAGTTATGAATTCTAATTAATAATATACTCCAAGTACAGGATTTTTTCCTTTTTGGTACCAGGAATCAAACTCATGACCTTGTGCTAGCCACTCAGATGTTTTGCTACTGGGCTATGTTTCTGGTCCTCTATGGACAAGATTTTTAAGCACTTAAAATTGGCCTCTTAGTCAATATTCTGTGAGTTGGTTGATAGTGGAAGCTGTCAAAATTGCATCTACTAGTAAGCAATATGATTTTAAATACAGAATACAATAGTTGAATTTCAAGGTAATAATTTAGATTACTATAGCAAAAATGAAAAAAAATGTATTTCTAAGAATAGAAACCCAGATTCAGCCATTATTTTCATTTGAAAAGAAATAAAATTATTGTCTCAGTTTAAAAATCCTTATATGTGTTGGTGATTTTCTTAATCTCTTACCAGTGGAAAAATCACTCAAGGTTGTTTATTTTCCCCCCAGACAAATCAATGCATTTCAAGCCTGTCATCTATATTTATGCATGCAAAGGATCCCAGAGAGTACCTTCATGTGGCTTTATGACAAGATTATCTAGGACATCTCAAGAAAAATTACTGTGAAATTGTTTTTTTTAGGATTCCCTGTGCCTTAACTTCAGTGTGGTCATTGTGTGAACATTTGAGTGGACCAGTTAAAACTATTGAAAATGAAATACTAAATAAGCATTAAAAAGAAGTAAGCAAATAAGGAGTAATGACAGGTAATAGATTTTGTAATTACCATGAGATTTTTTTCTTAGCAATCCATTTCATTAAATAAGGTTATTATTTTGTACTATACTTTTCAAGAAAGTTCTTATCCTCCCATGCCCCAGTTATAAGGAAGCAGCTGGACTTGTAAATGTGACCCAATATGTAGCCATAGAATTCTAATAGATGCCTCTTATCTCAAAAAATTCTTTAATAGCTTTTTCTCCTATCCACTGTGAAACCTATCCACTCTGGAACCAATGAGCTACATGCACTTAGAATATATTTCAAAGAGAAAGGTAAAACCAAGCTGAAAATAAGACAGACAAATGTTATGCCTGGTTTTAGATCGTAACTGAAATCTAACAGAATAACTGCTGTGAGACATCTTCATATTTTAGCAAGTGTAATCGTTTGATTCAGGCTGGAAATTTTTACTTCCTATTGCTTATAACAGTATTTTAATTAACAATGTCCCTTCATATGTTTAATAAATTAATAAACAGAAATTCTCTGATCAAGATTATAATTGGAGTCAAACTGAGAAATGAGATCCAACAGTGATAAAAATAAGCACTAATGTTATATTATGTAAATAAAGTTGACTCAAATCAGGACTTCATAATTCATTTGCTTATCATTTATGCATAATTTTTATAAATGAATTATTTGGAGCTATTTTACTTTAAAGGTTGTTATTCTGTTTCTATTTTTTATGATAACAGAGATTTTGGTACATGATCATTTGGTGTTAAAAAGGAGGAACCTAGTGACTATATAAGAAACAATGAGTTTTCAGCAATGGACATCACATACAAAAAACTTCAATATCTAAGAGAACAGAATGAGTTCTATATTTTGGGTTTTATGAGGGACATTTTCTGAACCATGGTGCTTATGGGTAAATCCAATCCAAGAAGATAGCTTTTGATGAATTAGAAAAAAAACCGAAAACTAAAGAAAGCCATGGCATCTGTAATTTACAGGACAGACTGATCAAATAAAGGATTCAACTCTGAAAAACATCCTCAGCATTTATTATAGTTACATTTGATCTTGTTGATTGGTATAAAGTTGTGCATCTACAAGAAAATCTTATAGAACTGGTAAGGAAGACATTGGAGAGCTATAAGTTAACTTATGTCAGTGCTCACATAGGGTGGACAGAGATGAAGTTGAAACCATCTAAAATTTGAAAACCTTTCAAATACCTTGGCTACTCTACAAGAATGACTGGAAGAAATCATACCCCATGTATTAGTGCTAAAGTATAACTTTCTCTAGATCTGCTTTTAAAAGCTTAGGAGAGAAGTTTAAAAAATGATTGATATAATATGAGAGTTACTTTATTTCTGCTAAAGAAAATATCATTTCTCTGAAAGAAGGGATGCAAATACTAAGACTAACAACTGAATAATTATTAGTGTTCATCAGCTAACCAAATATTTCTAGACATGTCTTCTAACTAGGAGAAAAATTAGTCAAGAGAAAGAGAAATAATCAGGATTCTGGAATAACATAAAAAATTTTAAAAACTATTAAAATATGCTCAATTTTTTAAAGAAGTCATAAAGATAATATAAAACAATATTAAAATGATCCCCTGAACAAATTCATGGAACTGAAAATAATAAAAAAAGACTTTCAAGCAAATTTTGATGAGCAAAAATTCACAAATGATAATATTGCTAAATGCTTTTGAGGGTGTAGAAAAGCCAGAACTTGCATACTTTTGTTGATGCTAAGATGTATCCTGGTTCAGAAACATCAAAAATAGTTTATAACATTTCTTCTAAAGTCAAGTATACAATATCCTATTACATAGTACTTCAATTCATAAACTTCACTCATTGTAAAATTCTAGTAAACGGCCACTCTCTTGTTTGTCACTTGACACAGAATTCACAGACAAAATCAAACATTTTTCCAAAGACTCTTACTTGCAAACCAAATTATTTACAAACAATACCTTCATGAACTGAGGTATCATTGTAATTCCTCTCTAAAACATTTACAAATACTAAATGAAAACATTGGGTTAGAAATGACATCTGCAAGAAATGTAGTGGTAACTTTATTTATAATAAGGAGAAATGAAATATTTCAGGTGTCCATGAACAGAAAACTACATAAAATGTGACATCTTCATCCAGAATATTGCTCATTAATAAAAAGAGATCAACCATTTCACATGCATTATATGGATTAATATCTAAAATATTATCCTATATTAAGAAGATATAAAGAATAGAAGCCATATATTTCTACTTATAATAAGTAAAGAACAAAGAAAACCAAACTTTGATGGAAACAAATTAAGAATATGAATTGCTTCTCTGATGTAATGATGGTCAAATTGGAAATAATTGTGAACAACTACAAGAAAATTTCTTAGGAAAAAATAATATTTCATATTATAATGTTTTAGGTTATCTGTTAATACATTATAAGTGACCAAACAAGAATCTGCCTCAGGCTTCATCCCTCTAATAGACAAACATTTTCTTTTTTTCTGTTTTGTTTCGTTCTTTTTATTTTTTGGTACCAGAAATCAAACTGAGGATCTTATACTTGGCAGGCAGGTGTTGTGCTACTCAGCAATACAAGACAAACATTTTAAAGTGCTGTTTTAAAGTTGTTGAAATTTTTGTCTGGAGCCTGGATCACAGGCTTCCAGGAATAGCTTGTGGACAAGGTGATGGTACCTCAGTATGCATCTGCATGGGCTCAGGTATCAATTTTCTGAGGTCCATTCTTACATGTGCCATCAAATAGTTTGGTCAAGTGTCTTCTAGACTCAAGCAGTAAGACTGTTTTGAGCCTCTAAGGATTTACATTCTAATAAGTAGTTGTCTTCTGGCTAGAAAAATATTTAACATCCAGGATTGCATGTTGTTTAACGGTAGGAATGTTTGTGACATGCACACTTATGCTAATTATTTTTATTTTAATCTGGTAAAGTATTCCAAAAAATTAAGTATGAGGATTTCATACCACCAGGCTGGTGTCTGGGTTACATAGATGCTTTCGTATATGTGTTAAAGTTAGTGAATGCATACTTCTGTTTTTATGTTTTTGGTAATGTTGGATTTGAATCAAGATAAAAATTGCCAATAAATGCTCTATTCTACTTAGTGCTATGCTTTCAACTCAATGAATGTTATCAATATTTTCTAATTCCAATAATACGTCATTATATCAAAGATTCTCGTGCCTTGTGGCATATCCTCATTATAATCATTCCCATTTAGGTCTGGTGGCATCTATAGCTATGAAGGGCATCATTTCTATAATTAGTTCCCAGATCAGTGGAATTTCAGTGACCTAAAAGTGAGACTACCCTGAGTGAATCCACAATAAGCAGAAGTACCTTAAAACAGAATGAAGACTGAGAAAGGTAAGATCACTTGCTAGCCTAGAAGAAAGTGAGAACTATATTGTGAACTGCATGTGTGGTCAATATTGTCAGAGGCAGCATGCTGGTACCTTCAAGGTCTTTGGAATTGTTTCTGACTAAGAGTTAGCTAGAATCCAAAGACATCAGTCTCACAGTTGCAAAATAAATTAATTCTGTCAATGATCAATGTTTTTGAAAAATATTTCAGAGTCTCAGATAAGACTGTTTACAGTTTTATTTTAGTCTACTGAATACTTGAGCAGAAGACCCAGCTAACACAAACCCAATAGGTGACCCATTGAAACAGTGGAATAATAAAATTTTATTGTATTAAGTCATAAACTTTGAGGTAATATGTCAAACAGAAATAGGAAACTGATACAAATGTCTACTGGCATTAAAGCATTTTCTTCCTAGATCATGTAGGTAGACAGATAACCCATGCTATACATGCCACTCCATGTTAAATAGAAACAGAGCTTCTTGTACAATTGCTAATTTCTTTAGAGATGTGGTAAGCCAAATATGAGCTCATACTCTATTTATCAAAGAATAAAAACATGCTTAAAGGAGACTGACAGGTGAAACCACACAGAAGTAAATGAAAAAGGGAGGATCACACTGGTCAAATTGAGAGAACATCCATATCAGAAGAATTATATTTAGAATCATATTACTATTCACTGAATACATCAGAACCTGTTTAGTCCAGGCTAACATATATAAGTAAATAAGTAAATTGCAAGACTGGTGAGATATAGCATACATACAAATTTTCAAATACGTTTGTCCTAAAACAAACATTTTATGCATAGAGTAAAAAAGTAGCTAGGTAATGAAGAATTCTGAGAGACATGAGATAAATCAAATAATTAAACTGAACGCCATCTGCTATGGATAAATTGAAATCCCATATCATATGAAAAAAATGCACTGAGAACACATCATTTTTCAGATACCTCATACTATATTGAAAAATCATCTGAATCTAATAATGAAAAATTTAAAAACAAACAAAAATCATGAAACATTGATCTAACTACACAATCATTGCATGGAATTAGATTCAGAAAATATAAGAAGTGAATGAAAGATGACTGCATACTGGAGTGTTTTACTATAAAGAACATTGGGGATCTTTAAAAGATGGAAAGGAATGAAAGATATGTATATGTATGCATATATGTATATGCATGCAAATATGTATATGTATATGTATATGTATATGTATATGTATATGTATATGTAATGTGTGACTTGAGATTATTTTAATAATTCCATTGTGGTTATATTTGAGAATACTATTTTTTTGGTAATAAAAGCTATCAAGCCCAAGAATGGTAATGCATGAGGTCAGCAAATTATATGCAATTCATTGTGAAAAGAAACTTCTAAATCTATTTTGCTCTAAAATAAAGAATGTTTAAACAAATAACATGGTTTATAGAAGTTTTAAATATAATAAAAGTGCAAGTCACAGATTAAGAAAATGTATTCATTTTACATATATTTGTAAGATTCTCAGAGCACATGAAGAAACTCAACACAAAGTAAGAAAATTATCCAATTTTTAAACCTTTTCAAAATGACAAAGATAGGCCTTTTAAACATAAAAACACTTTAAAAGTCAAATATCCCCATAAAGTGATACTCAGCATCATTAGCTATCAATAAAATGCAAATCTAATGAGCTACCAGTGGACATTGATTACACACACAGACTAATGGCTAACATTTTTTAAATGTCTGACATTTCCAAATATTAGAGTGGATATGGGGCAGGGGTACTCTCATGTATTTCTTATTTTGTCTTAGGAACCTAGTTTTACAGCATCTGATAAAATTAAAGTTATATTTTTACATGATCCATTGATTTCATTCCTAGATACTTGCCCAAGAAAAATGAAACCATATTTCTTCAATAGAACTCATACACGAATAATTACAGTAACATTATATTTATCCAAAAGAGAGAATTTATAAATGTCCATCAAATATATCATGTTGTATTTATATGACAGATGAATTGTCAGTTAATATAAACTTATTCTACTTTTAAAAATATTTTGTTGAAAGTTTATGCTGCTTTAAAATCTACATACCAAAACACATATGGCCTATTTGTATTTATATAAAATATTGTAAAAGGGAAAACAAATAATTAATGGCAGGAAACAGATTAGCTGTTTTTGGGCTGCAAGGATCTAGGTTGGATTCCAAGGTGGCAAGATAAAATTATTCGGGTTCAAGGACATACTCTATTGATTGGTGTGATGATTGAAAATGTATACACTTGTAAGAAGTCATCAAATTGTACAGGAATCCTGGTGTATTTTATTGCATGCACTTATATGTCAGTGCAAGAGATATAAATATTTTTAAACAGTGCTAAAATCATATATAGATAAGAAATTCTGTAAGACTCTATAGGTGACATAAAGTCAGTCATCAAATTTCATATGTAATTATTATTTAATATTCTTGACAAGAGACTCAAAATGTGTCTAATCTGATATTTCACAGTTATGAGTTTCCTGTTCGATACACAAGACACATCATCTTTGATGGCATTGATTCTGAGGCTTAATCCCACTCCTCAAATGTGATCATCATCCCATCACTTGATATTAGCCCGAAGCTATAGAACAAACTTTCATGGAAAGTAGGTAGATTTCCCTGTTGATGCAGTGATGCAACTCATACTCATGGGTAATATGATAAAGAATAAAGTTTTTTGTTTTTGTTTTTGTTTTTGTTTTTTTTTTTTCTGTTAGTGCTTTGCTGGTTTCTCATAATCTGGTCAGAGCTCCTGCTAATAATGAAAAACCTTTGGCAACAAAATTTACGGTAAGAGTATTTACATTTCCAGCTAGCTAGCCTAAGAGCATTTAGATGAAATTAATTTCCATCACTGTGCATGCTGAGGCATTTATTCCTGTTGAATGAAAGTGAACATGTGTCAAGGTCTATTGAAAATTTGCCTGGTAGGGTTAGAAAAGCCAACATAGAAAAGAAAATGAATCTTATTAGAAATGATAATTGGATAGCAAAGGATTTGTTAGAACTAAAGGTAGGAGAGAGAGATATTTATTAGTGCTTTTATTATTTTATTTGACTTTTAAGTCATACAGAATTTTAATGCAGATGTTTGTGAACTTTTTGCTTACAGTGGTTTTATTATTGTATTTAAATTTAATACAATTAAAATCTGTTCAAAACACATCATGATCCTCTATGGTATCTTTAAAAATAACTTTTATTTTTCACCAATTCTTTTTTATATAGCCACAGATGCTTCTATTATTGCTTTTCCTTTCCAAACTCAAAGCACTGCTCTTATTTCCTACAATTTATTTTTCCTCTGGAGGGTGCTTCCCTCCTGGTGACTCAGAGTGAGATAAGTAGAGGCTGGTTTCACAGCTAGCAGTCAGCTTAGGCCAGCTTGGTGAGCAGCAGAGATTGGAATTGCAAGGAGTCATCTTCATTTTACCTTGTTGGTCGTTTCCCACAGTGCTGTTTTAACAAAGTAGAATCATCACTTTCTCTGTTCTCACAGATTTCCTCTCATTGACAACACTGCCCTGTGTCTAAAAGTGTAACAAAAAAAGCACCATTTTCATAGTAAGCCATATATTAAGATGGAATGGATCGAAAACTAAAAGTTTTAAAAGGAAAGTGCCAATCAGATGAAAGAATATTTCTTATTTCTTGGTCTGTAGTTATTTTGATGGCTCAAAAATCATTATTGTAGTTCATTCAATCTGGTTCAAAAGTCTAAGCTCATGATGAGATTCTAAAGCTTTCACTTCCTAGCAGAGAGCTGGTACTCTCTTTCCTTGGGGGTAGCCTGTCACAGGAAGAGTATGGGATTGATTAAATGTCAGCCAGGGAAAGAGATGGAAGGAACAGAAAAAAGAATCAAGTTGAATAACAAAGTTAAATTATTTAATACAATATAGCTAAAATAATGTATTTAATCGATTTTGAATAATAATTTCTTTGAATGCCATATTATTTTGGAAAAATATATAATCTCAGTTGCTTCATACAATGAAACTCTTTTTTCTTACACATGCACATGACAAATCCTAACTTGCGGTAGTTATATATTAACTTAGTAAGAATGAACATGCGACATACGTAACATAAAATAACATCAGAGCAAACATTATTAGGAATATGTTTATGTATGAGTACAAATTTTGGTCCCATAGTTTTTTTCTGATTATAAAATTTGATTTTTAGCTGAAATCTAGAGGAAACAGAACACAACTCTTTCTTTTACTGCATTGAATGAGTAATAAGGAGTGGCAAAAAATGATTATAAAATTCACAGAATGTTTAGCTCATCTGCATCAATTGTGTCTAGAAGCAATGGAGTAAACAAACAAGAAAATGTTTCCTGGCAGTGAATCTGTGTTA
The DNA here is from genome assembly GCF_034190915.1 of Cavia porcellus. Lineage (NCBI taxonomy): Eukaryota > Metazoa > Chordata > Mammalia > Rodentia > Caviidae > Cavia > Cavia porcellus. The sequence goes on from NW_026947484.1 coordinate 87,084,523, forward strand.
AAATATTTTAAGAACATAATGATGAACATACAAAGGTCAGAAAGCCATTCAGGCAAGGATTTAGCTCACTGGCATAAACACCTGCCCGGCAAGGTTGTGAGTTTGATCCCCGGTACAAAAAAAAAAGTAAATAAAGAGGCAGAAATATAAGCTTCTGCTGCCAAAAAAAAAAAAAAAAAAATCACAAATATCTAGAAATAAGAAAAATCAAATCACTAAAAATAGTGATTTACTTAAATACTTTGAAGCAGTCAGCAGTTGCTTCATGCATATGAACTGAGAACTTATTACAGGAGAACTTTACTAAATGTGTTTCTCTCATATTTGTAATGGTGCTGACGTGTGTGTGTGTGTGTGTGTGTGTGTGTGTGTGTGTGTGTGTGTGTGTGTTTGTATGTGTGTGCGCCCGCGCGCACACGCGCATGCACCTGTGGGTCCTCTGGCTTTTGAGCCAGTAATATGCTTCTCATCTGAATGAAAAGACAAAAAACACAAAGGAACTTCTTTTCTCCAAGGAGTTTACATTTTTGTTGGCGGAGGGAAATGGGTCACTTAACTATTAACACTTAAGAAAGATGAAATTCCTGTGTTCACGGTGTCCCTTCAAATAATTGTGGACTTCTCAGACACTTTGCAATATAAAACTTAAAAAAAAATACATTTTGCATAAGTCTGGGCCTAGTGACCACTTGCCTATAATTCCAGCATTCGGGTGGACTGGGGCAAGATGATCCCAAATTCCAGGCCACTGCAGCCTTGACATTTTGGCAATCAGAAAGACCCTGTCTTGAAGTAAAAAAAGAGCTTTGGGAATGTAGTTTAATGAAAAGGCTCTGGGTTCAATCTTTAGTTCTGTTTTGTTTCACCCTTTCCCCCCAAACTGTGTTTCTTATGTTACCTTTTTTCCTATTATATTCTCTGTGAAAAACAAATAACCAAGAAAAATAAGATCCATTTCTCCCGACCTTTGGGACAGCAGGAATCTAAGTTTACTAATGCTTTTTGCTCCATGTTTTAAACGTGTCTGCTGTCATGGAGATGGCGCTTTTACTGTTTTTTAGAGTAAAGGCAATTAGAAACACACATGGCCTAGGAGACACATGTTACCTCATCAGACCACCAGAAGTTACTCTAGAGAAAGGACAGACTCTTCTTCATGGCTCTGTTAGAGAAGCAACCTCTTCAGTTCATGTTTCTAGCTTCCAGAACTGTGAAACAAAGCTTTTTTTGTTGTTTAAGCCACCTAATCTGTGTAATTTTAGAGCAGCAACTAGTCAAACCACAATATACCTATAACTGTCAGTGAATGGAGTCCAAGGAGTTTCTTCCATAAATGAGGTGGGATGCCCCAAGTAGGATTTTAAGTTTCCAGAGAAATGGAATAAATATCTTGGTTAAAACACACAAAAAAGACATACGTGAGTTTATGATCCCTAATTTTTTATATATTTTCTATTTACAGTGTAATCTATTTCTTAAAGATTGAAAATTTCAGCTATTCAAGCGTTTTAATCATACACTTTATTAATAACAATGGTCTAATTTTTGTTTTAATAGTGATCTCATCTACATGTTCCATTCTTTAAAACAATTGTATCAGTGTTGAATGGTGGTGTAAACAAAGCATCACCAAATGCATTTTGAGAGGAAGCACGCTACCAGTGAAAAAATAACTTGGTGGGCTTCAAAGGGGCCTATTGGTACAAAACAAAAGTGCTTATAAATCTTTCCTTAGTTTCTTCAAATCAAAGAGTGAAGATGCTTTTTAGTTCTATGTATACAACAAGATTTAAAAGTGATTTGTAGAAGTGAGGTAATTGTTATCAGTTGAGATAATAGGCTTTGGATAGTTTTTAAGTTATATTGAGATGTCAAAAAATAAGAAAAAGAAATGTAAATATGAAATAATAACATGAAAATAAGAATTAAACTTTTTTGGAATAGTTTTTGAAGAAGAATTTTGATATCTATGAAAAGAATTATTAGTTACAATTATATCAGTCAATGGCCCTTTAGCTGCTCTCACCTCTGTGGCTTTTATCTGATGATAATGACATAAAATATATCAAAATTATTCTGACCTTTGAGATTCAGGAAATAGTCAATTCATTGTATTTGTTCTCTTTGAAATAAAAGCTCCAAAGTGTTTGTAAAAAGTATATTAAACGGAATATGCAAAAGTATTACTTGATATTTATTATTCAGGCAATATAACGATTTATTCTCTATGGCCAGTGCTTCTATTATTAAGAGAATATAGATATTTTAAAGAAAAATTTCATTTTGCAAAATGATGTGTTCAAATAAGAAAATTATTTTTTAAAATCCTGCCTATTAATCTGAGAGTAAAACACATAATCATTGAAAATTATTTTAAAAATAATTTTCTATTTCTGAATTTATTATGGAGTATATTTACCAATGATTTATTATGATATAGCTTAAAAATTTAAGTGTTTGAATCTTAAAGTATTGAAAAGTATTGAAATACATAATTTTGAGTTATGTTGTCATGGCTTTATTCTACCTTCTGATTATTTCCATGTAACATATCTTATTCCATATCATGTATCTTAAAATAATCTGAAAACTAGTCTTATCAGTTTGACTTTGTATCTGTGTTTTAATTTGGAAAAACTAGTGGTTGTACAGAGCTAGCCTTGTTTTGCAATCTGTGGAAGACCAACTCAAGATGAGAATAACCACATTGCATTGGGCATTAAGAGTATGTCATTCAGTGTGGAATCTAAACATTGATCCATGAGCTTTCCATTTCTCCATTTTTCAGAGTTCTCCCAAGAAAATATACTAAGAGGTCATATGGATAAAACATCTTTTGCTTCTTCACCCAGGAAACAAATTTTCCCCACCAGAATATTTACACCATTAACTATTGAAATAGATAGCTTCATTTTTTCTCAGTTTATAGGCAGTAAGCAGGAATGAATCCGCCTATCATTAATAAAACCTAATGTAGTTTGGAACTTAAATATTCAACAAAGGTCCATGTGGTAAAATTTTAGCACCAAGCATGACACTATTGAAAGTGGTAGAAACTTTAAGAAGGATCTGATACAAAGGGGTTTAAGACATTGGTTTTGTCTTCAGAAGGGACTGTGGACTGACCCTTTTCTTTCATATATTGAATGCATAGTTTCTTTAGTCCTTGAAAACATTTGAACTGTTAGTGAATCATAACTTGAACAACTGAAACTAAGTGCATTTTCCAAATTACAGATCAATTTGATCTATAATATATCAAGTTAGAAATAAAAGTATCCCCACACTAGTGGACTGGCAGAATAAGAAATGTGGCATTCTCTGGAGATAGCTGGTTTTATAAATTTAGTTCAATCTTCCTCTTTTTTAGTACAACATCCAACATATAATTATAAAAATATATAAAATAATTGTAGTTGCTTGAATATGTGTGACTAACAGTCAAGAAAAGAAACAGTAAGTGAAAGGAATCACAAACATGACCATTTGTATAATCTGTCACATAAAAACCTTTATAATAACTATAAAAGTATATAATGAATGTATCTATTACTAAAAATTGCATATTATACATAAAAGGAACTGAGAATCTCAGCAGAAGGATCAGAACTATAAAAATGAATCAAAATAAAATAGTTGAAAAAATATCTTCCATCATTTTATGTATCATATATATATATATATATATATATATATATATATGGACATAACAGAGCAGATCAGAACAGAACAGTGTAAGCAAAACAGTATTTCACCAGAAGACAACCCATAATTAACAGTAACTACCATGATGTCTCTTTCTTTGAAATCTTTGAGAGTATAACTTCATACACAATATTATCAAACATAACAAAATAGTATAAAAACATTCAAGAGAATGAGAGTATTACAGGCTTTTCAGAACCAAATAACAGAAAACAAACAATGGCCACTATATTATCTCATTTTCCATAGGAAATTTGTTTCTACTTTCACATGCAATATTGTCCAATAAGGTACAACATGATAGAGCTAATGGAAACAGAAGAGCAAAAGCATGGTAGGACTTCAGAGTAAGATGATATTATATCAGTACTGGCTATTATAATGACTTTTTCCCCTCAAATTAGTTGTTCATACCATCACATATAATGAAATTTAAAAAACCAGAACAAACACAGTACAACTGTGATCATTATAAGGCTTCAAAACAATGTAATGGGGAATCATGATTACCCTAAACTCTTATGTACTCTTACTATTACTTACACTAGGGAGCCTATAAGGTATTTATACATGTGAGTTTGATTTATATTGCTTATGAGTATGGTCTCAAGTTGCACCCGTTTATTAGTAAATATCTCAATGTGATCATTCTTTATAGCTGAATAGTACTCCATTGTATAAAAATACCACATCATTTTTATACATTCCTCAGTTGATGGACACTTAGGTTGTTTCCAAGATGTGGCTATTACAAACTGTGCTGCTATAAACTTGGGTGCACATATATCACTGTCATATGATGCTTTCAGTTCTTCTGGGAATATGCCTAGAAGTGGAATAGCTGGTCGAATGGGACCTCCAATTCCAGATTTTTGAGGAATCTCCAGACTGACCTCCATAGTGGTTGCACCACTCTGGAATCCCACCAACAGTGTGGGAGAGGTCCTTTTTCCCCACATCATCTTCAGCATTTGTGTTTGGTAGTTTTCTTGATCCTGGCCATTCTTTCTGGAGTGAGATATAATTTCAGAGTTGTTTTAATTTGCATTTCTCTAATGACTAAAGATGATGAACATTTTTTCATTGTTTTGTCATTTGTACTTCTTCATCTGAGAATTGTATATTCATATCAGATGCCCATTTTTGGATTGGATCCTTGAATTTTGGGGGTCTGATTTTTAAAAATTCTTTATATGTTTTAGACAAAAGTCCTTTGTCTGAGAGACAGTTCACTGATTTTTTCCTTGTTTGTGGATTTTCTTTTCACTATGCTGGAAATTTCTTTTGACATGCAGAAACTTTTTAATAAGATGTGATCCCAGTTATTGATTCTGGGAAGTAGTTCCCATGAGGTTTGATTCCTATTTATGAATTCTCTACTACTCCTATGTCTTCAAGATGTTTACCTAATTTGTCTTCCAACAGATTTAGTGTTTCTGTTTTAATATTCAGACCTTTGATGCACTTAGACTTTAGTTTAGTTTAGGCATGGGTCTAGTTTTAATTTTCAGCATATGGAGAGCCAATTTTTCCATAACCATTTATTAAAGAGATTGTGGTTCTTCCAGTGAACATGTTTGGCCCCTTGATTAAAGATAAGGTGGTTGACTGTGTTGGTAGTTGTTGTTTTATCTTCTAGTCTATTCCATTGATCTTCAGATCTATTTTTATTCCAGTAACATGTTGATTTTATTACAGTAGCTTTGTAGTTTAATTTCAAGTCAGGGATTGTGATGCCTCCTGCCCCGCCTTTGCTGCAGAGAATTGCCTTTGCTATTTTAGGTCTCTTCTGTGTCCAGATGAGTTTTAGGTGTGATTTCTCTAGGTCTATTAGGTATGTTGATGATATTTTCATTGGGATTTCATTGAATCTGTATAGCAATTTTGGGAGAGTGGCCATTTCACAATATTTATTCTCTCTATCCATGAACAAAGGATGTCTTTCCATTTTCTGGGATTTTCTTTTATTTCTTTTTTCATGGTATTATAGTTTTTGCTGTATATATCTTTTACTACTTTCATGAGATTGATTCCTAAGTACTTCATTTTTTTGGATGGTAGTGTGAAGGGTGTGGCTTCTCTTATTTCTCTTTCCATAATTTTGTTGTTAGTGTATGTAAATGTTATTGATTTTTGAATATTGATTTTGTATCCAACTACATGGCTTCATTTATTTATTTTATCTGGGAGTCTTTCAATGGAATCTTGGGGGTTGTCTAGAGTATCATGTTATCTGCAAATACTGATAATTTAACTTCCTCTCTTCCTATCTTTACCCATTTTATTTCTCTCTCTTGTGTAATTGCTCTGACTAGTATTTCCAGTACTATATTGAATAGGAGCAGTGATAAGGGACATCCTTGTCTAGTGGCTGACTTTAAGGTAAAGGCCTTCAGTTTTTGGTCATTTAATATGATGATGGCTGTTGGTTTATCATAGATGGCCTTTATCATATTGAGGTAAAGACCATCTATTCCAATTTTCTGTAAGGTTCTTATCATGAATGAGTGTTGGACCTTATCAAATGTTTTTCTGCATCTATAGAAATGATCATGTGACTCTTAATTTTGGCTTTATTGCTATGATGGATTAAATTTATTGACTTATGTATGTTGAACCATCCCTGCATGCCTGGGCTGAATCCCACTTGGTCAGGCTGTATAATCTTCTTGATGATTTGCTGCATTCTGTTTGCCAATATTTTATTGAGGATTTTTGCATCTGTGTTCATTCAGGAGATTGGCTGTAGTTCTCTGTTTTAGTTGGGTCTTTCTCAGGTTTTGGTAGTAGAGTTATATTTACTTCCAGGAATGACTTAGGAAGAATTGCTTCCCTTTTGATTTCATTGAAGAGTTGAGGAGGATCAGCACTAAGTCTTCTTGGTATTTCTTGTAAAATTCTTCAGTGAATCCGTCTGAGCCTGGATTCTTCTTAGTAGATAAGGACTTAATTACATTTTCAATTTCATTGGTAGAAATTGGATTATTCAGCAGTTTTTCATCTTCTTGACGCAGCTTTGGGACTTCATATGTTTCTAGGAATCTGTCCATTACTTCTGTGTTATCGAAACTATGAGAGTAGAAGTTTTTGAAATAGGTGTTGACGATCTTCTGTATTTCTCAGGGTTTATAGTGATTTCACCTTTTTCATTCCTTATTGAATGAATTTTAGCTTTTTTCCCATTTTTAATTAGGTTTTCTAGGAGCTTATCAATTTTATTTATTCTTTCAAAGAAGCAACTCTTTGATTCATTGATTCTTTCGATTGTTTTCTTAGACTCTATTGCATTAATCTCTGCTCTGATTTTTATGATTTCCTCATTTCTTTTGGCTTTGGACTTGACTTGCTCTTCTTTTTCTAGATGTTTGAGTTATAGCATCAAATTGTTTATTTGTATTCATTCTGTTTTCCTGATGTGGGAACTCAATGCAATAAATTTTCCTCTGAGGACTGCTCTCATTGCATCCCACAGATTCTGGTAAGTTGTATTTGTATTTGCATTTGCTTGTAGGTATTGTTTAATTTCTTCTTCAATTTCCCCTATGACCCACTGATTATTCAAGAGTGTGTTATTCAATTTCCATGTTTTTGTAGTTTCTTGTATCATTAATTTCTAGTTTCATGGTGCTATGATCGGATAACATACATGGATATTTTCAACTCTTTTACAATTTTATAAATATGTTATTTTGGTTAGTATGTGGTCTATTTTAGAGAACGCCCCCCTGAGAAGAATGTATATTTTGATATTTTTGGAGGGAACACTCTGTATATGTCTATCAAGTCCCTTTGTTCACGAGAGTGATTCAGTTCTGTTATTTCTTTGCTTATTTTCTTTCTGGTTGATCTGACCCTTGGTGTCAATGGTGTGTTAAGGTCTCCTGTTATAATTATGTTATTTTTAATGATTTTTCATTTCTATTAATACTTGCTTTGTTTAACTGGGAGCTCTGGAATTTGGTGCATATAGATTTAAGATTGTTATCTCTTCTTCTTGAAGTTTTCCCCTAATCAGTATGTAATGACCTTCTTTATTCCTTAGGATCATTCTTGGTTTGAATTTCACAATGTCTGCAAATAGGATAGCTACACATGCTTTTTTTTTTTTTTTTTTTTTTTTTTTTTTTTTTTTGGTGGGACATTCCTGTTGCATGTAGTATTGTTTTCCATCCTTTGACTTTCAGTCTATGAGTTTCCTTTTGGGTTAGGTGGGTTTCTCGTAGACAGCATATGGTTGGATGCTGTTTCTTAATCCATTCTGCCAGTCTTTTTCTTTTAATTGGTGAACTGAGACAATTTACACTAATGATTGTAACTGTTATATATTGGCTTTTGTTGACATATTATCTTTTTGCTATTTCATCTTTATCTTTCCATACTGTGTAGTTGTCTGTCTTGTTTATTAGTTTTTTCCTATGTGCAATTGAAGTGTATTTCAGTATTCTTTGCAGACTTGGCTTGGTGGTCATGAAATTCTTCAGCTGTTCTTTGCCATGGAATGATCTTATTTCTCCATCGATTTTGAAGGGCAGTTTTTTCTGGGAACATCAGTCTAGATTGGAAGTCATTTTCTTTTAGGATCTGAAATATTATTTTCCATCATTTTATAATATACTTGATTAAAATATATTAGAAAATCCATTGAAATTCATCAGAAAGTACCTGACCTAAAATGGAAAGATAAATTAGAGAAAATAAATTAAAAGAACGCTCAAGTTCTAAGGAAAAGTACAAATTAAATTGATAAAGGTTTAATTAAGTCCTAGAAGGGGAACAGAGAAAAAAAATGGTGTTGAAGAAAAAGTTGAAGAGATAATTTTCAAGATTGTTAACAGTCATGATAAATTATGTACAGGTACTAATTCCCAGTGATGAATGTGATCATTATGTACACCTAAAATATACCAATAAAATTAATTTTAAAAATTATTAAACATGTAATATAAATTACTAAATAAGTGATAATAGGACAGTAAATCTAAACATTACAAATGTAAAGAAATAGAATAATGGTAATAAAATGAGGAAATACTTCATCACTTAATTCTAAACCCAAAGATAAGAGTTAAATTTAAAAACAAATTGTGATAGATTGTTAAACTTAAGAAATTGAGTTAATTCTTGTGTCAAGGAGCTATACTTAACAGATTTCCTTGGGGGAAAAGAATCATTGCATGCAAAGTACTATATTTATAAAATAATATGCAAAGTACTATATTTATAAAATAATACTTAATATTGGAAAATATACATTTAAAACAGGTGATACATGAGTTTGTCTATGTGATATATATATATATATATATATATATATATACATGCATATGTACATGTGCATCACATAACATGTGTGCATATGCAGAAGAATAGCATAAAAGGACCCATGATTGCAGGGTAGCCCTTTCCTTTGTGCCAGCAACAGCCATAAGGCCCAGAAAGAGCCAAGAAGCTAACCACTTCCTGTAAGCCAGTGACAGTCGTGGGCCAAGCTAGCCCTTTCCTGTGAGCAATGGTGGCCACAGGGCCCTGGAAGAGAACCAAAAAGAAACTAACCCTTTTCTGTGAGCCAGCAGGCATGGGAGCTGGTGTGATAGCTAATCAATGGTGTTAATTTGAATACAAAAATGCCCAATTAAATTATGCAGCATAGTTCTGAATATGGCTGAGCCAATTTATTGGAGACAGAAGAGCTAACTTAGGAAGGCTTGTTACATAAATTCTGCAAATGAAGAAATAAACTTTGCTTCTGTTACTTTGGAGAAGCTCCACCCTTCCCCTTCACCTTGAACATCATCACTTGGCATCCAGTGCACACTAGTCAGGTTCCATCACAGACCCTCAGCCTTCTGATATAGACTAGCACAGGACACTGCACCTGAGCTCCAGGATTTGGACTAGATTCTTTGGATCTCCAGTATACACATAGACCTTTTCTGCATCCTCCCACATCTGACCGTAAAGGTAGTCATTTTAAAGCAATCTTGCAAATTCTTATATACTTCTGTATCTCACATTGAACCTATTTCTCTAGTAATCAGTGACTAATATACTTGGCAATCCAGGTAATGTTTTCCCTAGATTATAGTGCTTAGGGTTTTAAGAGTGAAACTGAAGGTTTGGTGGAAACATCAAAGTTGCGGAACTTCTGCTGAGGAATGCTTCAGGGAGCAAGTGCATCCCACCCAACGAGAGACCATGTGGTTTGAAACAGGAAAGGGCATTGGGTCAGGTTTGCCCATACCCTTTGGAAATCAAAGCTTACCATATCTTGCCCTGGATGCTGGACATAGAGCTACAGGATTTAATATTTTCCCTACTGGTTTTTCGTGTTGGTTTCATTAGATTTCTTCGTATCCCCCTGTTCCTCACTTTTAGAATGGAATGTTTAAACTGTCCCAGTATATGGTGGAAATATTAACTTTTTTTCAATGTGTTTACGGCTGTAAGTTTACCATAATTGGCAGAGGAAACAATTTGTATAGAGACTTTTCAGCAATTCTAGAACTGGTAAAACATTGGCAAATCTCCAAGATTGACTAAATACATAAAATAGACATGTGCCTTTTGCAGATAAGCACAGAATGTTTAGATGTCAATATAAAATATCTCTTATAAGACTCATGAATTCAGGGGTGGGGTTGTCGAATGTGACTGGATCTGTATATGCTATATTCATCAGCAGGTTTATACAGTGATGTTCTCATCATTAATATGATTCTATATTTTGGGCTTTGGTTGGAAATGGATGATAGGGGTATGATCTAGAAGGATGTATTCTTTTCCCCAGATCTTTTTCTCTCTGCTTCCTAAGAGTCGCAGTTAAAGTAATTTTCCTCTCCCATGGCCTCCTTCCATACTATTTCTGTATGGTTGCTAAGCAATCATGAATTGAATCTCAGACTATGAGCCAAAATGAACCCCTATTCCTTTATATTGCCCGTGTCAGGTTTTTTGTATCAGAAGTGGAAAAAGGGGTAATAAATGACACAAGAATCCAATTGTGATAAAGAGAAGGACATGAAAAAAATCAAATAGAAGGGAAAAAGAAACAAAGCTTTTGTAAATAAAGAGAAGAAGAAAGGTTGAAGGGAGGAGAGGGAGAATGGGAATAAACAAAAAGCAAGATCTATCATATACTGATACAAATTCCCCATGATGAATGCTATCATTATGTGTATCTGAAATGGAACAATACAATTTTTAAAAGTATCTGTTTATGGTAAAATATTCAAAATATATGTATATTTATGAAGCTATGTTTAATACATAGAGAAAATGAATAAACTAATATTAAAAATAATCAGAATGAATGGCTGAGTGTTCATTCAAAACATTTGTGATATTTCGCATACATGTGCTTCCCCAAAACTCATCTATAGAAAACTTAACCCCCAAAACAACAGTATTAAGCCATGAGTTTGGAACTCTCAGAAATAGGCCAAATATTTTACAAGATAGGCCTGAGAGCACTTATAGTGTCTTTTGCTCTTTCATGATGTGAATGAATAGCATATGTCAGTTACAAAGAATAGATTCTCTCCAGACATTCAAGCTTTTGGTGGCTTAGCCCTGAATTTCCTAGTCTAGGCAATAAATTTGCTTAAAATACAAGCAATAAATTTAAGCAATAAAATTATTTTATGTATGTTACCCTAAAGAATACTCTTATAAGAAATATTTATAAGAATATTTTCATAACAGTAGTGACAGAAAAAAAAAAAAACAGTGCCTGAAATGATACTTCACAAGAAAAGATATGGATTAACAGGCTTATGAACATTGTTCAGCAATGACAGCCATCCAGAATTGCATATAAAATTAGTAAATAACTGTTGACAAATAATACAGTTGTTACTAAGTATTATGGTTTGTGTCTAGATGTCCCCCCCAAAGCCTCATGTGATCACAGGATTTTTTCAGAGATGACTAAATCTTATATGCAACTGATTTGTAATTCAATGCTGGGATGAAGGTTGTTGATATTAAGGGTGGGTGACTGTTGTACTGAAGTAGACTGAATACAATATCAGGGGCAGAAGTAGGCTTGTCTCACTCTCTCTTGTTGCTATTTCTGGCTTTTACCACCATGAACTGTTGCTCCTCTCTCACATGCCACCCTGCCTTGGCGCCAGCTAATTATAGACTGAAACCTCTACAAACCATGAGTGAAATAAAACTTTCTCCCTCTAATTTTGGGTGTTGAATATTTTGCCTCAGCAAAGAGAAAATAAAACATTAGGACAATGGGTAAAGATATTGTGGCATATTCATTTTTAAAAATATATCACTCTTTCTTTAATATTGAATTTAAAATTAACATTACAGCTTATACCTGATTGAAGCTCATATAATGCCCATGATCAGATAAGATCCTGCTTCACTTAGAAGCACTACACAGTACTTCAAATCAGTGACTGGGAGTGATTTTAACCATGAGCTCATCAATGAAAGCATAACAATGTGAAAAATGTAACACTAAGGGATCATAAAAAGGACACCTTTTTAAAGTTTGAAAGCTGAAAAAATATCTCTCAGGAGCCTGTGCACCAGGTCCCTCAGTTTTTTTAATAATAATGCATCCCAATGGTAGATGATGAAAATGCCCAACTGTGGGAAGCCGCCTATGATGGCGCCCATTTCCTGCTTCCGGGTTCTTCCCGGCCTGAACAAGCCCGCCAAATTGTCATGTCTGCCCAGTTACCCGTGATGCTAGCCTATCAGCTTGTTAGACGCGCTTCTCTGTGATTGGATACTGCTTCCCCTTATAAGAGGCTGTTCCTGCCCCCAACGGGCAGAAGAGGAACCAACGTTGAGGGTGGCGGACCTTGTTAGGTCCGGTTCGCTGTACGCAATAAAGTTTGAGAGCTGATCCTGCTCGAGTTTGGCCTCCTGTCTTCCGCGGCTCCGGTCATCTGGTCGCCCATACGGGAAAAAGGTAAAAGACTCAGCGACGTGCCTCTTCGGCCGGGAGGTGCGATTGCTGTCGCCTGTGGTACGACGGAGGACCTGGCCCAATAACAACGGAAGGCCGCGAGAACCTCTTCTCTTCACCCTGATCAGCTACATGAGATACAGCGGTTCCCGGGACAGGTGAGTACTGGGTCACCTGGGTTGGGTGGACGCACCTAACAGACTTTGAGCGCCACACGAGTGGACGCCGTTTTTTTTTTTTTTTTTTTTTTTTCTTTTCTTTTCCCTTTGCATCTGTTTTGCTTTCGCTTCGCTAATACAGCCCGACAGGCTTTTGATAGAGCTCGATCGGAATGCTCAGAGGAGCCCGGAGCCACTGCCGATTGTGGGTCTCCGGAGGACCCTCAGGGCTCTAATTCTGATTCTGATTCGGAAGGTTCAGAAGAGGAGGTTGTCTTCGCTAAACAGGACCCTCCTACACAGCTTAAAGAGGAATTCAGGGCTCGGGAAGATAAAAAGGGGAACCAAACACCACCCTGCCCGAGCTACTCCGCCTTACGGGAGGAGCTTAAGCCCTTCCGCCCTTTGGCAATATCAGGAAAAGATCTCCCGAGCCTAAAACAAATGCTAAGACAGCTGGTTTCCACCCTCAGAGCCGCTAATCTGCATATTGCCCCAGACAAGATCCAACAATCAGAGATAGCCCGATATTTAGGGACAAGGATCACCTCCTCTCAGGTATCACCATTAAAATTGGTCATCAGGCGCGATACTATCCTAAGTTTAAATGACATGCAAAAATTAATTGGTGATATCAATTGGATCAGGCCATATTTGGCCTTACCTAATAGCAAGCTAAAACCCTTGTTTGACTTACTTAAGAGAGACCCTGACTTAAATTCACCTCGAAAGCTCACGCCGGAGGCCGAGACGGCACTACAAGCTGTGGAACGGGCCCTGACCACGGCCGCACTAAGGCGTATCAATCCAGAAAAGATCTTCGCCTTGTGCGTTCTCAAGACAGCTAGACAACCCACGGCTGTCATTTGGCAACAGGGACCCTTGCTTTGGGTCCACCCAAAAATGTCTCCTGCTAAGGCTATTGACCATTATCCAGATGCGGTCGCTTCCCTTTCTCTAGAGGGCATCTCACGAGCCATACAACGCTTTGGGGTGCCTCCTTCCTCCCTACATGTACCATAACAAATTGAGACCTTAACAACATGCCTGGATTCCTGGGCGATCCTTCGGTGTACTTTCCAGGGAACCATAGATAATCAATTCCCAAAAGACCCCCTGCTCCAGTTTGTCACCATGCATCCTGTGATCTTTCCTAAGGTCACGTCCCCACACCCCATAGCTGGAGCTCCAATAATATTTACAGACGGCTCCAAGTCAGGCATAGGCGCATATGTGGTTATGGGTCAAGAGCCAAAAACTATCCAATTCACTCCAGACCAACCCCAGGTGGTCGAGCTCCAGATAATACAGGAAGTCTTACGTCGTTTTCCAGGTGATGTTAACCTCCTGTCGGACTCCAAGTATGTGGTAAATGCTCTCCAAGTTCTGGAGACGGCGGGTCCCATTAAGCCTTCTTCAACGGTAGCCTCCATATTCCTAGGTATTACCTGGGCCCTTGGCGGAGGGCAATGCCTTGGCAGACTCGGCCACGCGCCCGATATGGGTCTTCACCTTTCCCAACCCTCTGGAAGCAGCCCAAAAAATTCCATTCTCAGTTCCATGTTAATGCCTGCACCCTCATGGCGCGCTTCAACATCACGAGAGCACAAGCACGAGAGATTGTACGGTATTGCCCAGCTTGTGTGATCTCTTCACCCCAACAATCTATTGGCATTAACCCAAGAGGACTGTGCCCCAATCATATTTGGCAAATGGATGTTACACACATCCCAGAATTCGGAAAACTCAAATATGTACATGTTTCGGTTGACACCGCCTCCCAGGTTATGTTTGCTTCGGCAGAACCTGGAGAAAGGGCCACCCATGCTATTAATCATTGTCTGGCAGCCTGGGCTGCTTGGGGAAAGCCCAATATATTAAAAACAGACAATGGTCCTGCTTACACCAGCAAAACTTTTGTAACATTCTGTCAACAAATGGATGTTGTCCTTAAGCATGGCATTCCATATAACCCTCAAGGACAAGGCATCATTGAACGGGCACATCGGACACTCAAGGGTGTCTTACAAAAGCAAAAAGAGGGGATAGGCCACGGCCTAACGCCCAAAGGAAGAATATCATTGGCACTCTTTACCATAAATTTTCTCAATTTAAACCACAATAATCATTCCCCTGCCATGGAACATAGCAATCCGTCCCCAACCGACAAAGGGCTGGTTAGATGGAAAGATGTCCTTACAGGACAATGGATGGGCCCGGATCCAGTGATTAGCTGGACCCGAGGTGCGGTTTGTGTCTTCCCACAGGAACCAGGTCGCGAACCGCTGTGGGTCCCGGAAAGATTGATGCGAGCAGTAAACTCCCCACCAGTTCCTGATAAAGCACAGGAGGATAAGCCCGCGGACACAAGTCAACTCGACCCTTCTGGGACCGACGCTCAGCGCCCGAGACCATCTACAAACTAAAATGTCTGGTTTGGAGCTTTTTCTATTCTGTGGGTTCCTATTAATCACCCCTGTGATATGCTCAGATTCCACAGAACCCCACCACAATATCTTTGGGGTCCTTGGCACCACCCGCCCACATTGGCACCTTTTTCGGCGGCCTCGCCCGCCTCTGGATCCTGATTGCCGTGGCCTTCCTAGTGGGGCTTGTGGTTATTAAATGCTTGTTAGATCGCCTATCACAGCTATGGCAGCCATGCAAATGGCAGCAGGTGGCCCATCAGGCCAGCAGGCCGCCGCATATCTCCTTCACATTGCAGAACATCAGCTATAAGAGCTGAGTGGGCAAGCCAATGACGGGTAAGACGGGGAAAAGCCCTCCCGGTCAACCTAAGACAGGCTCCACTCAGATATACATGGCCTATAAGGCCAGGGGTCCCTTCTGGAGTCAAATTATTGGCATTGAGATGCGAGACCAAGGGTACTGCAGTGCCATCCGCCCCAAAGGTTGGGGGGAAGGCAGGAATGAATGTCTATATGCATCCAGGTTCGGTTCACAAAAGCCTGGCCCTGCGAAAAAATGAACCACTCACCTTGAGCATGGTCCTGGCGCAAGGATATGCACAAAACAGGGTGATGCACAGCAGGGTATAGACCTCTACATTCTCTCATGCCTCGGCCTACAAGGTAGGCCCACTCCTAGGTGTCTAACAGCAACAAGGTCATAGACACCTTGGAGGGACCCACAGACCATCCTATTTTAATAAATAAAAAAGGGGGAGATGTGGGAAGCCGCCTATGATGGCGCCCATTTCCTGCTTCCGGGTTCTTCCCGGCCTGAACAAGCCCGCCAAATTGTCATGTCTGCCCAGTTACCCGTGACGCTAGCCTATCAGCTTGTTAGACGCGCTTCTCTGTGATTGGATACTGCTTCCCCTTATAAGAGGCTGTTCCTGCCCCCAACGGGCAGAAGAGGAACCAACGTTGAGGGTGGCAGACCTTGTTAGGTCCGGTTCGCTGTACGCAATAAAGTTTGAGAGCTGATCCTGCTCGAGTTTGGCCTCCTGTCTTCCGCGGCTCCGGTCACCCAACAATATAAATTTAGGGGGTCACAAACAAGATTAATGTTTTGGTCAACTGTTAAATTTGGAATACAAGAATATGAATATTGACTGCTCATCCCTGCAAATGAAAGACATAACTACTACAATGCCCAGCTGTCTAGTAGGGTGCTCACAATCTGACTCAGTTCTGACATTTTCCATGCTATAGGAAAGGGGCTATTGTTTATGTGTCTGAGACTACTGCAAATGGAAATATTTTGAGACAGAAGAGTAGTCCTCTATCAAGAGCCTATTTATAGAATTTAAAACAGAGATTTATTTAACATGTTTGGCTAAGTATCACTTTGCTCCAAACAGATGTCTATTTTAACTTCCTTCTTTCTTTAATAATTTTTAATTTTTCTTGGAGATCATTTTATTCTTTTCTTATCCATTTTCTATATCCTAAGTTGAAACATGAATTCAGAATTTTGGACAAATCTTCTTTGACAGTTAAGTATTCATAATAAATACTAGAATCATTATCTAACACAAATATAAATTGAAAAAGAATGTTTCCCTCCTTGCCATTAAACAACATTACATAATATTCTAGGGCTATTAAATGTATGTGTTGTTTTTATTCTCATTTTGGTTTATCTGCAACAACTCTATGTAATCAACACGTAGACATTTCTTAAGTGAGGTAGTCTTCTATGGATCAAAAGTGATCATTCAATGATAAAATGAATACTCAAAAAACAACTCAGGATTCCTAATCCACATTTCCTTTTCCTCTTAAGTAAACTTTTAATTCATAGCAGTATTTAGGATATAAATATTTGTATTTTCTAAAATTATCTACCAATGAACAGATAAATGAATAAAGAATATATATAAACTGAAAAACTTTAAACTCCAAGAATTAATACAATTCTGTTTACAATGAAATAGATAGAACTAGAGTACGTTAAATGTAATAAGCCACAAACAGAATGGCAATTATTTTATGTTCTCTCAAATAGGTAGAAATTAACAAAGAAATAAAATTTTACCGGGAAACAGAGTAGTGACTACTAAAGATGTAGTAAAAGTCAATATAGGAAGCTAAATTTAATCAATGTATGCTATATGTATACATTCAAATATTGCACTGAGCCCATTGATATGCACATTTTGTATATATTAATAACTGAAGTTTAATTTAGTTTAAAAATCATATTTTAATCTTCAGTAATACCACATGGTCATGTGTCATTTTACTACAATTTTAAAACTATTTAAATTCTACTTTGGTTTTGCTTATTCCTGTTTGTTTAAAAATTTTATCATTATACAACTCTTGTTAAGTGCTCAATAAATTCCTTAAGAATTGGGATTGCAAGGAAATGGAAACAGAATAACAATGATGAGATTAGTCTGATCCAGGAAAGCATTCGGTCCATAACTTTTTCATTTTATTCTCCTATGGATGATGGTTCCAATAAAATAATAGAACTAATATGATATTTTTTTCAGCATAAAAGCAAATATATCATACACTAGTAGTATATTCATTGTTACTTTTATAGTTATAGCTTGTATCATAAAAGTATTGACTATGTAAGTTTAGCTTCCTAAAATTCTTGAAGACTTGAAATTACTAACATCATGAAAGTAAATCATCTGGGAAATCATTAATTTCCTTTTAGTTAAGCACTAAAGTTGGTTCCCTTATCAGCAAGTCACAGAAAAGATTTTGGTTTCAAAATATCCACCAAGACCAATTAGTTAGTGATACTGATTAGCAAACAGTATTACAAATTCCACACTGCAAACTTTGTGCGTGTGTCTATGTGAATGTGAGCGTGTGTAGGGGAATACTGGGAGGTGAACCCATATCTTCGTATTTATCTACATTCTCACGCATTTTATTTTAATAATTTTCTTTTTTAACTGTTTTATTTTATTTTAATTATTTTATTTTTTGAGACAGGCTTTTATTAAATTGTCCAACATAGGACCTGTAACCGTGATTCCCCTAGTTCAGTCTCCTAGAGCACTGGGAGTACAGGCATGCACATTGCAGTAATAGCTGAAGCAAAGTGAATGATGAGAATTGTCCTGAGGACAGTCAGAAATGTCTTTTCTGGCAGTTTCCTGAGAAGAATCTATTAAAGTGTCCTCAAGCAATTGGGGTGTTAATTTATCTCATCAGAAGTAGATGTGGAGTTTTTCTTCCACCGGGAGAGAAAACACATCCCAGTTTGCAAAGAATTTCCTGAACATCTACGAGACTTTTCTGAACATTTCCATTTTAATTTGCAGGATCCCACATCTTGCCTATCGTTGTTTTTCATTTTAATAGTTGTCATGTGGTATAATTCAGCTAGTGACAGAGTAAGAGTATGACTTTCATTTTCAGTGGACTCAGCTAGAAACTACAGGAGAGAAATGTTGCCTTCAGGGAATCCATAAAAGCTTTCAGATTATTTAGTTGGTGATTAAATTGAGAATTCAAAATTCCTGAACATATCCCTTTGTTTTTCACACTCTCTTAGCAACACTAAAGGCAACCATGCGATAGCATTATATTTTTAGCATGCCAAAACTAATCTGAAGTATCATATGCACTTTCAATGAGATTCTTGACCTTTTTTAAGTGATTGACTGAAAGTCTCTAATGATGATATTTTATATTTCTATTCTGAGATCATGCTGTGGATCATCTGCACTCTTCATTATGCCACAGACATTCTCATTTTCAAAACAATCACTTGTGAGTGAATTGTAAAATCCCTAAAACCAATATAGAAATCCCATCTTTCATTACATTCTTATAGAATTCTTCTCAGTATAAAATTCTGTTTTAGCCTACTTATTTATTGATTGATTGATTGAGGCAGGATTTCACTATGATGCTCTTCAGGTTGTTCATATAGCCCATGTTGGCCACAAATTTGCATCAATCCTTCTGCCCCAGCCTCCCAAATGCCAGAATTACAGGTATCTGTCACCGTACCTGGCTGTTTTAGCCTCTTTATAGATGGATGGAAAGATAGATTTCTCTTTCTGTATATGTATTTGTATTTATATTTATATTACCTGTGTAATAATCTATAAATATGTACAGAGAAATCTAATTTTATATACATATTTTATTATAGAGATTATTATAAACATTTATGTAGACCTGTAAATAAATATACATATATAGAAAGATTTATTACCACTTTTATTGTCTATATAAAGATATTTTTATAAATCATTCAATCATGATTATAAGATTAACAGGTCCCCAGATTTGCATATGGTAGGCTACACATTTAGGAAAGATGATGGTGTAAGTTCCCAATAGAAAGCATCTTGTGTGAGGACCAAGAAAAATCAGTGTTTGCAATTGAGTATAAAGTCAGAGAAAGATCATTTTTCTAATTCATGCCCTTAGGAGGAGCTTCTTTTTACTTGCAGGAAGTTGAAACTTTATTTGTACTCAAAACATCAGTTGCTTTGATTAAAGACCACTTTTATTCAGAATAACAATCAGCTTTATTTTGTTTTATTTTGAAGAGAAAAAATTAAAAATAAAAATAAAGCATAGTTTCAAAAAAGTCTGGTAGGATAAGGAATGTGTAACCGGTTGTGATTGATTAGTTGTAAACCCCACTGCACTCAGATCAACTCAATGTACTTTATTCTGCCTGTTGAAAAGAATGTGAATCTAATACTTAACTTTTCATACAGACATGCTCAGACTATTGGACTAAATGCCTGGTCACTCTATGGCATCCCCAATGTGATACATAAAATCTACCACAGTATTATGCATGTTATAATTATTTTATCAATGAAAATTTTACCCAAATGAGTAGAATTGGTCCATTTATATTTATTGTTTATTAAATGTTGGATTACTTCTATTACTTTTAAAATCACCTCTATTGTCTTTGTGCTATATTATTATTTCAAATCTATCTTTTGATATGATTAAAGAGCTTTATTTAATATTCATTCTATTTCTTGTTAATAATTTAAGGTGTAAATATCCTATTGGTTTTTATTTTCAGAAAATTGATTTATTTAACATTTGCTAAAATTAGCTAATATACCTTTAAATATTTTTCCTTAATAAGAACAAAGATTTTAAAAGTATTTATTACTGTCCATATTTTATAAAGAAGCTGAGGCTAAAGCATACCTCTGACTTGCACACAATTTTAGATGTCATTGTTAGACTTTTAGGTGGAGTTATAGTTCTAAAATATGTATTTTTTACTGACATGTGTATGAATTTTTCTGTGCACATGGGTTTATTGTATTTTACAGTGAATATTTCTTTTGAGTCATACTTTTAGAAACTTTGCTGAAAAAATCACCACCGTTTAATCCTCTTTGCAGTTGTGATGTAAACATATTATATAATCAAATAAACTGTATAAAATTAAAGATTTATGATACTCTGTCTTTACATTGTCAGTGTTACATTTTTTCTGATGATTATTATAAAATGAAATTCATAGGTATGCATTTAAATTCATTTTATGAAAATCACTTAAATATGCTCTAATTAACATACCTGAAATGGAGGGAATAAATTAATTTTAATGAACTCATAAATCTGTAACAGGATAATGTTTTCTAATATTGCATAGAAATTAATGTGAAATCAATGTGATACTTTCTAAACAACAATCATCAAAAGTGCAGTTTCAAAAGTGGCTTTCATTGTCTTTGTTCTCCCTTAGACACAGCCACACCTTGTAAGAAAGCAAGTATGTGTGTAATTCATATACTTGACCCAGATGGTGAAATCTAATTGTGACTGCAATATCAGCCTAAATTACCCCATGCTGCTATGAGTGTTTCAAATGTGCTGTACAATGCACAGTTAACAAGAATAAAGCAATACTCAATTCAAACATTTCCCGAAGAAGTGAGCATGAGGGGCACAATTTGGATCTGGATTCAGAGAATGTTCATTAGAACTACTGACTATTTTGCACAAGTAAGGGTTTTGATATTGCTCCTGTGGTTTTCATGTTACTATGGCAATAACTATTGTCACTAATCATATCTAATGCATTTCTAATCTACAATATTTAATTACACTCACCCACATTGAAAGGATTTAACACATCTTGTCAGTTAATTCTTGTGAGACACTTTCAATTAAAAAATGCAATGTAAGACCTAATTAACAATATATTTTTTCAATGTGCATAAAAATATATAAAAAATTAACATATCCTACAGCCTTTCTTGAAACTAAAAACTCTTAGATACTAATGCTTTCTTTTTGGTCTCTCTTTCAAGTATCTTCAAAAGATCTGTCTATTTTCTGGTCCTTTAATTTTTTCAACTTTGTGTTCAACAATTTTTTCTCCCTTTCTTTTATTAGAAGAAAACTCACACTAAAGTTTTGAAAACAATATTGTGGTTAGGCCACTTTTAAATAAAAAATAAGAAACTTCTAATTTATCACTGAACACAATTTTTGAATGTGCCATTCAGTATAATCCTTTATTCTTGGGGAAAAATTACTCCATTAATTTACCGGTGAAACTGAAAAGTCAAATGTAAAAAACAATATTTTTGGGAGCTAAATGGAATGTTAATTTCGTTGTTGCATAGAAATAAATGTAAATAAAATCACAGTGATACTGGATATAGCATTTGGTCCAGGTCTCTAAGTAGTAACATAATCATACTTGGTCTTGGAATTTGGATAAGTCAATTTTCAAGAAAATATGTATATGGATTCTCTAAATTAACAGTGATGGTGTAAGTTTTCCTTTTGTCTCTAAGGAAACTTCATAGACACATCAGTCCTAGTTACACAATTCTAAAAACCAATACGACTATTATACATAATCCGTAATAATAATACACAGACATAGTCCTGAATACTAAAAGTAGGTAAGAGTATAAATCCGAATATCTCAGTCATTAGCAAAGCTCCATCTCCAGCCAAGATAATATTCTTGGAGAAGTCAGTCTGCTCTGCATCGTCTTCCAAGACATTCAGTTATGCCATCTGTTTTCACGGTCAAGGGTTTCACCTAAGGGAAACAACAATAGGAAACTTCATGGATACACAGGTAGCTGATGGTGAATGCTCGAGAATTGCATAGATATTTGACTATGTGCCCCAGTAACCAGATCATATACAACTTCAGACCAAAATGTCTTCTCCTTTGAGCAACAGGTTAAAATAACTACTACTGCAAATATTCTGAATCTCATAAAATTCAAAGATAGGTAACTTAGACTTGTTTCAGTGACATAACAATAGGAGTTGGATAATTAGGGATGCTTCAGCAGTCTTAAAAAGATTAAAAGGTGTGTTGTTAGTATTCTGCAACTATGGTTTTATAAGCTGTAGTTTTACATTTGAAATAGATAATTCACAATTTGTGATTTTCTTATTTAGTTTTAATAAGCTCAAGTTCTATCTCAGCCAATTTAAATAAAAATATACTTCTACAATGGTTTATGAGATGATAGTCTTTATACACATACATTTGCATATATGATGCCTAAATCTAAATATGTTAGGTTGTTAAAAAAAGTCAAAAAGGAAATAAAACAAGAATGCATTTCAGTGAAAAATAACATTTAAATTAGTGTTGGTTAGGAAAAAACAGTATTTTTCTCAGGTAGAAATATTTATTAGATAATTTTAAATGATTTTTACTAAAATAAGATTTTCCTTCAATATATGAAAACATTGAATGTGACTGTATTCTAAATTTTATAAATCTGTCTGTCTAGCTGTATATCCGTTTACGTAGCAATATCTATTCATCCACTCAGATAAGTGTATGATGTTGAAATTTAGTGTAATTCTTCTGTAGCCAGGTCTTTAGCATATTTTGTAGCATTTCCAAATTCTCATAATCATTGCTCTGTCTCTAAACAGTGAAAAATTTCAAAAATATGTAGCATCATTAATTAATGTGTTTGCAGTTTAGATTTAGTTGACTTAATGGAAAGTTGCCTTTTCTGCTTTCATACAAACTTCAAAGGTCATCAGGCTTAGCTCAGTAAGAGCACTCTGCTGTATATAACCTCTAAGATTTACTCCTTACATTACTGAGCTAACCTAGATGTTTTCTTCCCATGCCTCTGGCAGGGAGAGCCTAAATGAGCATTTGAAGTTGAATGCAGTGCATTTCCCAAAAGCTGCTCACTTTCTCTAGATTTCCTGAAGTGGATAGTCACTTGTGCTCTTTAATATAAATACAAGTTGTCAAATTGTAAAACAAAATAAACAAAGCTTCTTGTATTTATGCATGTTTTGCTGAATCTGTATTAGAAATAAGACACATAGGACATTAATATGCTGTATTTTGTGTCATTTACACGTTCATTTATTTTCCCTCTTACAGTCTCTCACGAGCTTTTCCTCTGGTATAAGGAGTAACAAGAGAGGCAGTGTCAGGCACCCTTCTTCTGTTTTAAGTACCCATGGGGAAGAATTGAGTAAGACAACCTAGGTATGATGTTTGTGTTACATTTTTGGAAATGCTTTATTACAACGATATAAAAGAAATATCTATTGTGAGAGTACAAATTTCAAATGAGCATTACATTGAATTTTTATGGTTTGAACACATTAGATAGTAACCTAATAACTCAAGATAAAGAGTAACTTCAGATTACCAAAATCCTTCTTCATACTACCTTTCAAATTTTGTAGCTCCTGAAATTTCACAAATTTTCCAACTACCAACTCATTTTGTCTGTTGGTGACATTTATATAAATGGGTCATACACTATAGATTTCTTTTGTGTGCACTGTTTTTTTTTAATATTGTGCCTGAGTAACTTATGGCTTATGCAATTATATTTCATTATCTTCCTTTGCAGTATATTGTTCCATAATCCTTAGAATCCTTATATCACACATTCCCCATTCTATGAACTGCAATGATAATTTTAGTTATTTTCATGTTGAGATTTAGCAAAAAGAAATTAAAATGTTAATACTTGGTTTCCACTTCTGAGTTGAAGGAAAAGATATACATTTTCTGTTTTGTCTGCTCAATAAAACTAACATTTCCCATTTTCATATATAAAGTAAACATAAGAACAATTTGAAAGATACAGTGGTGAAGAAATTCTAGAATCCTGTGTTATCTGGAAATCAACCTTTCTTTGTTAAAATACTATATCCAGGGTCAACTGTGCTGCTATTCCCCAGTGCTGAGTTCAAGAGCACTGTTGTATTCATGGAAGGTTAAACTTAGAGACAATATAAGAAATATAGAAATAACAATAAACATTTTAAATGGCATGAGTAGCAAAGAAAAGCCACCAGGGAGCTAAGCTGAGATACAAGCACATTACAGGTTGGTTCTAAGGGAAACACATGTCCTTCCAATTAGGCTTCTGGGTTGATAACAACAGTTTTAATGCAAATAATAAACTTTGAGGAGGAATAATTTTGTTTTACAGAAACTATTATGATGCTAGATTTTCAACAGTAAGAAGTCAATAATTTTATGGTTGTAATTAATATCATCAGATTTGTCCGGAGGTATTACTCACTTTTGCATTGTAACAATGACCATGATAGAGTCAATGACATTATGATAAAATGCATTTAAATTTATTAATTTCTATATAAAACTTGAATAAACTCAAATTAATTCCAATTATTGGCCACTAAACTCATTAAGCAAGCTGACTGCATAAATACAAGTATTCTGAGTTTAAGATAAGAAAAATAGAATTCATTGTTTGACATAAAATTCCTAAATCTGAAAAGGTTTTTAACTTCTTACAGCTTCTATTTCTTGGTATTGTCAAAGTCGTTTCTGGGTCACACAGGATTGTCATGACAATGAAATTAAATGAGTTAGAAATATATTTTCAACAATAAAATGCTAAATAAATGCAGCATGTGAAGTAAAATGAAAACAAAGATTTTAAATTTGTTTACAAGGTTTGAATTTTGCTTCATTCTGTTATTGACATAGTCGCCCTCTTTCTTTATCCATCAGTTTGCCAGACATAGAGATAGAATTTTAAGTAACTTAAAAAAAATACATACTCACTATGTGTCCTTTTAGACAACTTAAAAGAATTGCTTCTATTTTGTATATTTCTTTAAATTTGAATATTCCATTATAAATATTGGACAATTACCACAAGTTATAAGCATTAGTGTGATTATAATTTGATAAATCAGGACATATATTTATTTTATTTTCTATATTATCCTAAATTCAGATGTTCTCTGACTCTGAGTACTGACAATGTTTAAACTAAAACCTAATGTGATATATGCAATGTGTTCATGAAGATATGGAAAATCATCCTGTATATTTTATTTTACTGAAGTCATAATTATTCAATTTATCCTTGTTATGTTTTCTTTAAAAATGAAATTGCACTTTTTAATGTTACATGCATCCTAAAAGAAGGCATTCAGAAGCTCCGGTAAACTGTAACAGATCCGACTTGTCATAGCTTTGCAGTCTATCATAAGATTTGACCTGAGATGGAGATTTTATGTTTCTGTACATTCGTCTGATTTTAGAACCACTACTTTTCCTGGCTTTAAGCATAATGACAAATATATAGAATCACATTTCTCAAATATGACTTTATGAATGCAAGCTTTGAAATCCATCTTTCTAACAGGATCACTTTTAATTGAAAATTATTCTGCATTGCAGTTCAGTATTCTCATCACTACTCTTAGCTCAAAAGACTCCTAATTCACTATAGTAGCATTTCCTAGATTACTTTTCTCCAGAACAACTCATGCAGTATGTCCATTACCAAATCTCTACAATTTAAATCATATATTTCTGTGCATGAGAAACTAACATACAAGTAGTTAAGTGATTTATTCTTTAAGAGGTATTGCTGCATTCTTATTGCAGTTAGTAAAGAGTGGGGTGTAATAGTAATCATTTATTTCATGAACTGCTAGTTTTGAAACAAAGTTATGTTATTTAATTTTTATTATGAAATAATAGTTAAATTTTGCTAAAATTAATTTATTACATTCTAAATAGGAAGAAGATGGCAAGAAACAAGAAGAAATTATTATGTTGGTAATGACTCATAGTTCTTAAATGGCATTTTTAGTATTTTCTTCCTTCAAGAGTGTAGAATTTCTGTCATGAGCTCCCTTGTGGTGGGTAAAATGTTTGCACCAACCTGGTTTATGTGTAGAAGTGATATAAATAATTTTCAGGATGGATATATTCATGTTCTGCAAGAAACTACAATTATCACTCTTCTTCTTACCCACACACATACTCATAAACCTTGATTCCAAAGAAAAGTGATGTAGATCATTCTCTAGTTGAGAAAAGCTGGATATGTAATATTACAAGAAAGCAGCATTTGTTATAAAACAGTAAGTATTTGAATTGTTATCCTGTCTTTTTTATTCCCAATATCCACTTTAGGTTTTTAGTACATGTTTCCTGTGTACAATAACTACTTTCATTTTGAGTATTTTGTACCTGTAAATATTAGATATATTATTATCTAACACCTTAGATATATTATTTTATGACTGCTTCCTGGCCCTTCCTCTTGCATTCATCTTCTGGACCCCTTCCATTTACAAAGGACCTATTTGCTGGTTTCTTATTATCTATCTTGTATTTTGCTGTTTATTTATTTATAAATTCAATTTTTCATATGAAAGAAACCATACAATATTTAACCCAATCTACCTATAATGAAGAAAACTGAAACAGTGGCTCTGTCACTAAGAAAACACAACACCATGCAATATGTAGCCCTAGCTAGGAGGTTAGTGGTGAACTATGAAGGATATTTTTGATAGAAAAGAGACGAGTAGTCACATATGTTATTCAGTTAAGAAATAATTGAACAGAATACCAGCTGTGGTAGCATGGAAGGTGGTTAAAAAGTCAATGCACTCCTTCCTTCAACAGAAGAAATTGGAAAACATAAAGTTAATTGTATGTATTGATTGTGTTAAATGAACCTGAAAAGGGATTACAGGCTTTAGATGAGTTTTCCAGAGCTCAATGTGAGAAAAATTCCTAGTTATACAAACCTAAGTTTGGTAAATGTAGTCTAGAAACTATGGAACATTTGACTTCGGAGAGGAGAATAGTTTCTACATTGTTAAAAATAACATCGGTCAGTTTTCTAATGTTCAAGGCTAATTAATTTCTACTCTTTGACTAGCACAAAATCAAGGATGTATCGGTAACTCTTATTATAAAAATATCAGAATACATTAAGGAGGGGTAACTATGGCAAAATATAAATTGGATGGTTGGATGTTCTCCTCATATTGATAAAATGAAGGTAGGTTTCTTTGAGTTTATTTCTGATTCCAGGCTCCGACTTTCTTTTTCTTACAGTGCTTCAGAAAATTTTGTAGCTATCCATTCTTTTCTGCCCTTTGTGAGACATGGTTTCTCTCATCCTCCTGTCAGTTTTCACCAGGTTTGGTTTTCTTAAGAACACTGCTGTCATGGTTTGTTTGTGTGTCCCCCATGACTCATGAGTTTGCATTGTTCATTTGTGATGGTTTATTGTATAGTGCTTGGATTGATGGTGTCAGTGCTCCACCCACATAGGGGTGGAGCCAGGATGTGATGTAATGGCAGGAAGAAGGTGTGTCTCTCTCTTTGCTGGTTCGAGTTTGCTGTTGCCGGCTGCCATGAACTGCAGCCCAGCCATGCCTGCCTGTCTTGGAGCCAACTGAGTGTGGACTGAAACCTCCAAAAACTGTAAGAAATAAACCTTTCCTTTCCCAACTTTGAGCTTCAGGTATTTTGTCTCAGCGACGAGCATAAAGTAACTAAGACAACTGCTATCATTTTCTCTTAAATATAACAATCATAAACGTATGGATTACCTGTCTTGTGTTCTGTGAGATGGTCAGGGTTTCACTTTGGTAAGCAGCAGACAGCAAAACTACCCATTTCCATGAAACCTCATATTAAACCATTTATATTTTGTATATTCACTATTCTTACAAATCGACTGCTTTTTGTTCCAGTCCCTCTCTTATTATAAATAATGTTGAATAAATTCTCCATGTCCATCTTAACCATTTGGCCCATTTTATGAAAAACTGTATCAAATGCAAAAATAATATAAGGAATTAAATTAGAAAGTAAGTAAGTATTGTTTCCCTTTCAATTTCATTAAAGAGCTTGAGAAGTACTGGTGTTACATCTTCTTTAAATTTCTTGTAGAATTCAGCAGTGAATATGTCAGGGCCAGGACTTTTCTTTATTGGTAGCTATTCATCTACATCTTAGATTTAGTTGCCTGATATTGTTTTACTTAGAATTTTTGTATCTTCTTGACTCAGTTTTGGTAATTCATATGTATATATGAATGTATCCACTTATTTTACATTTTCTATCTTATTAAAATACAAAATTTCTGAGTAAGAATATATGATATACTGGATTTCTGCAGAGTTTACTGTGATTTCATTCCTAATTGTATTGAGACTTTTCTTTCATTTTTTGATAACTTTCAATAGAATTTGTCCATTTCATTAAATCTTTCACAGGACCAACTCTTCAGTTCACTGATTTTTGGTATTGACTTTTTAGTCTTCACAATAATAGTTTCTGCTCTGATCTTGATAATTTCCTCCCTCATACAACCTTTTGACTTAGCCTGCTCTTTCTTTTTTCTAGAAGTTTGAGATTCACCATTAAATTGTTTATTTGTGCTTGTTCTGTTTTCCTGACATGGGCAATCTTTGTTATAAATTCTTTCTTAAGGCCACTTTCATTGCATCTCATAAGTTCTGGTATGTCATTATCATTTAACTGTAGACAATATCTAATTTCTTCTTTAATTACAACTGTGACACATTAGCTGTTCAGAAGGTGGTATTTAATTTCCATGTTTTTATGAAGTTCTGGTTTCTTTGTCATTGAGTTTCAATTCCATTGCACTATGCTCTGTTAATGTGCATGGGACAATTTCAATTCCTTTGCTTTTACTTTTTTGTAGTTTAGTTCCTGGGCTGATGCTTATAAATGGCCCATCGTGGGTTGTTTTATTTCTAGTGTTTAGAATCCTTAAGAAATGACCACTTCTCTGAAGTATCTTCCAGATATAACTGATTTTAGGATTTTGAGTGTGTTTCAAGCTTCTAGCTCTTCAATTTGTTGTAATGAGAAGTTGCTGCTGTTTGGCCCAGCCCTTAGTTCAATGGGACTGTATCACAGTATTTTTTTGTGATCTTTAGTCAATGTTAGTCTTTGAATACAAGGGAGAACAGCTATTTAGAACAGTTATGCCACCCTAGTGGTACCATCAGTAATGATAATATCATCAAACACAATCTAAAAAATGATAAAATGAACTAACCATTAACTTGACATCTTTAATAATAGGATACCTTTAATCATAGTTTTGTGATTATGTAACAAAATCTAAAGCAAACCAGAAAATTATAAGCAGTATATGTCTTTAATACATCATTTTCTTTCCCAGTGGTTAATATTTAAGCTGGATTATAGAGTAAGAGGCTCTATAAGGGACTCAAAGACCAGCTATTCAGCCTTTTTGATGAATCTGACCAACAATATGTGTGGAACATAGGTAATGATGCAATTAACTAGAAAATACATCTCTACCATGATGAAGAGCTTTTATTTAAAAGTACCTCAATATATAACCTATAGAAAATTTAAGTTTTGAGGAACTATAAGCAAAACATATTTTAATTTTCTGCCTTTTAAGTAATTTTTAAAAAGTTTATTCTCATTAATACATATAATTTACACATATTTATGAGGCCAAATGTGATTGTTTATTAATCTGTGTGTTAGGCAGCTATTAACAATGCAATCAATATATATATCACCTTAAATTTCTATTATTTCTTTATGGTGAATGTATGAAAAAATTCTCTCCTGTTTATTTTGAGATATCTATATACAATGTCCTTATAGTTTAAAGCAAGAAAAAATCACGAAACTCTCATGTGATCAGAGGGTGGACTTTTTAAAGGTGATTGGGTGCTTTGGGTGCTGTACTTACCTATGCGGGTTACTCTAAAAAGTAATTCAGGGTTAAGACCATGGGGCCTGGACAAAAGGTGATAGGTCAGTGGGGACCTACCTGAAAGGTTTTCTCTCTCCCAGCCCCACCCTTCTGTCTGTTTCCTGGCCACTATTATGTGAGTAGCTGTTCTCTCCCCCGCCATGATGCCTCTGCATTGGCACTAAAATGAACTAAATGCGTGAGCCAAAATAATCCTCTCTTTTAATTGTTAGTGTCTGGTATTTTGTCTCAGCAGTGAGAAAGTGACTAAGACAAGTACATTACTGGTAACCATATTCACCCTGATTGTAACAGAACATCCGAACTTATTATTACAATCAAACTATTGTATGCACTGACTGACCTCTTGCCATTTATCCTACTGTCACCACTCTGCTCTGTCTCTGAAGACCAATATTCTGTCTCCAAATTTTATGAAATTAACTTTTTAGGTTCTACTTATAAGTGTACCATGTGATGTTGTTTTGTGTGTCTGGAATTTCTCAGGGAGAATTCTATTGAATTCTAAATTGTGGGAGGTATCCCTCAGGGTTCTATATGATACAGATGTGACAAGATAGATTTTGTTTTAAATTCATGTGCTGTATGATGCCAACATTTGTGATGAAAATTAACGACACAAAGCCTTACTCTCACAATTGTGATATAGGTCTTGCATCCTCATGTGGTAAGTGCTGTTTACACTAGGATTTTGTTTGAATTTATTTTCAGTTTTTGCGTGGAAGTGAGGGGACTCCTGACACTTAATGAATGATGCATTGTAGACAAAATTGTAAACTAATGACATAGTTTTACCTTCCTACAGTAACTCTTTCAATAGCATTTTTTTTAACTTACTCTGTTGAATATGTTCACTCAGTGAAACAGAACTAGAGGAAAACTTTTCACTCATTAGGAGTAATACTTATGCAGTGCAATTTAGCACTTTCCTGTTACAATGCTCCTATTGCCAATGTGTGGACTGAGTTAATTAGAAGTTTTAAATTAATTTAACAAATATGTTGGTGGGGACTTTAGGGAGGTGAGGAACTCTTCCTTATGCTTCAAATGTTATATAATTGTATTCTTAGCTTTGGGGTTGTTGTAGACTATTACCCGCTTTT
Organism: Cavia porcellus; assembly: GCF_034190915.1. NCBI lineage: Eukaryota > Metazoa > Chordata > Mammalia > Rodentia > Caviidae > Cavia > Cavia porcellus. The sequence continues at coordinate 87,115,891 of NW_026947484.1, forward strand.
CATTAGGCTATAGAGCAAACTTTACCAGATTAACAGTATTTTATGAGCAATTTATCTCCTAGTCACAAGAATGTTCATGCAGATAAAAAGGGTAAAAGCACAAGGCTGTTTCCCTAGAAAGCTTAAAATAACATGAGAATAGTGTGCTCAATTATGCAAAATTGCATCTCTCCATGATCATGATGTTCTACTCAGCAGTGTCTTTAATATAAATGTGGATTCTTTAGAGAGCATCAGCTTCACAAAGTGCTTTATGATTTTAGTCCTATGCTGTAATTCCATAATCAGTACTCCTCACTCTCAAGTGTCTGTGTAGCCCCTAGTCCTGAATCAAGGTTTTGGTCAATGTGAGACTTTCAGATTTCTCAAGCTCTGGACTACCTGACTCAGGTCTCATTGGACCCCATTATCTGCAATACCTTATGCAATAGTTAGAAATGATAACTTCTTATGAAATGTCTTTTAGTAAGATAAAGAACTGAGCCCTGTGGAATTTTGAAAGTGAAGGTATAACGTGGAGTAGGAGCAATGAAGCACTTCTAGGTTTGGCCAGTGTATTTGAGAATAGACCTCAGGATAAATCAGATGGCAACTCTGATAGTGAGGCTTCTGTCATCCATGGCCTGGGAGACAACTTGCTCTCTTGAAGAACAGCATTTCAAAGGCAGCTTCCAGGGTACAATAGTATAAGTTTACCACTCTGAAACCTTTAGAGCAAACATGTAGTTGGAGGCAGTCCCATCAGAAGAATCCACTGATTCATGTAGTGACAGATGTTTAACTCTGTCGACACAATCCTGTCCAACATGCAACAGCAGTCATGAGATCCTGCACTGACACAGCTAGAAACTGCCAAGACAAGAATATAACATGTATTGTTCTTCCCCATGAACACCGACCCATCTTCTCTCTGAGTCAGTGTACACAGGCATCCTAACCTAAAGCTAAAGGGGCTTCTTTGAGAACTGAGCCTTGCAATGGGCAACTGTGATTTACAGCTTCAGTTACAAAGCAGGTAGCCCTGTAATATTATAAGATGCAGGATACCCGGGAATACAAATTTCTAAGATATCTGCATTTGGAATCTCAGACCCTTTTCCCATGTCTTCTCTGTCTTATAAAAATCCTACCCTTTCGTCCTGACATCTGGACTCCTCTCTTGGAAGCACTCTGGCTGCTGTTCCTAACAGTGTACTCCCGCCTGAGTACACTCAGTATCACTTAGCTACAAAGAAGGATGAAATTCTATCATTTCAACAAAATGGAACGACCTGGAGTAAAATAACACAGACTCTGAAAGATGAAGCGTATTCTTTCATGAGTGGAAGTTAAAAGTGAAACACTGACTCCACCGTAGAATAGTCATTACTTTCTAGAGTTTAAGAAAAATGGGAAAGATGCATAGACACTAGATGTGATCAGTGCAATCTGTATGCATGTGTCAAAACACCACATAGAAATTTGTTAACATATACGAATAAAATACAATAATCAAAAATAAAATAAAAATGTACTTTACATGAACATAAGATGAAAAAATAAAATTATAACAAAGGTGTGGGATGATAAAAGAAAAGTTTCTTTGTGCATGAACAAATCAACATGTAAATATTATGTCATGTTTGTTGAAGATATTTTTTATAATAAATACAATAGCTCTTTCCCCAAGGTAATTATTTAAGAAAATTTTAATAAGTACTATGATGTGCTATTAGTAAATTATTCAATGATTGAAAAATTAAGAAAAAAAAACCTTTTGTGCTAAAGAGTTGATAAATGGGAAAATTAATGTATATAAATTTTGTCTTTAGTTTTAGAAACAGTCATTGTGTCTCAGAGGATTGATGTTGACAGATTTGTATATTTTGACCAATTAGTGTTTATTTTCACGTGAATTTTATCCTTATTACTAAAAAAAGAAAATACATCCACTGGAAACTGCTTTCTTCACAGAAATGTTGGTGTGTAAATTTTTGGAAATAAAGCTGAAAATTTTTCTGCAAAGTCATATTAAAATCATTTTTATTCATAAGGATCTTTTATTGAGGTAGTTTTATACACTGAAAAAAAACAAGAAAAATCTTTAGCACTAAAATTGTTGGGGCAGAAAGAAATCTAGTAGTTCTGAAGAAAACACTCTCAATAGGGTATATTTGAGGCAAAATAAATTATAGGACCACTTTCAAAGAATACTAGACAGAAAATCACAGATATCATTAATAAGAAATAATTGTTTATCTTTCTGGGGCCTGATCTGTGAAATACTAGACAGAAAATCACAGATATCATTAATAAGAAATAATTGTTTACCTTTCTGGGGCCTGATCTGTGAAAGTAATTTGTTACAATTCCACAATATAAATTACTATGTGTATAAGTATACATAGTCACCATATATATCACTTAAATATATGTATGCATATATATATATCTTTATATAAAATATTTCCCATATGTTTCTAAAAGAGTTTATTCTATTAAATGCATGATAGATATTTATCAATAGCAACAACCTAAATGTTGTTAATGAATCACGTCATTAAAATTAGTAACAGTTATCATTTGCAATTATAATAACAAAAAGAGAAAAAGATTCTTATCAATTATCTCAGACTTAGAATTGTCTACATTTTGTCTTAGTTTTTCTTTTTATATTAGGAATTAAAGTACGACAAATGCAATAAATGATTGCTTACCTGTCACGGTTATGCAGAAAAAATTTAAAGTTATAGACAACATTTCAATATAACAAAATTTCAAACATACATTTAGAAATAAGAGAGAATGCTAATATTATTTTAATAATAAAAATAATATAAAATTTCTCACAAGACAAATGCATTATTGAACTTCATAAATATGCAAAAAAGGAATTTTGAGCAACAGATAATAATAGAGGAAATGGAGATAGAAAAAAGTAATGGGACCTGGGAAGATGGCAGATCAGTAAGCAGCAAAATAGAGAGCCTCTTTGAGAAAAACAGCGCGAATGCTGGATTAAATCATTCTGGAGAAGACCAGATGGAAGGGCATGGATCCTCTCAACCTAGGAGGAAACTAAAGGGAAAAGAGGGAAGAAGGGAAAAAAGAAAAGAAAGTCATTGACAGACTATAGCCAGATGCCCAGGTGCCAATCCCATTGGGTACAAAAAGCAACTGGAATCCAAAGACACACAGTCGTGGTGAAGTTGGGGGTTGGTGAGCCTGAGGGCCTCGGCGAGAGGACACTGTTGCAGAGGCAGGTAGGGAAATGGAGAATGGCTCTCCGCTCAGAGATCTGTGCTAGCTCACAGTGACTGCAGGAAGGAGGGCCCTCCCATGGCAGTGGTGACTGGCTGGGTGACATTTTGGAGTTGGGTAGGATAAGCCCAGAACCAGATCTTCAGCAACTTCAGTCCAGCCACTCCTCGCACAAAGCAGATTAGTGAGAATTGCTTGGACTGAATTCCACCCCTGTGTGCAGTCCAATAGCCAAGGACGAGGTCTCCTTACAGTTATACCTAACCAGCCCCATCTATCTGCACAGCACACACTAACGAGGTGAAGACTCCCAGTACTTGATAAGCTCAGAAGTGTGGGGCCAGCCTGCCCCACCCCTGCTTGTACTCAGTGACCATAAGCAGAATGGGGAAGGCAGCAGTCCCTAGCCAGCATACTTCAGAGTAATCATAGCCAATAAAGGAAGTGCCAGGAACCCCCATTAAACACTTGTCTGGAAGAAACCAGAACAATGATAAGAAGAAACAAAAGGAAATCTCCAGCGCCCATCACAAACACTACTGACCCAGGGGAGTTAAACACAGAAGACATTAGGTGTTGCACACCTGCAGTGCCAGAAAAAGCAGCATCTGACATACAGAATTATCATTGTGACATTATAAAAGAACTTAAAACAAAAATATCAATAGAACTAAAGGAAGATATAAGGAAAATAATAAAAGAAATGCTAAGCACCCCTCAAAAAGACACAGATAGAAGAATGGAGGGGCATAGAAAAAGGAGGGAAACCTTCAATGAAGAGTATAAAAAAAATCTAGAATACATGAAACAGACTCAAAGAGACTACCAGGAAATTAAAAACTCCATTGAAAGCTGACAAAACTGCTTGAAAGAAACTAAAAATAGACTATCAAACCTTGAAGACAGGTTTGCAGCTTGCGATCACAAAAGGAAAGATCTCAAAAATGACAAGGAACCAGGAAGTAACAATACAAAAGTTAGAGGATGACAAGAGGATCTATAACTTAAGAATAAAAAATGTGAGTGAATGAGCAGGGATAAACACAAAGGAAATACAAAAAATATTTATAGAAATAAAGAAAACTTCCCAAACATAGGAAAAGTAAATTATATCCAGATATATGAAGCATACAGAACTCCAGACCACTATAACCAAAATAGATCTACTTCTAGACATATAATAATCTAGATCCTAGAAATCCCACACAAGAACACAATATTAAAAGCTGTCAGAGAAAAGAAACAGATCACCTATAAAGGAAATCCCATCAGAATCACAACAGTCTTTCTACACAAACCATCAAATCAAGAAGGGCTTGGAGAGAAGTATTTCAAGCTCTGAAAGAAAATAACCTCTAACCCAGATTGATGTACCCTGAAAAACTCTCTCAAAATTAATAGAAAAACAAAATACCTCTATGATAGAGAGGAACTGGAGGGGTTCATGACCACCAATCCAACCCCACAAAAATACTGAAGCACATTCTAGAGAGAGAGAGAAAAAGACCATGGTTTCAAGAACAGTGGCAGAGGGGGCTCACTGAATCAAGCAGACAGTGGAATGCAGGGGAAACAACTAAAGACAGAAAAATAGCATGGCCAAGATGAGGCAGAGAAGGTTGGCCATAATTGCTAACATGGATGGCTTTGATATATTAACAAAAAGAAACACAGGCAAAGTGGATCAGGAGATAGGGTCCAGCAAGATGTTCTATGTAAGTTAATATATTTAACCTGAAAGAGGGTTTATGGACTGAAAGTCAAAGATGAGAAAATAATGCCCTACATGACAGGGGACCAGAAAAAAGTGGGGGTAGCTTGCCCATCAGCTTCAGATTGGTTGGAATGATGTAACTTTTTTACACAATGGAGAGCTACTCAGCTATAAAGAAGGAAAACCTGGAGACTCTTGTACATAAATGGATATAACTTGAGAACAAGCCCAGGGGTAAAAAGGTTCAGAACCTCTTAGGTAAATAGCAGGTTGCCTCCCTAACCTAAAAACTAAAGGAGTTAGTGGGATACAAAGTGCAAAATGGACCCTGAGAAAGTGAAAGGGGAGGAATTGTCGATGTAGGAAAGGCAGAGGACATTGTTAATCTTGTATTTGAAACCCAAATTGCTTTCATTGCTCTGTTTAATTTGGTTATATTCTGTTCCAGTTTGTGTAGTTGAACTAGATTTGAGGGCATAGACACTATTCCAATGATAGCAGGATATACTATGTAAACATTTTTAATCTCCTATTAACTTAATCTGAAACACTGTATTGCTTTCACTGCCTTGTTTTGACTGATGTTATTTGAATTTGTCTAGTTTGATCACTGATTTTATTCAAATCTGCTTTATTTGATAGTATCAAGTCTGAGAGTTTAGGCAATTGAAGATAATAAGATTCACTCTGATACCCATTCTGATTTGAATATTACCCTCTTTGGAAGTCCTATAATGTCTCCAATGTTTGATTTTTATTTATTTTATTCCATACTCCTATGCTCAATTTTATTTTACTGGATGATATGGGCAATTCTATTGAAGATAACAAGAGACACCATGCTAACCATTGTAGATCACCTTGTATTGTGGCTTTAAATTATGTACTATGTCCCTCCTTTTGTTTTAAATGACCCCACTTTTTTTCTTTTCTCAATTGATTTTATTCTTTTCAAAAGTATAGAAGGTGCAGTTGCATGCAAGCCATTCTGAATGGCTAGAGAAGATATTTTCAAAAATAACATGTTACTTAGCTGAGATTATTATCATGAAGCCATCAAACCTAGCAGAGCTTTACAAATGTTAAAGCGCATGGTTTCTGTCATGAGTAAACTGCATTGTAAATAAGGAGCAAACTATTTTTTAAAAATAAAAGCAGCTAGAGATATCTTTCTAAAATCAAAAGAGGATCAAGAGCTGGAGAACATCATGAATGTGAAAGAGGGAAGATAGTGTACCATCTCCACATGAGGAATTAAAGTATTGTATATTGCAAACATGTACTAATACAAAAAAGACACAATATAATCACATAGTCAAGATACAATTCAATCAGTTTCAATTTTCTTTACTTCTTCCAACTTAACCAAGGAAATCATGAAGCTTAAATTTTAATTAAAATATCAAATGTGGAGAAATTTAAGATACTATTACTAACTATGGTCTTCATAAATGGTGAAATACACAGAGTAAGGGGAATTTTGAAGTTCTTTTGTTAATTGAATGTGATCACTTAGTGAGAAGTATCTCTCACTGAATATATTGATATTTGGGGAGTACAATGATTGTTAGTTAACTATTTATTTATCTGTATTCAATTTATCTCCTTGGTTTTAAGGAATGCCCAATTTTGTAGATATATATCTTTGAAAACTGAAGAAATGAAATAAAAATTTTGTTTCCTTGTCTCTGAGAGCTGGAGCACAAGAACACTACTTTATACTTGGCCAAGAAAGCACTCAGTTGAGACGTCATTAAGCAAGTAATGCCAGAGTATTTTTAAAAGATTAGGATATGAACTAATAAAATACTCATTTGTGAGATCATTGGATAATAATGTTGAGGTCCTGCTTTGAAATTTCTGCATTTCATCTTTATTTGATTGCTACTCACTGGTGTGATTTATTCCAGTTTAATCACACTGTTCTGTTGTCCGCAACTGAATGATCCAGTACATATTAAAAATCTCCCTATGGTATCCAGTATTACAGGTGTGCACAGCAAAAGGAAATTTAAAAACAGATAAAAGTCTACCTGCTATACTCGGGGTCTAAAATGTTTTCCCAAGGCTCACGTATTAAAGCTTTGTTCATCAGCTTGTGGTGCTGTTGGAAGGTAGTTAAATATTTAGGAAGTAGAACCTAGTAGAATGGAGTAGCTCATATTTTTGATCAGGGCATTAAAATTCTGGTCTCTTCTCCTTGTGCCATGTTCTTCATGCGATGAATAGCTGTGCACCACCACGTGTTTCTTGCTAGGGTTTTCTTTGCTTTCTTTGCTTTCTTTCTCTCCCCTTTCTCTCTCTCTGTCTCTCTCTCTGTCTCTCTCTGTCTCTCTCTGTCTCTCTGTCTCTCTGTCTCTGTCTCTCTCTGTCTATGTCTCTCTCTCTGTCTCTCTGTCTCTCTGTTTCTCTGTCTCTGTCTCTCTCTGTCTCTGTCTCTCTCTGTCTATGTCTCTCTCTGTCTCTCTGTCTCTCTCTGTCTATCTGTCTCTCTGTCTCTCTCTGTCTGTCTCTCTCTCTCTCTCTCTAATTTTACTTCCCTCAGCCCAGCTCCAAAGCATCAGGGCCAATTGAGCAGGGATAAAATTTCTGAGACTGTGCACCAAAAGAAACCTTTCTTCCTTCTAAATTTAGTTTCTCAAATATTTAGTCTCAGTGAAGGAAAGCTAACATGGTACCTCCAAACGCTGTCATGCAAATAAGATATGTGAATATCACCACGTGATTGAAATCACCTCTAATGTCTATTCTATGAAAGTATAATTAAAGCACACATCATACTACACAGCTATTATAACTACAGCTGTCACATCTAGTTGTGCAAGTATCCAGAAACTTATGATGAAATTCTTTGCAAAAGCCTGAAAATCGTTTTTTGTTTGTTTGTTTTTTTTTTTCTTTTGAGGATTCCCACAGATAATAGAATTAGAGCGTAGTTTGATTTTATTTTAGTTATTTGCTTTATTGTGCTGTACATTTTTTTTCTTTACTTTAAAAAAATTTAAAAAAAATTTTTTTTTGGTACTGGAGATTGAACTCATGACCGCCTGCTTGCAAGGCAGGTGCTTATGCTGCTGAGCTAAATCCCCAGCCCCCTGTACATTTTAAATTATAGATGTTCATCATAGTAGTGCTAGGTGCTGTAATAATCAGGACTCAAAGTTGAATACTAAAATATGGTTCAATTTTGGTACCTTATTTTTCACTGCAATAAATTCTGACTTTTGCCTTTCTGAAATCTCTGCCTACATTATGTCTTCAAGATTTGTACCTAAATTGTCTACCAGTAGGTTTAGTGTGTCTGTCTTAATATTTAAATCTTTAATCTATTCTTACTTTAGTTTAGTTCATTGTGGTAAACATGGATCTAGGTTTAGTCTTCAGAATGGGGAAAGCTAGTTTTTCCAGCACCATGTATTAAAGAGATTGTCTTTCTTCTATTGAAAATTTTTGGGCTGTTTGTCAAAAATATGATGACTGAGTGTGTTTATAGTTGTGTTTGCATCTGCTAATGTGTTCCACTGATCCTCAGTGGTATTTTTGCCTGTACCATACTGATTTTATCAAAGTAGTTTTGTTGTATAAAACAACAAACCTGATACACTCAGAATTTTCTTTGTTGCTTGGAATTGCTTTTGACATTCTAGGTGTCATCTGTTTCCAAATGAGTTTTAGAAATGTTTTCTCTAGTTCTGTGAGATACGTTGTGATATTTTGACCATAACTTAATAAAATCTTTGTAACAATCTTTGTAACAAGTGAGAATTACCATTCTCACTATGTTGGTTTTTCCTATTCATGAGCAAGGGATAACTTTACATATTCTGATATCCCTTTAATCTGCTTCATCAGAGTATGGTAATTTTCAGTGTATCAGCATTTTACTTTTGTAAAATTGATTCCTGAGTATTTCATTACTGGATGCTATTGTGAAGGATGTGGCCTCCTTAATTTCTCTCTCTGTTAATTTGTTGCTCGTGTACAGGAATGCTATTGATTTTTGAGTGTTGATTTTGTACCCAAGTATGCTACTGAATTTAATTCTTAAATCCAGAAGTCCTTTGTTAGAGTTTTTGGGGTCTTCTAAGTATAGCATCATGTCATCTTTCAAATAAGGATAATTCAACTTTTTTCTTTTCATATACTTATTCCTTTTATTTACTTTTTTAATCTAATTTCTCTGGCTAGTGTTTCCAGAACTATATTGAGGAGGACTGGTGATAGCAGACATTCTTGTCTTTTCCTGATTTTTTAAAATTATTATTTAAACAGAAAAAAAGAAAAGAAATAAAATTTAAAAAAACAAAGCAGTAAAAGGGTACAAATAATACAGAATTTCAAGGATAAAATACAGTAAGATATCACTAGTTAATAGGTTAGATATTGTCATCTTTGAAATAGTTGTCCAAATTATAAAATTAAAGCATGTAAAGTGAACATTCATACAATGAGATTGCACACAATGCGGATCAATGATCCAACAAAAGTTCAGTAATATAGATTTCCATCCTACACACTCAAATATACATGCAGTTATATCCCTTAGACCATCTTCCTTTCCTCTCTTTTTAATAACAATTACACTTTTTGGGTTTTTTTTTTACTCCCACAGTTCTTATTATTTTTTGGAGAGAATAAACCTAACGTGGCTAAACAAAACAGAGTCGGTTAGAACAAAAGGATTGGCATAGTACATGATGTAAAAATAGAATATCAGGTGATCTAAAATGGTTACCATTGTGCCTCTTGCTTCTAAGTATAGCATCTGCTAATGATTTTATAGTGAAAGCTTTCAGGTTTTGACTGTTTAGTATCCTATTGGCTGTTGTCGTATCAAAGATGGCTTTATTAGATTAAGACCATCTATTCCAATTTTCTATAGGGTTTTTATCATAAATAGATATTGGACTTTATCAAAAGCTTTTTCTGCATTTATTAAGATGATAACATTATTTTTTTGTCTTTGGCTCTGTTGATTCGCATCTGCATTCCTGGTATTCACTTGGTCCTATTTTATAAACATTTTGACAATTTGTTGCATTTGTTTTGTGGGTATCTTACTGAAGTTTTTTGTTGTTGTTGTTGTTGTTGTTGTTTTTAATCTATGATCATTAGGGAGATTGACTTTTAGTTCTTTTATATTTTGGTTTGTTTTGTTTTTATTTGTTATTTAGGGGTAGGGGGTCTTTCTCTGGTCTTAATTTTAGGGTAATACATACAGGAATGTGTTACGGAATATTTTTTAAATTCAATTAATGTTCAATTTAATTAAAGAGTTTGAGGAATATTGGCATCAAATCTTCTCTAAATTTTTTGTAGAATTCAGCAGTGAATCCTTTAGAACCTGTGCTTTTTTTGTTGGTAAGTTTTTAATTACAGTTTCCATTTTATTAACTAATAATGAGATATAAATTTCTTTATATTATCTTGATTTAGCGTTTGAAATTCATATATATCTGTGGTTCTGTTCATTTATTCTCTGTGTTCCATTCTATTAGGTAAAATTTCTCAAAATAGATACTGATTATCTCGTGAATTTCCACCGGATCCATATTATTTTATCCTTTTCTTTCCTTATTGATGAGTTCGAATTTTTTCTTTTTCTATAAGATTGGCTAAGCATTTATTATTTTTATTTAATCTTTCAAAGAACCAACACTTTGGTTTATTGATTCTCTGTGTTGTTTCCGTAGTCTCATAGCATTAATTTCTGCCCCTACTTTTATAATTTCCACTCTTCTATGGGCTTTATGCTTCGCTTTCTTTTCTTTTTCTAGAAGGCTAAAGTGCAACTTTAGATTGTTTATTTGTTTTCAAACTGCTTTCCTCTATGAGAATTCACCACTATAAATTTTCCTCTTAGGAGCGCTTTCATTGAGTACCACAGGTTTTGCTATGTTGCATTTTTTTATTGTGTATATTTTTTTAGTTTTCTTCTTTAATTTCACATGTAATCCATTGGTTGTTCAAAAGGATGTTACTTAATTTCCATTTGTCCATGGGGTTTAGAAGGTGTCTTTTATCATTAATGTTCAATTTCATTATATACTATGGTCAGACCGTATGAATGAGATAATTTCAATTCTTTTGCATTTTTGCATGTTCTATGGTCTATTGCAGAGAACATCCTATGTGTAGCTGAGAAGAATATGTGTTCTGATGTTTTGGGGTGGAACACTTTGCAAGCATGTACTAAGTCCATTTGTTCACTCTTTGGTTTAGTTCTTACATATCTTTGTTGATTTATTGTGTGGTTGACGTATCTAATTGTGACTGTGGGGTATTAAGTTCTACCTTTACAGTTGTGTTATTGCTTGTTTGATTTGTCAAATCTATTGATATTTGTTTTATATAATTGGGTTTTCTCATATTTAGTTGGAACACACATATTTATGATTGTTGTGTCTTTCTCTTCGTGTATTCATGTAACAAGTAGGTAGTGACTTTTTAATGATCTCTTTTAATCAATTTTGGTTTGAACTTCATATTTTTTACACACAGAATAGTTACCCCTCCTTTTTCGGGATTCTTGTTGCATGGAGTATTGTTTTCTATCCTTTAACTTTCAGTCTATGAATTTCTTTTTTAGAAAAGTGATTTTTGTATATAGCATACTGCTGGATATTGTTTACTGATCTACTCTGTCAGTCTGTTTCTTTTGATTGGTGAATTGAGGTCATTTATATTGATAGTTTTAACTGACATTGATTGGGTTATCCATACCTTGTTATTTCTCTTCGTTATTGGTTCCCTGCTTTTTCAATCTATCTAATCGATTTTATTGACTGGTGGTTTCTTTATACTATTTTTCTTGGAATTGTGATCATTTCATCTCTAGCTATAATATCCGTCAGTACTCCTTGCAGTACTGGTTTCTGGTCATGAATTTCTTAAGTTATTTTCCATGGAACTATTTTATTACTCCATTAATTTTGAAAGATAATTTTGCATGGTATCTCAATCTCCATTGGCAGCTGTTTTCTTTCAAGGCTTGGAATACTCCACTGTATGTTCTTCTTCTCTTGAAGGTTTTTGTTCATACATTGTGTCAACTTGAGAAGTCAAGAAGCTTAAATAATTAACTCATCAATTCTACATCCTAGGGTGTAGAGAGCATGCCCTTACCACTCTAGGATGTTGTTTATTATGCCAATTGAAGAAGTTTAAAAGCTCAACTAAAAGACTCAGTATATGATCAGAGTTCTCACTTCATAAAAACTCTCTCCCTGAGTAAGAGGAGGGCATGGGAGGTGTGTGAGTGCTACATCTACTTGAATGTAGGTAACTGCATACGACATAAGGGAGGAAAAGAGACTTGCTCTCCGTCTTCTGGCTCTTATTGCTTTTTTATGTTCTGCCAACTTGAAGTGTTGTCCCTATGCCATGCCACCTTACTTTGGAGCCAGCTGATTTCATATTGAAACCTCCACAAATTGTGAGCTGAATAATACTTCCCTTCCTTAATTTTGAGCATCATGTATTTTTTCTCAGCTATTAGAGAGAAGTAATGCTAGGTTGAGAAAATTGGACATGGTCTGCTACTACTAAGAAAAATTCCCTCGGATTACATGTCTCACTGTTGCAGCCAAAAGTCCTCTCATCCATATTAAAATCAGGTTTCACACCATTAAATAACTTTCTTCAGCCCTGAGTGAGATTGCATTGAATCTATATGTCATGATAGGAAAAATAAATTTTCAAATATTGTCTCCATCTTTATGAGTGGAAAACCAAATTAATTTATTAATCCATTATTTCCTCAGATTTCTGTGATTTTCCTCAGAATAAGCTTTAATGGATTTTTTGCATATCTATGCATTTCATGTTTAGAATTCTATTATAAATGATATTGTGTTAATAATAATTTCTACTTCTCCTTGTTTAATGCTGGTAGATATGAAAGTGTTTGATTTTTTATATTAACCTTTTATCTTGACACCTTACTATATGTGACACTTAACCTGGTTTGTGAACTGGATTATTTGAGAGCCACCTAGGGGATCAGTAAATCACATTTATTGAAATATCTGCGTGAGTTATTGCTATTCCTTCCTCTCCGGAGAGTCTTCCTTGCTCTCTTTCCATTCATAAAAAATGAGTGGCTTTGTTTCACCAAGTCCTTCCATCATGATGTTACAGCCTTGCAGTCAGTCAATCATGAAAAAAAAAATCCATAAGCCAATTGTTCGTCTCTCTGTATTTAGTTGTGGGTATCAGATACTTGTTTTTTAAACAGTGATAGGAAAGTCTTTGGATATGGTTTGCAGGCGGCATGTTGGGTGGTTTGAAGATATGGACTACCGCCACTAAAAAGTATTGTAAGCAGAGCTAACGGGTGATTCTGATCAGATTTCAGAAGATCAGAAGTTTATAGCAGTGGAGGAAAAAAAGCCGGAGAAATAAAGTCTCAGTTGGGAAAGACAACTCTGTTCAGAACTGGAGTACAAGACATTGATGTTAAACTGTGGTAATTTTTTTTTAATATTTATGTCCTAAGACTGTTGAGCCTGAATTTAAAGCTGATACACTAATTGATCTGCTAAACAAAAATTCAAGGTAGCTCATCATTTCAGCATGGGTTTTGCTGGCTAGCTTTAGTGGAATGTACACTGAGAACAGAGAAAAAACACTTGACAAATTTAGATTCTAGCCAGAATAGAATTATATATAAAGCTTAAATCTGTTCCTGAAGAGATTAGTCTATATAAAAGACACTTTGAACCAGGACAGGAAAAAAGATGCCTTGAGGACATGTTGGGAATTGTCAAGCTGTGGAACATCATAGCTCAATGTTGTAAAAGTATAACATATTTCATTAGAAGAAAAAGTCCTTGGGTCATCCAGATAACGCTGTTTTCATTTAGGTATATGAAATACAAGAGTTGTGAAATTAGGGAAACTTTCACCCAGATTTCAAAGCAAGGGCTGAGCATCCTGGCAATGAGTTCCTAAAAAGTAAGTATGTAAAGCTATGGAAATGAATCCAAAGTTGCAAAAGAGACTCTACGATGACATAAAGATGCCAAGAATATGCCATATGTGACAAGGAACAGATATAAACTGGAGACGGCCCAGGAGAGAGGCTGTGCAGGTTCTAAGCTACAAGTCCATAAGGATAGCGTCAGCGGGCCCTCTGAAACTCACAGTTTACCATCCTATATACCCTGCATGCTAGATATGAAATTACAGGATTTAACATTTTCCTGGCTGGGTTTTAGTCTTGTTTTGATAATTTTAATGTCCCTATTTTTCCCTTTTGAAATGAAATGCTTGGGCTTGGGGTTTAGCTCAGCAGCATAAGCACTCACAAGCACCAGGCAAGCACAAGGTCATGAGTTCAATCACCCGTACCAAAAAAAAAAGTCTGTATTCTGCCCTCAATCTTGAAAGGATGTAGATTATGTAACTTGCTTTTTAATTATTACTGCGATACACAGCTAAGAGTTTGACTAGGTTGTTGAACTTGGACTTTTAAGCAATGGTAGAACAGTGGAGAATTTGGGCAGGGTATAGTGCTGTTTTAGTTGTATACTGGATTGTTATGTAGTGTTAGGCAGAATTATGACAGGCTGTTTAGACATTAAGCACAGTTGAAGGAGTTATGTTCGGGTGTAAATTTAATAAGAGGTGCAATTAGAGGCATAAACTCAGCTATCAGGTTAATGAACTTGGCAGCTCCCTAGGGAATTGGTACAGCCTACTTGGTCTATATATATTGCATCTTCCTGTTGCTTTCTGGCACAGTTTCCTTGCTATATGTGTTGGCCTCATGACTAAGTAGTTTTGCCCCGCTATACTTTTCCAACATAGTGTTTTAGCCCTCTCCAACTATCCAAATTAAAACTTTTTCCTTTAATTTGTAGCTGTCAGATATTTTATACCAACATGTGAATAACTGACTATAATAACTGATTTTAGTTTAAACTTTTCATGACATTTGAGATTTTTAAAAATCTTTTTTGAAACGTAGTCTCACTACACAGTTCATGCTGGCCCTAAACTCATTTCATAGCCCAAGTTGGCCTTGAACTCACAGTGATCGTCCTGTTAGGCTTCCTGAGAGCTTGCATTATATGCATGTGCTGCTATGTCCATCTTTCATAGCATTTTTTAAAAATTAGGTTATTATGCTTATGTGGTCAAAGAAAGTTTTATATCTTTCTTTCCGATCTGAATACATTCTTTTTACTCTTTCTTATGCATTAGCTGGGATTTGCAGTATCATGTTAAATATAGTTGTAAAAAAAATAAAACCCTAAAAACTTGCTTTAGTCCTGATCATAGTGAGAAATACTTGAATGTCTCTCTGTTGACAATGACATCAGGTGTAGATTTATAGTATATATTCTTTACAAAACTGAAAGAGGATTTCTATTATTTTTTGGCTAGAAAGAAATTTTCATTATGAATGTTATAATTTGTCAAATGCTTTTCTACATTCATTGAGGTATTCATATAATTTTTCATTGATTTTTAAAATTTGGGTCTTAATTTACTTTTAAAAATTTTTTGTTTTAATCAGAATAAAACCAAGCAAACTAAAACAGCATAAAGAAAATCAAAACAACCAAAGTGATGCAGGATTTCAAAATAAGATAACAGGAAACCAACAATGGCTACTATGATGCCTCTTATTGTCTTCAAATTAGCTGTCCACACCATCAAACATAGGAAAATCAAACAAAACATAATAGAATACAACCAATAAAAACAAAACAATGAATGCAATACAGAACTTCAAAATAAGATAATAGTAAATTCAAAATATTTTCTATAATCTAGCTTGTTATCCTCAAAATAGCTGTCCATACCATCATACATAACAAAATCAAGCAAGACCAAACAGAATAAAACCAAACCAAACAAAGTATGAAAATGATATAGAACTTTAAAACAAGATAATGGGGAATTAACAATAGTTACCACCTTCAGGAGAGGGTCCCCCAAAGATGCCATAACTGTGTATTGTTGTTATTTAAAAGATATCAGATCACCAGCTTTAGGCCTGCAAAGTCAATGAAAACTAAACACTATAATGATAAAAATGTATTTTACCTCAATAGCTAAGATTTCAACCTTGTTTCTTCCATTCAGCTGATCGCTCATGGGCGAGGGTGGGTATAACTCGGCTCTTGTCTTTCAACCCATGCCCAGGCAGGGGCTAGTGTCTCTTTGCTCTCCCTATGGTCCCCACATGTTGTGGACTCAGGGAAGGTTTCTGGCTCTTCCCTGCAGCCTACAAATGGTGCTAACAGGAGGGAGCTGGTATCTAGTCCTCCCTGTGGCCCACACATGATGCCCTTGGGGCTTAATTTTCATACTGTGATCAGTTTTATATGAAGTTGATGCTTATTTTCATAGAACATTTGAATTTATTTTCTCAAAATATCTTGTTTTCAATTGTGTTAAATTCTGTTCAGAATCTATTTCTTTTCTTTTACAAATATACACTAAATTTTCACTTGTTTTCAGCTTTGCATTCTGTACACTTACATGATTTTATATTTTATAGCTCTTCTTTTCTAATGTTTATTTATATAAAATGTCTTATAATCTACATATTTTCTATATCACACAGATTTTAATAAGTTGAATTTTCATTTTTACTTAAAAAATTTTGCTATTTCTCTTATCATTTCTTTTTGATCTGTACAGTGTTTAGAAAGTTGTTGCTTACTCTGCAATTTTTTTTTACTTATTTTCTGTCAGTGTCTAATAAACATTTCTATGACTTTGTTATAATAAATTCTACATTCCAGAGTGTTTAGTATGAACCTGAAAGCATGGCACAATCTCCTGTTGTAGCATTCATTAGTCTACAAATGTTTATTGGTTATGTTTCATTCATTGTGCTGTTGAATTCCAAATCTGTCCTTAGTAATTTTCTGCCTTCAAATCTGTCCTTAACTAGTAGAAGGACATTGATATACTCAACTGTAACAGCAGATTATTCCAGTTCTCCTTGCAGTTCTATCAGTTTTTGCTTCCAAAATTTCAATAGTCTAATTTAGGAAGATATATATATATATATATATATATATATATATATATATATATTGGAGTATTGTATATTCTTAGAAAATGTAATCTATTAGCACATTTCATAGCCTTCCTTTGCCTGATAATGTTTCTTGCTCTGAACCTGGGTATCCCTGAAATTAATAATATTGCAATTGCATCTTTTTATTGCGCTAACATTGATTCTATCTCTTCATATCTTTACAACTGTTTATATATATATAGTTCTATAATGGATTTCTTTCAGAAAACATATCACTATGTATTCTGTGATTATTTGTTTTTTTTTTCAATATTGAACACTGAGCTACCTCCCCGAGCTCCACAACCACCAATATTTTTGATACAGAGTTTTTGCTAAGTCACTAAATCTGCAAGATTGAGCTCCAATTTGCAGTCCTCATGCCTCAGGCTTCACAGTGCTAAAACTATACATATCCTTTTGGTGTGTGTGTGTGGGGAGGGTTGTGCTTGTAATATACTCTGCCAATATAATTTGTTGCATTAAGTGTATTGATATTCAGAATTATTGTTTAGAGCTGGATGCATACTTACCATCTTTGTTGCTATTCAATTTGTCACCCTGTTCTTTTTGAACCTTAAAATCAGTTTTTTTAAAAAAATGTATTTTTTGTGTATGTGTGACTTCTGTTTACCATTTTATATGTCCATAAATGTTTAAAGTATTACTTAAAAAATCAAATTTACTATCAAACAATGTAAATCAGTTTAATGAATATTGATTACCAAAATAATAAAATAACCTTAATTCATTTATCTTCTCCTTTGTATCATTTTTAACATGCACTTCATACATAATTAAATGCAAGTATATATTTTCATCACTCACCTGTCATTAAATACATTATTGCTACTTTATTTTTTAAAAAGTGTTAGCTCTATACCAATTAAAAATGATAAAAATGAAAGCTTGATGCTACATTTACATTTATTTTTGACATTCTTTTTTATATAGATCTGAATTACTAACCCATATCATTTTTTATCTGAAATACCTTTTAAAACACTTTTTTAAAAAATAGATGCCAATAAATTTTCTAATTTATTGTCTTCTGATATTGTCTTTGTTATCTGCTATACTTTTAAAAAGTAATTTTGCACTATATAAATTTTACATTATTGTTTTGTTTTTTGTTTTCCTTTGAAGAATACAAATATTTTGCATCATTCTTCTTGCTGCATAATGAAAAGTCAGGTATAATTGCTACTTTGTCTTTCCAGGGGTAAGCTTCTTTTTTCACTGATTTCTTTCAGTATTTTTCTTTATATTTGACTTTCTGAAGTGTGATTATATTATATAGTAATATAGCGGGAGCAACACAGTCTATGTTCCAATGAGAAGATCTCAGGTTTTGGAGAGTTGTACTCCTGTACTGCAAACTTCTCCAGGACTTTTCATTCTCAAGCTCATTCGATGGATGAAGAATTTATGTGGTAGGTTGACATGGGGTATTTCCTTCAACTTTTATTAAATACTAATAAATGCCAGCTGGTGTTGAATATTCTCTTTTCTCAGGTGGGTTAGGCACTGATAAAACTCCACCAGGTAATGCTCAGGTATAATACTTTCTCTTGAGAGGGCAAAAGACAATACACAGGTGTATTCAAAACAGTTACCTTCTTCCCTCCTCCCTCTGCTGATACAGTAGGGGATTTTCTCTGAGATTCACTGTGAGGATCTGGTAGAAATTCTGGATGTAATTCCAACAAAATTTTTGGATTCCTCTCGAATAGAATCCTTCTCAACACTGTAGCTCTTCATATTGTCTATAATGAGCTTCTGCAATTTTGTGAATTTATGTTTACCTACCCTTTCAGCATTCTTTCTCATGCAGATTTTTGCTTATAGATTTCTATTCTGCATAGTTTGTGATTCTCTGCATTTATCTATTTCAGTGAGTGGAAGATATGATTTTTCCTATGAGAGCACTTCTTTGACAGTTATGAAGAACATTTATTTTTATTTCTTGGTTTCTTAGACCTACTTTATGATCTTACCCACAGTAACAACATCAAAGCCTTATCAGATATCGGGAATTACAAGCATTATTTTTCATAATTTTAAAGTGCAAATGTTGAGGGATACAAGTAAGTAAACACACATACATACTTAGCATGTGTGAACACATGCAATTTAATAAGTTAATCTTTCCAGTAAAATTCAGGCTGAATATGAATATATAATCTATCCAAAACAAGTATTTTAATGTAACAAATTTTTTACACATCCTTACCTTGATTATTTATATTTTAAGTAACCATTCTTCAAGAAACCAATGTATTTTACAGGTATCAAAATACACTCATCTTTTCTTTCTTCATAAGTGACTGAGATTTCTCTTAATAGTTTCCTGTACAATGAAATAGTTATAAAATAATATACATAGATTTAAATTATAAAACCTTACTGAAATATTAGTCTGTACTGAGATTTATATCAAAATGCTTAACCATCTTAATATTTTCCTAACAATTAGTACAAACCATTCAGACTTTTCTACTTACCATTTCTGCCATCTAAACTCAACTTAGGAAGCAGAGAGCCACAATTATTTCTTAAAGATTCTTAAAACTTAAATAAGCCTCACCCCAAAAAAAGCATATACACTAACACTGACCTTAATTATCTTTATTAATAAAAAATTGAAAACAAATTTTTAAAAATGAGATTCTTGAATATTTTTAATGTAACATTTCATACTATTAATATATTTGGATAATATTTATGGTACTCTCTGTTCATGTATTTCTTATGGTATTGCATAATTCTCATATTGTAAATACTTGGTACCTTTGAGGTTAGAAGGAAAAAAATCACAACAAATTAATTCAACCGATATTGTTTCACATTGTTGCCATTAACAACAAAGTATTTTTCTGTTCAAAATTTCCATATAAAATCAACATATAGGCATTTGGAAATTGTGCATAATTTAAGTTACTTCCTACCCATGTGAATTTACACAATGCTTAAAATAGCCTACAAGATATTTGCTAATATACTTGATAAAATTCTTTAATATGTAGATGTAGTGTCAGATTAATGACATATTTGGGGAGAAATTTTAATAACATTTATGTTTGCATACTCTCTCGTCTATATAGTTAGCCTTTGTTAACTGTTGATGAACTAAAGTCTTTTGCAGAACTTTAACCACATAGCAATTAAAAAGACTGAACACAAATAATTTTCTCCATTATGGAAATTGTGCTTGTTTAAACACTTAGTAATTATGTGTGCTTACAAAAGTAGGTTTTACAGGATATAAATATAGATTTTTGTTCAAAATAGATGAATAGAAGCCACCTAATTCATGAACAAAACAATCTAAAGCTTGTTGAGTGATGAAACTGCTTTACAAATAAAATTTATAAAACACAATTATGATAAATAAGAGGAGTTTATTCACTCCTATTCAAAATGATATGTTTCATAACTGGTAAGAAAATAATTATTATAGGAGAAAATATGCACTCTTAAAAACCATGCAATAGAACTAAAGTCAATTTTATTATTGATTTTTGCAGAAGAATAGATGTTTCAATTGCTCTTGGGCTGAGGCTGAGAGAGATATAAAAAGAGTGGGAAATTCTGCTCTTTATTTGAATGATGTCTGAGTTTTGGTGTTAATAAGTTTATTTTAAAGTATAGCCATATTAGTCAACCAATCATGACTCTATTAGTTCACTTTTTATATATGTTTTATCCTGCTATGTCTGATTACTCAGGTAGTGAAAAGCTTCCAGGAACAAAATATTTCTTAAAAAAACCATAATTTAAATGTGGTTAACTATTTCAGTGCAGATGATTTAAATAATTTCTTTCCATTTTGACAGATAAACACTTTAATAAACAGTGTATTTCAATTTTTGAAAAACTTTTTAGGAGACCAGCCTGAAAATGTTATACTGATGCATACATGTGCGTGTGCATATGCACAAGCACGGTGTGGAGAGGGAAGCCAGGGCCTCACGGACCTCAGCCCTGTGCTTTATTACTGAGCTTCACCACCAGTCCTCTCCTCTTCACTGACTTATTGCATCAGTCAATTTTTCACTACAGTTTTTCCATTCTAGTATATCAGGAGAGGAGCTTGAATCCTCTATCACTGTAAATAAAAATGGTTTAAATTCAATGCAAACCTAAAACAGGAAGAAACAGTGAGAGCTCTTGAACTTCGTGATGGATGGGAATGTACTCTTCCAGGAACAAGCCCTGTACATGGGAGAAGGTCAACAAGCAATAATGATTTATAATTGGATAGTAAGTGCTCAGGAAATTGTTTAATGAAATTTTACTTATAAGGTCTATTGACGCAGTGATCTAATCTGGATAATAACATTGTCATCGGAGTTATCTTGAATCTACAGTATCAGCTGTATGCCTTCCATTTAGCTATTGTAGTCTATAGATGAATATGACATAAAACTAACTGGTCTCCTAGTCTTTCTACTTCATGTAGTTTAAAGATTAAAACTATTTGTTGAAAACCAAGAAATCATAGACCTCTTTTCCCTAGTAAAATGCATAGCATCTGAAGTCCTAAATTGATAACCTAGAAATAAATTATCCAGGAAAAAACAAATAAAAACATTCCAAAAGAACACCAAGAAAGAAATTTTAATAAAAAATTATGGGAGTATTTACATGTTAATGAATGCCAGAAAATTCATTGAAAATTACCTGAGTATTTAAAGTGAATTCCTTGAAAGTTCAATGATAACAAGACTACTGACAGGTAAGATTACCTTTGTTTTGTGCAGGACAAAGTGACACAGTACTTAAGGACGAATTATTATGAACCGGATATTGTAAAAACTGTTTTGCCACATTATTTTCTCCTTCCTTCTGCTATGACAGAGCTCAGAATGGTATTGAAACCCTTGTTTAGACTAAGAAATGACATTTGAGGGCAATTACTTCCTTAGAGCCATGTGACCTGCAACGGGTAGAACACTGATTTTAATAACTTCAAATTTAAATTAATGTTCCTGAATTTTGAAGGAAATAAATATTTACATCTCTCACACAATTACATAAATTTTTAGGTAATTTAAGTAGAGAAGTAGTGACGATATGAATAGGTTTGTGGAATGTGAACTGTATGACTTAAGCAGTTTGCATTTCTAGTACTCTAGTACATCTATTGTTTGTATAGATGTAGATTCCCATCAGATGTAATAATTCTTGTACAGAAATAAATTCCTTTAGTATTTCTTATAGTATTTTTGTGTTGGCATTAACTTTATGTATTTCACTTTTTCAAATTTTGATAGTTTTAATCTTTTGTAACCAATCTCACTGAGATAATTGTATACTTATTTCACCTATCAGAATAGGGACCAAGAAATCTTGTGGGTTCTTTAACTAGATTCTGACAAGGTAATACCTTGCAAAACTGTAATACAGTATCACAATCAGAAAATTAAAATAAATACACTTTTTTCTGTAGAATCTTATTTTGGCTTCACCAGTTTTATGTATCTATATGAATGTGCATGTGTATTCGCACATCCAGTTTTAAGCAATTTTATTCATGCATGATTTTGCTCATCACAGGTAATTATGAAACAATAGTTCCACCACTAAAGCTTCTCCTTTTAACCAGTTGCATATAACTTCCACCCAAACTGTCCATGAACCACAACAACCACTAAGATGTGCTTCATTATTTTAACTCAGTCATTTCAAGAATATTATGCATATAGAATATTTTGAGGTTTTATTTCATTGAGAATTAATTTGGAAGTCATGAAAGTTGTTGAATATATCAGTAGCTGATTGCTTTGTGTTGCTGAGTAATATGATTGTACTATTATTTTAAAAATAATTCTTGGGCTGGGGATTTAGCTCAGCAGCATAAGAACCTGCCTTGCAAGCAGGCAGTCATGAGTCTGATCCCTGGTACCGATAAAAAGGAAAAAGACAAAAAAAAAAATAATTCTTGATGGAATAAAATCGAGGTCACTTCTAGTTAGAGGGTATTCCAAATAAAGGTTTATGAACATTTGTGAACAGATATTTATGCAAATAGCTTTTATTTATGCTCAAAGTTTTATTTCAAAAGTCCAGTGACTGGTCAATTTTTGTGTGCCATTTTCTAAGAAGGGGCTGAACTATTTTTCGGAGTGACATTTTACATTCCCAGCAGTGGTTAATGAATGATCGATTTCCCCATAGCTGGCCAGTAGTCATTCGTCTCATTTCTTCTTTTAGCCATTCTAACAGCTATACACTAATCTCTCCCACTTTTACAAATAAAGTTTTGGGTTTTGCTATATTTTTCCTACTTGGTTTACTTTTATTTCAAATCTTAATGAAGAGAAATACAATCACATGTTTAATGTTCCTTGTAGTCTATTGTTTTACTTCTTGATGGTCCAAGAGTTTGTGTCCTGCAGTTTTATTTCTATTTAAAGTTTCTTTATCTATTCTTCAAGAGATCTGATAGAAACAAATTACTTTAGCTGCTTTCACATGAGAATGCTTTATTTTTCCTGTAAGATGCCAATTATAAAAGAGGAAAAAAACATTCAAACTTCTGATCTACTATCTACAGTAAAGCAGCTGAGAAAATCAGCTGCAAGCAGTCCAGAAAGTAAAACCACAACCTCTTTTTAACAGCATCCTCATACAATCAGGTTTAGATCCATATTTCCAAACTCCCATTTCCAAGATAAAAACAGTAGAAAAAAGGCAAACTTGCACCTCTAATTAATCACATACTCTCTAGACTCTCTGCCGACAGTTAGCTCAAAAGCATCCAGTCTCCTCAGCTCACAAACCCTGTTTGTTTCTCCTCTTTAATAGCTGTGGGCTTGCCTTGAGCTTCTCTCAAATGAAAATGGTGTGTTCCACTTCCTTGTTTGGCAAACTGAATTAATAGCCTTTTCTTTCCACACTTCAGCTGTCTTCATTTATTTAAGCTCTTTTTTCCCAAATGATAGTTTGACAAAGTATCATTACTTGGCAGCCCTTTACCTTCAGCCAATAAAAAATTTTCCTCAACTTGTTTTTTCACAGGAAAAATTTCTTTGTCATTATCTTAAAGTTTTCTCATAGGAAATGTGTTGATTAAAGGGTATGATGAAGAATTTTTACTTTATTTTTCATAAATTTAATTGAATGTGCAGTTACTCCAAGGTATTTGGATATTTATCAGAGACTTTTTTCATGGAACCTTTTTATCAGAGACCTCTGTAGTGGGTTCCAGTCTCCTGCCAAGCATTGCATTTCATGATGGGACTAAAGAACAAGAGACAAAATATGTATGCAACAGTGATCTGGGATGACCAGCTGTTCTGGGTAACAAAAGGCCATGAGGCACCCAGAACCTTGGTATTTGTTTGTTGAGGAAAAGGAAGTTAGTGAGACTGCAGGTGGTAGACAAGTAGTGTGGTGGGCAAGAGTTGCTTTGTTTTTGGAGACAGGATTACAGTGTGGCTAGGCATGCTCCAACTCACAACTCCCAGGCTAGTCTTGAACTCCTAGTGATCCTCCTGCCTCAGCCTCCCAAGTGCGGGGATTACAGGCATGTTCCATCGTGTCCAGCTTTGACAAGGGTTTTAACAGAGGGAGCAAATCATTCCCTTGGAAGGGACAAGAGCAGCCAAATTAGGTTAGGGTTAACAAGGAACGTGCTTTGTAGTCAGTTTAGGAAGGATTTTTCTTCTGGAGACACACAGTTCTCACTAGAGATGCTATTTCACATTTTAGCCTCATAGTATCATAGCTCATCTATCTGATGGCTGTTGATGACGAATAATGCTGGTCATCCTCAGCCATCTGCTTCCATGAAGACAGGTACACATTGTTGGCCTGAGTCCCTACTTAAACTGAAAGCCAATTTAAGGAAGTCACCAGTATACAGCCTACCCTGCTCTCAAGTAAGCACTTGGGTTTGGGAGGGCAACATGGAGGCTTTCCACAGGTATTTTCTATTTAGAATCTGTAATGAATAATGCCATTCTATTGTGAGAGTTAGGCAAAATAAAAACTTGTGTATCATTAATGCCATTTTATTATTTGAATGAATTACTGTTTCTAAGACAAATTTCCCCATGTAATACTGTTATGTTTTGAGCTGGTGCTATTGGAAGTTGGTACTGAGTATTTCAGTGATATTAGTAGCATGCAACTAGTGCTTTACTTTAGATTGTGTCGTATACTTTTTACAAAATGAAAATACCAATGTTAATTTGCCCAATTGAGTAACTCAGGAGTGCAAAAATGAATGCAATGGTGTATAAAGTGAAGTTAAAACTATTTTTATTCTCATATTTCACCAAAACCATTTAATGACTTATATTTGATAATATATTCAGTTTATCTTATGGGAGTTATTATTTATTTAAAATTGAATTATGTGTTTTTAGTGAATGCATGATGAGTTTATAGCACTCAGGAATAAAAGTGCTAAAATGTAAAACGAAGAGAGGTTTTGGAACAAGACAAATTAGGACTCACAATGCAAAATCTACAATTTATCAGCTGTCATTGTCAAGCTAGTGAATAGCCTGCGGGTTTTCATAAACCTTTTATAAAAATCTCATGAAATAAGAATATGACACTTTCAACGGATACCATTGAGATAGATAGATAGACAGATAGATAGATAGATAGATAGATAGATGATAGAAAGATAGATAGATGATAAATTCAATATTTATCAATAGTTTCTCTCATTAAAATGCCTTGTCTTTTAGGCTATGCATAAGGCTATTCTATTAACAGGAACAATTCTTGTTTCCACAGAAAAAATAGAAGCACTAAGAATTGTGGTAACATTCACAGAACTTTACAACCAGCTGAAAATAAAGTTGAAAAAAATGTACTCAGATAGACTGTTATTTTTTCCAAAATAAGCAAGTTAAACACTGGCTGTGTTTTAAAGCTACTAGTGTGAGACATTGCACAGTTTTCCCAAAGGTAGACTAAAACTATTTTATAGTGAGATATTGACAGTCTGAAAGAAGATCCGGCTTCTGTTTCCCGTTCTCTAGTCACAATATAACACACTGAGGCGCCTGTGACGTAAATCTCACTCCTGAGGTAAACAAGGCTACAATTCCAATCTCATTTGGAAAACAGATATATGGATGAAAACAGAGACCTGAAATAGCAAGTCTAACAGAAATGTACTTTCATTCTATAAACTAAAAGACTTTTCTCTGAAAAACACTTTCAAAATTTTTGACTCATTTTAACAACATTTCAGGAAGTGATTCTGATGTAGTTGTTGATGACAGGTTAAGTAGACAAATTACATTTTTATTAGAGAATAAAATTATGTTTTCCTGATCATGTCTTTTTGTGGCCATTCGCATATCCTACTCCTTACGTTATTTCTAGTGCTGTTTCCATTGCAGTATTTAATGAGTGCAGCATGGTAGCACCCTATTGCTTGCTTTTACTCTTCAAGTAATACGGAAATTCCTGAATAACACAGGATTCAAAGACTTCATATTTCATGTTCACTTTATAGAAGCGTAACAAATGCAATTGTGTGATTATCTTTAGAAGTGCTATAAGACAAAGTTATTAGTTAAGAAAGAGTTATTGTGCAATGAGGGAGAAAATTAACTTTATTGAATTAGTGGATATTTTTTTTTTAAATTATAGTACTTCAGGTGTTTTTAAGTACAAATTGCATTGTTAAGGCAATTAGATCCAGCAAGTATGTGAATTATGTTGGATTAAATTAGTTTATCACCAGGTAGGAGCTTAATAATGTGGAAATGGATTTTTTTTTAGCTTGTGCACCAGTCATCACAGGTTATGATGATCTCCCAACTCAATGCTAGGAAATACCCAGTTCAAATTTGATGGCAGGGTTGCCTTAGGATAAATTTTATTCTTTGAGAGACTTACATATTTCTCCTTAGGAAATATAATCAAATGGTAATTGGTGAAAATTATGAATTCATCTCCATTACCTAGTTAATCTGATCATTTCTTCATGAAAAACAGTTGACTATTCAGACATATATTGTTGTCTCTGACTATATTCAGATAAAATAGTGTAACCACTTTGAGCTCAATCAAGTTACTTCAAGAAGAGCAATCTTGCAGTTGCCCTTGAAGACAAAACAAGATAAAACAATCAACATCATTTGTGCTCTGCCGAATATTTCCACAAACACAAGAAAATAAGACTCTAACTCATAATTCCGACTTCTTTGTCAATTAGTTGATTCTATTTACATGAAATTAAAATCAGTGTATGTTTTTCTCTTCTTTCTGATAGGTACAATGCAAGTGCACTACTTTTGACAATTTTCCTCCTTTAGGAAAATTAGATGCATTGCTGATTTAAATTTCACTTATAATTTTCAACAAATATGGATCACACTCCAACATTCAAGAGTTTAAGAATAGTCAATCAAAATCACAAACGTAGACACTGCACTCAGATTTGCCAGTTGAAATTTCCCACCCTTCTCTAAGACTAGCCTTGTACTATTCAGATTTTTTTTTTACTTATTTCAGTTGATTTGCGAAATAATGAGCAGATCCACTTTTAATACACACCTTTATATTCTTTGCTATGAGTGGTTGATTGCAATTATTTTTCACTGTGTGTGCATAAAACTTTTTAAGAGCTTGAAGTCCTAAGCCATTGAAGGGAAAGCTGAACAAAATACTTTGTCATTTCCCACATAAACATTTGCAAACCTTTTGTCCAAATTGGGAAATACTATGCTAATTTGAATTTCTTGAATAAAGATCAATAATATAGGAAATGAACCCAATAAATGATGCAAAATAAAGCAGCAATATTCATGTTTTCACATATTTTATTAACTTTAGAGATATGCTAAGTATTAATAAAAACAGATGACAAGCATAAAGACTTTTATTAAAACTGAAAAATTCTCATGTTCGTAAAGCCTGCCTCTGTTGAATATGTTTGTATTTAAAATGTTTCTTTCTTTCTTTGTTTTGTTTTGTTTTTGTCCTGAGACTCAACCTGTGGTTGTCCAGGCAGGCATTTGTGCCACTGAACTATGTCCCTTGGTCCTCTTTTTGTATTTATTAAGTTGACTAAAGGAATCATTAATAATGAATTTCTAATTATATTTTTTGAAGAATTATCCTACTGTCTGAAAACTGTGAGCATAGAGAAGACCACATTATGAATTTGAAACCACAACTAATATAAAAATAATTAATAAATTACATAACATTGTACATATATATTTGTTTTAAAATACTTTCAAAGTCATTCTTTTGATTTTTCAGAAACTCTTAGAAGCAAAAGCCATTATATTCTGAAATAAAGAAAATTCAAATGGTAATTAAATGATATCCTTAGACTAATGAAGCTGCTTGGGTTTGAGCTTCATTAAAAACTCATTTTTTTTTTTTTTTTTTTCTAAATGCTGGTCTTTTTCTAAGGAGCACGCACATGCAAATAACTAATTTTTTTATTTTCATAGTCTCTTCAAATGACTGCATCTTTTCAATAAAATGCTAAAAAAAAAAGGAAACAAAACCTATAACTAGACTTCAAAGTCTGGTAAATTATAATTATGTTTATTCCTACAGTGATTAGATATAATCTGATAATTCAACTGTTCTTTTTATTTACTTAATTTTTATTAACAGATCATGACATGGCAACATATTACAGCATTAACTTTTAGCATTATATTGCTTTAAAATAAACAAAGTGATTGTTTCCCTTTGTAGGTAAAACTATTTTTTGCAGAACCAATTTGAACAGTATCTTTTGTCATTTATGATTTCTAGCTTTTCACATATAGCTTTTATTCTTCTTGGTAAGTCTTAATTAAAATTCAAGTATCTCTACTACACTAGATCAATAAATGTGATTTAAGCAATTCCAACCATTATGCCACAGGGCAAATTTGAGCAAATTATAGTTACCGGCATCTTCAAATTTTAGGATTATTCCAAGAAAGAATAGTAAAGAAAGGAGCGATTCTCAAAGCTCTGAAAGCACAGTAGTGCTAAATATAACGATAATAGTAACAGTAATAATGATAGCAATTGTAGCTGAATTTTGAATATATATCAGAAACAGTGCTAGATGATTTTAATAATTTATCTTTAATTCATACAGTGGTGCTGCATCTAGTTTATAGATAGTGAAGTGTTTTCTGTTCTTCAAACTTAGGAAAGTAAAACAGATACAAGGACTACATTGAGATAAACCTTTCGAAATGCAAGAAAATAAACATAAATGACCTGCAGTTTTGGTCATATATCTAGTAAACTTAATAGGACAGTTGTTTATGGTAAATAAGGTATTAGCACCTTTCACAGTGTTTGAAGCAGATTTCTCCATGTTAATATTGTTACTTTAATGTCTTCAGTTCAAAAAAGTGAATAATGCATAATAAAAACCCCTTATCAGAATTCTTATTAGTCATAAGCCCTTTTCCCACTTTGGGAGTCAAACTCAGGACCATAAGGTTTGCCACATAGGTACTGTGCCACTGAACTATATTCCCAGTCCCTCTCATAAGCTTTTTAAATGACAAAATTTGCATGGATTTAGGTATATAAGTGACAATTAGAACAAAAGTGAACTCAAATTCAGGACTCTCATTTTCTGTATAATAAGCATTCTGAAAATATTTGAGAGCTGTATGTATATATTTTAGTATGTTGACTATGATTTAAAAATAACAGAACATAAGGAAATAGTTTTATATTGCATTTTATTTCCATTCTTGTTGAAATTGAGAAGTCAGACTTTTGAAATTTCTACAAAATATCCATATGTTAAAATAAGGATATCTTACAAGTACATAGCAATGTTTATTTTAAGACCAGAAAAATCTTTAAGGTTAATCCTAATTGTACACATATGATGTATATCTTTTCTTAGCAAAAATCACAACAACGACATCCAAAAAACACTTGAGACAGGGTGTCCCTATGTAATTCAGGCTGGCCTTGAACTCAGTATGTAGCCCAGGCTGGCCTTGATCTCACGACAATCCTGCCTCAGTTTCCAGAGGGCTAGGATTATAGTGTACCACCATGACCAGCACAAATGTTTTGATAGGTCAATTACTAAAAAAGTGGTAAAGGACACTTAAACTATTTAGGCAAAAGCTTTGAATACATTTTTAACATATATTAAGATTTTTATGCCAGTAATACAGAAATACTAAAGCATTATATTGAGAACTAGAAATACCAATTACTGCTCTATGTAGTCTAACCTTATTAAAATGAGAACAGTTTCCTGTTTATATTCTGGCTAACTTATTAACTAATCCTGCCTGAAGGAGAATAATATAACCTGTCTGGATGGAACTTGATTTCAGGACAGTGTGTTCCCCTTTTATTAGTTACATTCAAAGAAAGACAAATGCAATTTTTCAAGTCACCATCTTCTGTCAAAGACAGTATTCCCTTTATCTGCTCGCTCCTGGGCTGGGCATAGTCTTCCTCTGCTTATGCTAATCACATTTCAGAAGAGCAAGCTGGCAAATTTGGAGTACACCTCCCTTCTGTGGAGACATAATTCAAAAAAGCATTGATACCATGATTTTAGCCAAAACAGAAATCTTAATCTGCCTCATCCACCTGAAATTTTACAGAGTCCTTGATGTGAGGTCACATAGTTCTGACATGGAGGAATGAAGTTAATCGTAACTTCCCATTTGCAGTACATATGTATCGTTCATCCAAAATTCTGAGGTATCCATGGGTATCCATCCATCAGAAGACTTGACATTTATAATTGGAAGAGCTCCTATGAAAAAGAAAATGAATATACTAGATTTATTTTTATAAGAAAACATTTCTATGTAGTTTTGTCACCGATATTACAATTAGGTTTCATCTAAATATATTAAGAATATGGGTCAGTAATTTACATTTCGCAGTGCAAAATTCATATTAGCAATATAAATAGAACAATTTCATTGAATTGCTTAAAATGTGTGTAATTACTGAATTTGTGTCCCTTCTCCATGATCTTAAGTTTCTTGATAACTTTTTTGAGAAATTAAGCACACATTTATCAAGCAATATTATTTTCTGGCATATATTTCCACATCATTGTCATTACATTAAGTGAGATGCACTCAGAAAATGGTAAATGTTTGCGATAAATCTCTAAATATTTTCAGTTATTTTAGACTCAAAATAGAATTACATTGGATGTCACAGTTCAGAATGTTTCAAAGGGTGCAATTTAGAAACAAAGGTGATTTTACTTTCATAATCACTGACTCAGTTTTTTAAAAATTTCTTAAAGATTCCTAATCCAAATATTCATGAAGATGTGCTGTTTCTATAAATACAATTGTTCCAAAATGTACAAGGAATTTTTGATTAAAAATGATGACACCCCAAGTATAGCTCAGTGTTTGTGATTTGCCTGATAAACACAGTGCAATTCTCAATACTGAAAAGAAAAAAAAAATTAAGATGCAAACATAGACTTTTATCAACCTAAGACAATTTTCAGCTGAGAAAATTAAATAAAAAATTACACTCAGTTATATACTGCCTCAGAGGTTTTCTAAGGTATTTTTATTGCATAAAAGAACAAAAATGTGTGAAGGAGGTTGGAAATGAATATATCATGTATATTAAAGTTAATTTAATTAAACAAGAACAGGTGCCACATTGAAAGTATGATGCATCCTTTTCCTCTGTTCTTTTCTCTCAAAAATAATGAGCTAGTTTTCACTAAGATGGAACAGGTTGAGCTACACAATTTATGCTTTTATTTTGAGTTTTGCTTGAAATGATTTGAAATGTCATCTGGAAACACTCATCAAAAAAGGAGAAAATGCATAGACAAGAGCAAATCTATACTGCAAATCAACAGAAATAAAATCTGACATGAGAAGTTGCTTTTTTACTTCTTTTTAAAAATAAAACTGATGTGAGATTAAATTAAAATTGTAAGTGTAAAATCAGTGTTGTTAATCAACTGAGAAGAAGAATTGATTATAAAAGACTGATGATCCCTAAACACTATAAGGAATTTCCAGCTTTCAAAATTTGTGAAATATTTGCTTTTGGAGCCCTTACAAAAAATGAAAAAATCTGTAATATAAAAGAAGACACTCTTAAATTAACATGGTTTATCATAATCAGAATAAATATACTGTATAAAAATGAGAATAATTTTCACTGAAATGTAACATACATCTAACTCTGACATAAAAAAAGAAAGAAGGCAAATATATTAGAACAAAATATAGAGAATATGAGAGCATCAGACTGTATTTCTGAAGGATCTATAGCTTCAACCCAGATTTTGCTTACATAAGAAGAGTGGGTCTCATATAAAGAGTAAATTGTATGTGTTAGGTTTTTGGTGCCGTTGAGTGACAGAGAGACAGGGAGACAGAGAGATAAAGAGACAGAGAGACAGAGACATAGAGAGGCCTTTATTGGCCAGCAGGGCACAGGAGGATTGCAGAAGAGTGCAAAATTCCTTCTGACCAAATCAAAGAAGTGGGTAGGCTTTTATCACCTCTGGCCAAGGGAGGTGTAGGGGAAGCAGACAAATCATTTGTCTTCAAGTTAATTTCTGTATGTGTCAATAGTGAAGAGATGGCTTAATACATACAATTTCTACCACTCCTGCCTCTCCTCCCATAGGCAATTATTTTCCAGAAATTTAAGGTCACATTTTAATTTATCTCATCTTTAGATAACATATTTTAAAAACTATTCTACTTTATATTTTATATTGAAATGTTAAGTACTTACAGTTTCTAAAGGTGAAAATATGTAATTATACACAATTATATGTAATTATACCTAATTATTATGGCGGGTAAAAAATCAGATAATAAGAATATTCTATAGTATCTGACTTTGTAAAACAAAAATAGTTTTATCTTAATTATTCATCTTTATATCACCAGAAAAGTATAAAACACTTACATTCTTTGTCTCTCCTTATAATCTGCATAGTAAAACTGAAAAATATTTCACTTGATTTACAACACAAAAGACAAAATATTGATTGTTCTTAATCAAAAATTAAATGTGGAAATGTAAAATTTATCTTCTTAAGATAATTACCGGTTTTCCTCTTATGCAGAAATTTTGACTCGTCTTAAATTTTTTCAAGTTTAATCTTATCTAACACTTGTATGTATCTATGACATATCTTTAATGAGTTGTGCTTTTGTTTTTCTATTTCTAAAACACATTTGTTATCGCTTTTGATAGAACTGTGTAGGGAGGAGGACGAGATGTGGCTGAAAAGATAAGAAGTACAAAATATAAATGACTTTTATTTTGGGAATGCGGGGAGAGACACCCCCGACCCCCCGGGGTGCGGCATCTCCACCCCAGTGATCTCTCCGTGGAACACGTGGAGTGAGGCACATAAGTAGCCTCGGTTTGGGGTAAACCTAAGGGGACATTAGGGATGCACAGATAGCCCATTGGTCTTTGTTTGGCAACAGAGGTAGATTCCTAAGGGAGGGGGAGATAGGAGCTCCTTAGCTTTACTGGCTACACTATGCACCCTGTGCCAAAACCCTTTCAGCTTTGTCAACTTGTAGAGTTAGCAGTGTTGGTCAACATTTAAACTTTCTGTAAGTATTCTATTACTTATGAAGTAAAGAAGAGTAAATGTAAATTAATAATGTTTTTAAATGAATTGGTATTATTCTTAATAATCTACAGTCAATAAGGTCCTTTTATTAAGATAATTATGCTGATTTTATAATAACAAATTGAAAGTTAATAGTTTTTTATAGTTGTCCTGACATTAATCACAAAGAAACTAAACAAAGTCTCCTATTTGAAGAATAACATATTCTTATGATTTATTAAAGATATTTTCATATATATGAACACATACTTTACAAAATATTATTTCATAGATGATGTGTTGTACAATATTGAACCAAAGTATTTTTCTATAGTTCAGGTGATCCTTGTATTTGGGGAGCTGTGTCCCACCCAGATCTTGAAATTCCCAGGAGGAGAATAAAGAAATAAAAAAAGGATCAAAATGCAGAAAGCTGAGGTCCAGTGGAGCCCTCTCCCAGATGAGGGGGAAAAGAACTGCCCAAAGACTGCATGTGTTTATTTACAAAATCAGCAAGAGATTGATAATAGGTGAACTTGCTCCCACAATGGGAGGAAGGGCCTGAATAACAACTTGTTTGTCTTGCTTACCTCAAGTGCTCCATGTTCTATGGCACAGTCCAGCTTTAGCCCTGCAAGTGTGATCCTTCTCCAGCCCAGCTACTGCTCACATTGAGGGAGAAAGGAAGTTTTCATCTGAAAAGCAAAAATAATGCCACTTTTCAGCATAACAAATGTAAAACTAAGTTCCTAGGTGTTCAAAAACTATATCTATTTATTTATAGATAGTCTTCATTTTAATTAGTTGCTGAGATTTTGATGTGAATAGTTATAATATTTTGTTCATTTTAGACATTTATTACATATAACTATATTTCATGTCTTTAATAAAAGTAACATTTTATACAGTTCTTGTGATTTAAAGCAAAATATACTAATGCATAATTAAGATTAAGCATTTTTAGAAAACTATGGTTTTTTCATATACACAATTTTTTAAGTTAAATTCATTATTGTCTTTATTTGGATTTTGAGTCATTTTGCAAGACTTTTTGCAGGCATCTTCTTACTTTTTCACCATGTGTGATACACTCTTCTCACGTATGATTCTGTGCAATAAGAATAAATGTCAAGTGTTGATCCTAATTTTCAATAGGTAAATGTTTGTTCTAATGGAAGAGTATGTTTAGAACTAGAAGACATAAATTACAGTTTCATATTCATGATTTATATATTGCCTTATTTTAGCTCAATAGTAATTTCTTTTGAAAGCACTAATTACCCTTTTAGTAAGGTTGCCTAAGACTATCCCTAGACACTTGACATAAAGTAACACATTCAACCACATGTAAGACATATTACTGATGTTGAAACTGGTATTGATAGTTTCCTTTTTTCTTTTGTATGACCTTTTCAAAGCAAAATGTACAATTATTTGGTTTTATTTTAGTGTGTGTGTGTGTGTGTGTGTGAGAGAGAGAGAGAGACAAAAAGAGAGAGAGAGAGAGAGAGAGAGAGAGAGAGAGAGAAGAGAGAGAGTCCCACTGTGTAATTCAAGCTGGCCTTGAACTCGAACTCGGCATGCAGCCCAGACTGTCTTTAAACTTGATGCAATCATCTTGCCTCAGCCTCCTGAGTTTTGTAATTACAGACATGTGCCACCAGAGCCATTTTACAAAATATGTATTGTATTAGTTTTCTTTCATAGGACTGGTCTTTTTATTCTAAATTAACTATTTTCTATTTTAATGCTGTTTAGCATTTTAAGAATATTTTCCATTTCAAGGTCTTTCTTGGGTATACATTATGTGATTTTTTTATACTTATGACATTGAGAGTAATAGTATTTTATAAGTGTTCTATTGTTATTAAAAAACATTTTCTGTTTCTTGTGGAGTTTTGGGAAACAAGTATTTATAATATATATTTCTAGAAATGCTAAATAACTTTCTTATTCAAATCTCTATATTAGTATCTTACTTTTCTGATAGCAAGTTCTCCTATGTTAAACATATTAATTTTTCTCACTATGATCATAGGTACGCTGCTTCCTTGAAATTTTGCCACTTTTTGATTTTGAAACTTTACAAATATAATTGACACTGTATGAGTCAGTTTGTTATGTAGTTTCCTTAATAGTTACTTCTTGATTATTCTTAACAGTTCATTCTTCTATTAAATTAATTAAGTAACTTTATATTGAGAATTATCTGCCTATTTGCACATGTGATTTTCACACTTTCTTTGTATTTTAGAACTGTGACATTTCTTTATTGACATTCTCTTATATACCATATTTAAATAACTTGAGCAAAGATGTGCTTATGTATTTTTCATCCATATTACTGAGCTACGACACATTTATTGCTGTGGGAATAGTTTGCACTTGATCAATCTACTGTCTCAATGTTTTAATATGTATTGAACACACATGTTTTTACATTGACACTCAGGGATACATCAGACAAAAATGCTGACACCATCGTTGAAATTTGTGCTGCATGTAGAAAGATACATAGTTTTGTCATTGCAAGCTCAGATTTAGCTAATTATTCCCCACCTAAAAAACTTGGCCTGCTACCTTCCTCTTCCTAGAGAGAGACGTTTGACAAAAAAAAAAAAAAAAAATTATCAGCAAAAAACATTTTAAGCGTCCTCTCAACCTCATGGATATATGAATAAGACGAAAAACTACAGCTATAATACCCATATATGAATGTTATAGATTATCAAGGAAAATAAAATTGTAAAAATGGAGTTCAATTCTTTTGTCTTCTTGACACAGAAAAATTTAAGATATTGAAGATGAGATTATAAAATCAGCACCTTACATTTTAAATATGCAATAAACATTATGTAACAAACTGGAGTAATTATGTCCTTAAAAATAGATATGAGAAGATCCAGCTTTGAAATTTAGACAAATTTAAATTTAATTTTGAAAATAA
The DNA here is from genome assembly GCF_034190915.1 of Cavia porcellus. Taxonomy (NCBI): domain Eukaryota; kingdom Metazoa; phylum Chordata; class Mammalia; order Rodentia; family Caviidae; genus Cavia; species Cavia porcellus. The sequence goes on from NW_026947484.1 coordinate 87,152,381, forward strand.
TGTAGAGTTGAAAATTAACATAATAGATAATGCTCAAACATATGAAAATTTCAAGTCCTATATTTTTAAAAAAATAATGGACTCCTTTGTATTTTTGTAACAGTACTACCAGTATTTTTTCAAACTGCAGAAATATAATTTAATTTTTATGCCTCAATAGGCTTCTGCTGCAAGACATATTCAAAAAATAAATTACAGATGCAAATTAAAACTGATAAAAACATGTGATTATCACAAAGTTAAAAACACCACCAGTATTCAAGAAGTTACTGACAGGTTTTTAGCCACATAAATCTGCCAGTCATCATGGCAGAGGTCCATAATGGTGAGGGGACCACAAGAGGAGGACGTCTTATCCGTGTTCTTCCTCTAGTGCTCCGGACCCAAAATAGACTTCCTGCCTTTAGTTCCGGCTAGCGCCAAAAGCACTCCAATCTCTAGTTAAAACGTCACTCCTGATACATCATCATCAGCTTGGTTTAGCATCACCCCAATGAGTTAATTTAAGCAGCCTCCAACCTTTTGTCTAAGGAGTCTCTGTAGGGCTCACAGCCTGTCTTGTGCCCCCTCACTAAAGCCCTCTTCATGCTTTGTCTCCTTGTCTCTCCTGACAAAAAAATAATCAGTTACCAAAATATCAGACTTTATATAATTATATAGTCAGGATGATTTTTTAAGCATCTCATGGACACATCATCTGGAAACATGTAATAGTACTACATATCAAAAAATATCAGAACATGCCAAAACAAACAAACAGAAACCAAATCAATATGCAATTTTGTGTGACAACAGTAAGCCTTTCTGATGTGAATTTGGAACTCTAATCAGTTTTCTTGTTTTCTCAGTTTGTCTCTTTTAAATACTGCTTTGAAATATGACTTTCTAGCTATTTTAAACTTCCCACGACATTTTGCTCTCTATATCTACATATACTTTATACTCACATAAATTCATTAAAATGTCTTTCAAGTTGTTAATAATTCTTCCATTTCTTCTTTCACCATAAATTTATACGTAGTAGAAAAACAGTAAAACTGATCATTGACAATTTTAAATAAAATATAAAGCTGCATGTGAAATCATTGTATATACATTCTTAATTTTTTATTTGAAAGAAGGGTAAAACCAAACATAACAACAAAGCAAATCAGAAGAAAACAATGTAAGCAACACATATTTCAAAGCAAGACAACTGGAAATCTATAGTGGCGATCATAATGTCTCTTGTTTTCTTCTAAATAGTTGCCTGTATCTTCACACACAATGAATTCATACAAAACAAAATAAAATAAAACTGATCAGAACAGAGTAGTGAAGGAATTACAGGTCTTCAAAAAGAGACAATAGGAAAATCAACAGTGGCTCTCTTGTTCTCTTCAAAATAGCTGTCCATCCCTTCATGCATGTTGAAATTAAACAATACAAAACAGACTAAAACCTTTCAAATTATCCACATATGACCTAAAACCTCCCTACCAATGTTGTCTTTTAAAGATTTCCACAGCTTTCCAATAATGCTAAGCTCAGTAACAAGCCTCTAGTACACATACACAAGCCCTTTGAAAGCCATTCCAGTTTCAAATTATACCACTATCAGTGATGTAGACTGTCTCGGTTACTGTTTTCTTGTTCATGAAACACAATACCTGACCTTCAAAATGAGGAAAGGAAAGGTGCATTTGCTTATAGATTTTGGAGGTTTCAGTCCATACTCAACTGGCTTCAAGGCAGGGTGGTATGGCTAAGGAGCAACCATTCATGGTGGTCACAAGACGAGAGTGAAAAGAGCAAAAAGGAAGAAGCAATTCTCTGTCTCCTTCCCTTCCTTATATTTTCTTCTGCCCAGCTGCCTCTCGGTGGATGCAGCGCTCATATTGCCAGTTAAAATGCTAAACAATGAACCAGCCATGAATGCCAGACTCATCTGCCTCCACATGATTGCATGAGGCTTTAGGGGGACACACAGACACAAACTATAACACTGACTTATTTCCATTCACTGTCATCTGGTTACTGGCCACAGAAATGTTATTAGTTGCTTCTCTTCCTTAGTTTGTCTCATCTAAATAGTTCCTGAAAATAGAGCTAAAGTGAGCTAACAGTCAATCTAAGGAAGTAAGAATTAGAAGAATAGCCATTTTACAAGAAATGACAATATTTTTGGCTTTTTGTTTAAAATAGATTATACATTTTTATAAAAAATAATTTCAGCATGACCTACGATACAGGACATGTAACATTTGTATAACATAAAAGTAGAAAGGGAGAAAAACATAACTTAGAAGGAAGCATATAGAACACATCTAAGTTAGTTTTCTTTATAGATTCTGTTTTTTCAAAAAGCATCATGCCTTATCTTGTTTAAATTTTAATGTAGAATTTTCAAACACACTACTTGTATTCAACTTCTGCTGCTTTGGAAAACATTTAAACCACTGAGGACTTTTTTCCTTTATATGTTGATTTTTTGACATAAAGAAATAATTCTGTAGGAGAATGATACAAATTACTAACTACTAAAATCACTTTGAGAATTTGAAAGAGTAACTAAATCTATGGACAGCACTTAAAATATCCCCTCGATTGGATTAAAAGATTGAATCCTAGATTAAATGCAACATCGAAGTACTTAGTATTAGATATTGTTATTGTTAGTATCACCAAGGTAAAGGAGGTGATATTTTTATTTCTTGAGTTGAACCTGAACTGATAGGTAAAATAATGCCAGTAAATAGTACATTCCCCCCCAAACATTCCTAGGTCAGTTAAATTTAAAAAATGTATTTATCATTCTGTAAAGGCAAGTAGGTAAAATTATGATAAAAGCATATCAATTAATACAAGGACTTTAAATAAGAAACGTGTGTTTTTTCAAAAGCAAAAGAACAAAGGTCTTAATGAAAAATGTAGAATCTATAAACTGGTTTTAAAGCTTGAATGAGTAGAAAATCTCTGGTGATGCACTGTCCCAGTCTTTGGAGAAAGGCCATTGTATGTCATAACCTGAAGAAAGACAGGTTACCTCTGTGTCTATACCCAAACTTCAAAACATTTTTGTTCAAAACATTTTCATTTCTCCAAGAATTTTCTACAACATCCCAAGTTTAATAGGTAGACTTACAGCTTTTTTCTTCATCACATTCCTAAGAAGATGTGAAATTCAGCTCCCTGCTGACCTTTACACCACAATACAGGTGGCAATATGATAAGTGGGTCAGATTTCCCTATGAAAGAAAAATTGACCACCTGCTGAAAAATATGAAAATCAGTCTATGTACATTTTATCTAACACACCAAAATGGCCCATCAATTTGAACAGTTAAATCAGTATCTTATAAGATAATCAAAATAAATCATCCTTTATGTGCTTTGAAATAAAAACTGAATGTTACAACCCAAATTTATACTTAACTTTCCATCCACTATTAGATGTGTCATTTTCAGTGCATGGGGGACCTCTTTTGACTTGAATGAAACTAGAGATAAGTTTCTTCTCTCAATGCTTGCTGCCTAGTGAGTCTGATAGCTAAGCACAATTTTTAAACAGTAGATTACATACCAGTTTTTGTGGATATAATTTTCTTTTCATTGATTTGTAATCAGATATGAGCCTGTTTTACATTTACCCATTTCAAGAATATATTACAAGCTTGAAGAACTTTTAATTGAGTTATTTATTCTTCAATCCCCCTCAGCAGTAGCAGTAGCATACTTAATTTAAGTAATTTATTGTTCTTTGAAAATGTAGTTATTAATAGAAAGATAAGATGTTCCTGTGCCTCTGTTTTCTTACTAGATTATAATTACCAATGTGATTTAAAAATTGATGTAATTAATAAATAAACTTACTGCTTATTATCTTTCATTTATTGAAGGAACAATGGCTATTTAAAAATCATTGAACTGTAGAAGTAAATTCTCAAGCATTTATTATGGTAATTGTGTGAAATATTTAATATGCTATTTTCAAAATATATGCAGAAGAAAACTTCATTGAGCAACTTCAGCATATTCATTAATCTATGAAGCAACCATTTATGAAACACATGCTGAGAGCAAAAGCATACCTTCATATAAATTTTTTTCACAATAGTTATTACTGTAAGTTGGCCCCTGCTCAGCCATAAATCAGGACAGTCATGTAACAGCAAAATGACCCCAAAATTTGTCAGTGACTGGAAGTCATATTTGATATATTCTAACAGTTGGCTGATTTGAATAAGTAATGAAATTTCATAGAAATAAAAATTTACTTATAGATATGATCAGAAAAATAGATATATTAGATTAAAATTAATTAATTACAACACTACGAGTTACAATAGGGGATTCTGATTAGGATCACAGAAGCACATGTCCAGTTGCCCTTATAAAACTTCTCCTAAACTGTTTACAAGATTCAATTATATTATGCGTGATGAAATGAACGCTGCTTTGAAGAAAAAAGAATGTTGTGGTATCCATTGCTGATGCTGTATCATCATGTTGTGAAATCCTTTAATGCTTCTATTCTTTATTCAGGGTAGTTTTAGTCTTTAGTAGTTTTTAATTGTTTAATTTCAACATACATGAAGATATGGGCAGCTATTTTGAAGTGAACATGAGACATTATAGCAGCTATTGTGGATTTTCCTACTGTCTGGTTTTGAAGGTCTGTAATGCATTCATCACTCTGTTCTGATAAGTTTTATACTATTTTGTTTTGTATAAATTTATTGTGTGTGAAGATATAGACAACTATTTAGAAGAAAACAAGAGATATTATGGTAGCCACTGTAGATCTCTGTTGTGTTGCTTTGAAATCTGTGTAACTAAATGGTTTTCTTTTGATCTGCTTTGTTCTGTTTTGTTTAGTTTTACCCTCTTCAAAATAAAAAATAATAAAAATTTTTAAAAAACAGTATCATTTCCACAGTAGCCAAACTGTCATTAAAAATACTTACTGTACCTTCTTAAAAATTTTGCTTCCCATATTTTTCTACTAAAGTGTGTCTTGTAAAATATACTAATTTTAAAATAATATCTATATTTAAAAACTTTATTATGTTTTTTATTTTAAAGAGAGATTAAAAATAATAAAAGTTTCAAAACAGGTTAATAGTAGACTAATAATAATACATTGCATATTGTTATATTCGTAGTATTTGTTTGACATGCAAGATATAGGCATGAAATATTGTCTAAACAGTATTAACACAAACCTTTCTTTTCAATGATATATATATATATATATATATATATATATATATATATATCTTTTCCTTCCTTTCTCCATTCATCTATCACACTTTTTCTTTTCTTTTAAATAATTTCTTCCCATTCACAATATCTAGTGTATGTTTTGTATCTTATTTACTAATGCAGCTTCTCAAAACTTTTCATAAAATAGCTTTAAGAATTTTCTAATGTAAAGTTTTATCTAAAATGGTTTCCTTTCATTTCATGAACCTTTGGAGAGGAAAAAATTATATACTTCCACTAAAGTTGTCTATTTTTTGTATCTATAATAGCCTTCAAAATATTTATTTTTTAGTTGAAAAATAATCATGACAAGTACTTATAGCATACAATATGATGTTGTATAATGATTAAAATAATTAATATTCACCAGATTTTTCATCATAAATGCTCCATTATTTTAATTTTTTTTCTGAAAATACTTATATCACAAGTATCCAAGTAGTTAAGAAATGTGATCTAACACTTTTGATCTAACACTTTTAATGTGATCAATAGCTTCATATATATAATTATCTGATTATTTTTTGCTCACTGTTTTACCTGTTTACATGTTGTATCACAAAATTTCAGTTTTATTGAATAGAAACAAAAATTAAGTTATGCTTTTCAATTTTCAAAGTGAAACATAGGATTAACTCAAAAATTTAAAATACATTACAGCAACAGTTCTCTTCCCATTAATTGACTCATAACAGTCCCCTTCACTTAAAACATATGCATTCTTGCCACTTCTAAGACAATTCTGGAACTTCTTTTTTGGTGAATGTCTTTAGTTGTGCTATTTTGGATACTTCAATGACTTGAATCAGTTGAAAACTTTTACCTTTTATTATCACTTTGACCTGGGGAAGGGCCAGAAGTTCACAGTGGCAATCTGGTGAATAAAGTGTAAGAGGATAAATGGAAATATATTTATTTGACAGAAATTTTCATAAATGGTTGATCAACGAGAAGAAATCAAAGCATATAATGAATTTTCATATAAAAATCATTACTCTAAAAAACATATTCCCATTAATTCCCATCTGTCAGAATATTTCCCCTTGCTCAGAACACTTAATCACAAACTTCTTTGCGATGTTTCTTTCACTGTAATACGTTTGTTTTAAAATTTGTACATTCATTGTATTTTCTATCACTCTTTGCATAATGTGTTACACTATGTGCATGTGTTAATATTTACATTTAGAAAAAAGCAATGATACACTTAAGGAATATTATGACTACAATGTTCAGATAACATTTGTAGTTTCTCAGCAAGAGTAATATATGTACATGTTTTAAATTCAATGTAGAATAGACATGCACAATACAGAGACAGAAAATTATTGTCTCCCTAGTCCAAAGGCTTTCTCCTCAAAAGTAAGGATGCCTCTTATTGTATTCCTGTTCTAAAAATACTACCATGCTTATTTCAACACTGCTAATTATCTAACAGTATTATTCTCAATACAACTTAGTTATGCAGTCATGGTATTGATACACTCTAATTCTTTTTAAACAAGTTCACTGAATAGTCATGTTGTATTCATTAAAATTTATGCTTAAATTTAATCATGTACTTCTACTTAAAAAAACCAGGCACAATGAGAATCATACTGGATTTCACTTTTGTTCTTTAAAAATATCATAAAATGACAAGCATTTTGGAATTATAATTTGTAGAAATACTTAACTAATCATGCATCACTGTATGATATAAAAGTATCCATGTAGTTAAGAAATGTGATTATTTACAAATGCAGATATGTGAAAATATCCACTCCATGTGTGAATAATGCCAATAAAGATAGGCATTATTTTTGACAAACTCTGTACTTTTACATCCAAGATTGTGGTCTCCTGTCACTTAAAGGAGCACAGTTGAATAGTTATGAGCACAGTTCACTTTTAAAATGAAATTTTCCATTAAATTGCAATGAAAAATCATAGACATAAATCATAGACTGGAAAACATATGTTCCACATTTACACTCAAATGCGCATGAAAGGCATATAAGATTAGTGACATTCAGTACATTGATGTCCTGGAGAAAAAAGTTATGGCTATTTGCAGAGACAGGGAAGTTGATATGTAGCAAAAATGTACAATATCAGTGATCCACTGGATAGAGATGGGATATTAGTACACTCATTTTCATAATTATTTTGATAAAATAAATTAATAATTTATTCAGCTTATGGCACAGTGAGATTTAACACTGTTCTTTCATCTGCAACTCAAGATAAAATTACCAAACTGAAAAAAGTATTTAAAAGTCTCATCTAACGACAGTCATATATGCGTAGTTGCCTAGGATGAATGCAGTTACCTGGAGTGTTAAAGTAGATTAGCTAAAATGGGAGTGATAAATTTACATCATTGCAGTTGGAATTAAAGTTAGAAAATGGAAAAAGTAAACTCAGATATCAAAATAAAAACACCGACTGTTCCAGGATGGTCTTTTTCAAATATAAAAATCAGCTGGGAGTTTAGCTCAGCAGCATAAGCGGCCTGCCTTGCAAGTGTGCAGTCAAAAGTTCTGTCCCCGTACCAAACAAACAAACAAATATAAAAATCTCTTATTTTTCTTAACCAGTAAAAGTTTTATGTTTATTTTTGTAAATAATTATTATAAGGAGAAAAGAAGAAAGAAGAAAAAAGGAAAAAGTCATAAGTTTGTATATATGTATACATAAAATAAACTATACTACTAACTCTATTAATTCTTGGAAAAGAACAGTTAATACTCATATGATTAGATCAATTTTGCATGTCTATATCTGGTAATTAAAGCAACACTTTTGAAAGTAAGTAAGTATCTTGTTAAATTGATGTGATTAGAGCATGATTTATCTCATTCTTGTTTTAATTATGTCTTGTACATGCAAGTTTAAAAATTTTAGTCCATTTGCAACTCAATTGTATGAAACAGGGATTTAGGAACAGAAGGTTCGTCAACTAATTGAGAAACCTTGCTGCTTTGTATGCCCAGCTATATTTAAGTAAACCAATTACACCCCAAACACTTTAATATGATGCATAATATGGTTTTGAAATTCTATATGCATAAGTAACATTTATTTCAAACCTAGGGTTTGTTCAGGATTCAAACTTAATTGACTTTAGAACTGCAAGGTGAAAGTCAAGCTGTACTTTCAAGAAATTTGCTTATGTCAGATTTGTTTCTTGTTTTGCTCTTATCTTTATGACTAAATCATGTACTGTAAATTCATTCAATTTTCACAACAAGGGAATAAAAATAATGTTAAAAAGATTTATTATTTTCCTCTCCATTTGGTGCTTAATTTTCTGTAACTTGTTCGCAGGTTTATTCTTGCTTCTCTGACTACAAATGGTTCATCTTTTGAATGTAATTAGAAATATAGCCAACGAAAGTAAACCTGTTCAATCTTTTTAATAGCACATCCCTTAATTAAGCTTCAGTACACAGGATTAAATCTTGTGAACGACTCTTCACAGAGATCATTCTTCTAAACAAAGAATAATTTTAATGAAAATAAGAGCAAGAATTTAATTACATATTCAACCTGGTAGCAAATTTAATATTCTACCTCAGTGAAATTGCTTTCCTTCCACAATATAATAAGATGTCTCTGATATCAAGGCAATATTCATGTGTGTATTCCAGGAATTTTCTAAACTCTTCTCTCCTCTCTTCTCCCTGCCTCTCCCTTCCTTTCCTTCCCCTGCCCTGCCCTTCCCGCCTCTGTCTCTCTTTGTGCTTGCTGGAGGTGGAATCCGGGCCCTCCTGCATGCACAGGATATGCTCTATTCTTGAGCTTGCCATCTCATATTTCAGGTTTTTCCCTATTTCAATTTTTTTTAAGATTTAGTGTTTATTATTACATATTTACAGCACATAAATACATTTTAAATGTTTATTATCCTCTTCTTCTTCTCTTCCCCTTCCTCCATCTCTTGGTCTCCTCGCTTGAAAAAAAAAAAAATCTATCTACCTATTTTATATTCCCTAATATTCTATCATATTATCTTTATTCTGCTGTTTATTTGTATTTTGGGTTTCTTGCATAAAAAACTACATAATATTTAAGCTTGTGTATTTGTTTTGTTTCACTGAACATTATGGACTCAAAACAAGCTTATTTTTCTACAAAGAACCAAATTTTATCCTTTATGATAGAGTAGAGTTCCATTGTGTGTAAATACCATATTTTCTTTAACCATTCATTTATTGATGGGTGTATAGATTGATTTCAAGATTTAGCTATCATGAATTGTGGCACTAAAAACTTGGACACACGTGTGACTATACTATGGTGTCCTTAACTCTGCTGAGAAAATGTCTGCAGGGAAATAACTGGGACAAATGGGATGTCTCCTTAATTTTTTTTTTTTTTTTGTGGAAACTCCATACTGATTTCCATAGTGATTTTATAAGTTTACATTCACTCACACTAGAAATGTAAAAGGGTTCTTTTTATTTCAAGCTTCAACAGAATTTTTATAATTTGATTATATGACAATCGACATTATTTGTAGAGTAAGATGAAATATCAGTGTTGTTTTAATTTGAATTTTTCTAATGGCCAGAAATATTGAACACTTTTACATGCATTTATTAAATACTAACACTTCTGATAAGTATCTGTTCATTTCAGTTGCCCATTTTTTGATTAAATTTTTTTGAGAGTCTAATTTTTTTTTTCCTTGAGTTCATTACAAGTACTACATATTGGTCCTCTGAGGAAGAGCAGGCAAATTTGTCCCCATTTTTTAGGTTGTCTCTTCACTCTATTGGTTGTTTCTTTTGTTGTACGAAATTTGAGGTGATTCCATTTGTTGATTATTTTTTGGTGAAATTGGCTTCCGTTCAGAAATATTTGCCCACGTCTACATGTTCAAGAGTTTGAGCTATTTTATCTTCCAACAGATTATTTCTGTTTCAACATTTATATATATATGACACATTTTATGAGACAATGAATAATGATTGATATGGGTGTAGATCAGCCTTCTGTATATGGATAGCCTATTTTATTAGTACCATTGATTAAAGAAGCTGTCTTCTTCCACATAGGTTTCTGCCATTTTGTCAGTGATCAGATACTTGAATATATCTGGGGTTGATTCTGCATCTTCTTTTCCATTGATCTCTGTGGCTGTTTTTGTGCTTGTACTATGCAGTTTTTGTCACTGGAGCTTCATAATAAACTTGAATTTACAGAGTGTGATGCCTTCTGTACTACTATTCAACAGCAACCCATTGCTTTCTTTTCATAAAAAGGTTTTCTCTCATTCTACTTTACAGATTTTTAAATACAGTACCTGTTGATAATTCTCACCATATGTATATCATACTCAACATTTTTCACTAATGCTTCATCATATCTGAAGTTCTTTCTGCTATCTTTAATAATCTTTTCTTATTTCACTGTAAAATCTTTGGAATACAGGTTTGTAATTTCTGGTATGGCTTTTTATCTGCTAAAATTAGCCCCTTTGTAAACCTACCTATTTCCCATAATTCTTTTCATGTATTAACATTTTGGACATACTGTAAACATTTGGGGAACACAAGTCAATTTATTCAGAATTTTTCAGAAATGATTAATGATAAATTAATCATGATTTTTGATGCTCTCCAATATGCAGCCAAATATATTTTTATAGGAAATAATACCTAGACTATCATTGGATGCGTGATTCAACATTCATTCAACAAGAGGTTCATTTGACAGGAATTCTAGGGTTGGGTAATAGTAAGAACTATAAAACACTCTTTTAAAATATTTGTAGCAAGTAGAACAATTCAGAAAGCAATGAGACAAGAAAATCATAGAACATCATTACAGACTTAAACTCAGTGCCTGTCCTTTAATAAAGACATAAAAATGACCACAAATACAGTATTGTTTTACACCAACAAATAAATTACAAGGAGAGAGGAGGGTTCCAGGATGCGGAAAATAGAAAAGTTGTGAATGAAAGATCCACGAAACTACATATATTCATTTTATATGTAGCAAAACTGATACTTCGATCTATTATATATTTGTGCAACTTTAGTGCATCTAAATATATGTAGAAATATCAAATATTTCATCATATTTTATATTAGACAATAATTCTTAACTTTAAAAAGTTGGGTGTAATGTGCTTTAAACATATTTCTTTTAATTTTTTTATTTATACATATTTATAATACATAGTGATTACTTTTCTCTTGGAGAGTTGGTCCATATACATAACACATCTTAATTCTTTTTTACTCCACAGACTTTACAAGTTAACCAGTGGGGAGCAATTCAATTGAATATGAATAGAATGAAGACATAGATAACTATTTTATCTTACATACATCTCTAACATTGCAGGAGATTCAAAAAGAAATATGAATTATCAGTATAAGAGTTATAAGTATGCATGGTTGAATGGAAAATACTGAGCGCATATGAAAACAGTGTCAGAACAGTGATCGCTAAATGACAAGCTCATCATTACATTTATGTGATGGTCACCGGGACTCTATACACCTGCCAAAATTGGTTGAGTTTATGTTGAAATTGGATTCATAGACTGACATGTAAACCATACCTGAAAAAGGATAATTAAATTATGTTAATGTGATATATTTGCATGCAATAGTTGTGGAAACTGAACACTTTATAACATGAATTCATCATATTTTTATATAATTTGGAGGTTTACTTTAGTGGTTGATTGATTGTGTCAACTTGAGACAGTTAGAAGCTAACTAACTGGGTTTAGCAATTCTCCACCCAAGGATGTAGAAGAAGACCTACCCTAGGGTGGGTTATCATCTCGAGGTATAAAAGGGGAGGAGGAAGAACAAATCCACTCCATTCTTCAGAGAAACTCCAGTCTTCACCTTTGGTTTGGACCTTGCCTCCTGACTTCCAGTATAGACTCTTCAGCTTTCCAGCGTAGACAGACTCTTCAGCCTTTCATCACAGAGCCTTCGGCCTTCTGTTGCAGACCCATCAGCCTGCTGGTGTGGACTTGCACAAGACACTAGGGTGAGCTCCAGATCTTGGATTGAATCCTTTAGCCTCCACCCTCGGCACGCTTCCTCATCGGACTGTGTGACTTACTATCGTAAGCCAATCCTTGTTGTTTCTGTATATCCCGGGTTATATTTGTTCTCTCTAGTAAAACCCTGACCAATACACCTACAAAATATAAACAGAATAAAAGTGATTTTTTTCTGGTCAAAAGATTCAAAATGTACTTTCAAGCATGACTGATTAAAATTATTTACCTTTGGGATAACTAAGCATTCTAGATTTTTTTTATGATTATAAAACATCACATATATTTATTTATATTTCTCTTTTGGAATTGTATTTTATCAGTACTAAGCATCTTGTACTTAGTATAAATGAACATACGCTTTCAGTTTTCTGCCTTTAATATTTTCCCTTGTAAAAAAAAAAAACTGTGAAAGAACGCATAATATAATAGCTACTCTCTTAACAAATTTTAAGTGAAGAGTGTGATATTGTAACTGCAATTTTTCATATCTTTATAACTTTTCATCTTGTATTACTGAAATTTTATATCCATGTATTGATTCACTTTTATTCCCTCTCCACAGCTGCTGGCAGCCACGATTTTACTTTCTGTTTGCATTAGTTTGACCACGTTAGGTTTCTCACACTGGTGGAGTCTGTAGTGCTCCATGTGCCTTCTGCTGTGTCTGTGCTATGACATGTCAGCAGCAATGAGTGAAGTATCTCTGTAGATGTCATCACAACCTTCCCTTGACACTGTCGGCATTTCAGATTCTAGGCTTCATCATTTATTTACTCTTTGCTCTCTCAGTCTTTGGATATTATACAGTCTGTGCTACTTTTCATCTTTATTTACATGCTATATCCTTATATATTTTTTTTGGTAAAATGTCTGTTCAGATCCTTTGTTGCTTTTAGAATTGCCCGTTTATTTTATTTTGGAGGTTTCAGATTCGTGTACATTTTTCTGTTTTGTAAATATTTTTCTCCAGTGTGCGGCTTTATCTTTTGTGTTTCTCAATAGTGTCTTATGCAGAGGAGTGTTTCACATTTTAATCAAGCTCTAATTATAGTTTTTTTCTTTCATAAAGTAAGACTTTGCGTTTCAAAACTTAATATTAACCTCGAGGTCACACTACTTTTCCTTTTTTTTTTTTTTTTTTTTTCTCTCCTAGTTGTGGGTATATACACATGTGTCTCTATTTATGCCGTATATGTAGGTCCAAGTTCTATGTATATTCATTTTGTGAAAGATGTATCATCCCCACGGGGAATTAGTGCATGTAAAGAATATATCTCATTTCTTTTTAATCCCATTTTCCTCTATCCTGCCTTTGTTTTTTGGTCAACCTGAGATTCATTTACCCTACAAATCCTTATTAAGTTAATTACCATAAATACATAGTAACAACCAGATTAATGTTAAAAGCATATAAAAATTCTGTAAGTTGGGGCTGGGGATTTAGCTCAGGTGCATAAGCACCTGCCTTGCAAGCAGGCAGCTGTGAGTTCGATCCCTGGTACAGAAAAAGACAAAAAAATAAAAAATAAAAATAAAAATAAATAAAAAATAAAAAATTCTGCTAAATCAAGTCCAGCATGGACAATGTATCTAAAAGAACTATACTTTCCAAAAGTATTTTTGTAGTTGTCTATATCAGAGGTTTCAAGATCAAGTTTCATTGCTTTTATTGTCTTGTTCAACTTTGAACTTTTCTGACTCCTTTTTTCCAGCTAAATCTGAGTCTTGAGTCTCATTTATCTTTAATCAACTGTTTTCTTGTGAAGTCCCCCCAGTTTTGTGGTAAGATGTGGATGTAGGGAAATATGCTACAATTTTCTAATTAAAACTCAGTATTTTAATAAACCAATGTTTCAGGGTGTTTCACAAGTTTTTCTCAACTTTTACAACAAGAGGTGAGCAGAATGGTGAGAAAGAGTAAGACAAAATGGAGAAATATCCTTTCTCTGGGTGAGACACATGCAAGGTGCAGTCTTTTCCCTTGTAGCATTTTCCATTGAAGACAAGTCTGTAGATATTTCTAATGCTGACTTTCCCCTTCATGTAATAAAGTCATGATGGTATATCATCTAGCTTTTCATTGTGAGAATCTATTAGGTTTCCTGGAGATAAAAACATTTAAAGTATGCAGGTTCCATCATAAAAGAAACCACAAGGAATCTTCCTCTTAAGCTATTACATTTTCAATATACACAGAGCCATTTACTGAAGTTCCTACTTAATGATCCCCTACCAGTCACTAGTTCTAGCAGTCTCTCATCCAGAGGAGCATATCTCACTTTGAGTCTTCCTTTCTTAATCTGTCTCTTCAATTGCAGATACTTAGTAGAGGTTTATCATTTGATCAAAATCCCTCAATGTGTGGAAAGAACAGCGTCTATTTTCAGTTGTTTCATCTCTTTCTTGTGGCAGGAATAGCAGTAAAAAATTCAAAAATCTACAAATCAGAGCAGCAAAAAGAAATCTTTGTATATTTCTTCTTCTTTCCCTGCTCCTCCTATTTCTCATTCTCCTTTCTTCTTTGCTTTTCCCTCCCCCCTACCTCCTCTTTTTTCTCCTTTCTTTCTCCTTCTTCTTCACCTTTTTTCTCTTCTGCCTCTTCTTCCTCTTCTCTTTCTCCCCCTTTTTCTGTTCTTCCTCCTTTTTTGCTTTTTTTCTTGAGTGCCCATCACTGTGTGTGTAAGAATAGAAAAATATGACGTAAATAATATTCATGCTCAGTAAGGACCATTCATATCTTTATCAGGCCATCACTGTGAGAGTTGAGTGAATTGAAGCTGTCATTGAGCTGTGTACAAGCATTTTTGTTGCGACATTTACCCTTACTTTTAAAGTTTTCTTTTTTATTTTTATTAGTATCAGTTCGTAGAACGCAATGATCACATTCATTGTGAGAAAAGATGGTACCTGTGAACAGCACATCTTAATTCTTTTTGTGGCATGGTCCCATACCGCCTTTTCCTCCCCCCAACTCTTGGTTTCCATATCATTTGTAAAAGTTCTATTTCCTCGCCATCTTAAGTGCTTTTTAGAATTCAAACTTCATAGTGATTGATAGCTACAGTTGTGTACTTAGCTATAATTGGAGACCTCATGATGTATGTATTTCTCTGAATTTAACATACATAAGAAGAGCGACACATTCTGCCTTCTCATTTAGCAAAAGGTATAAATAATGTAATACGAATGTCTATTATAGTAATTGTTATTTCAACCACATGGGTAATGCTGGGCATAGTCATAAAACATTTAAAATGTCTGTAATTTGTCTGAAATTAATAATAAACAGTTATTTGTTGAATGACAGTTTAGCTACAAATTAACCAGGTCTGTGATATGATGTACCATTCTCACAGGAATTTCCAACTTTGACCCATAGCCATGGTTTAATCTAAGCTACTTGTTCCTGCCATGTTACCTGATTTGCGACATTTGTGACAACTTGTTATTTTTCACTCTATGGGAGATAAAGTAATCACTTTGATCCAGACAGTCTGTCTCTTCTCATTAGTCTGGGTAACCTGATATGCTATACAAAATTAACTACCAAGTGATAGGAGACACAATGATCGTGAATTATTTCATGGTAATAATCAATATGAATTTGGCATTTGATTCCAGAATCAATTACTGCAAAAGACATCTTAGACACTATGTAGCATTAGAATCTACTGAACTACACTGTCAATGTAAATAGTGTTAACTTTGAAATTCTAGAGCTATCATATAATCCTATGTTTATGTGCCTCAAAATTTAAATCAATATGACTTTTAGAAGAATAGAAGTATCGGGAATATTCAAGTTTAAGCATGAATGGTGAAAATGAGTTCATAGTAACAACTCAGAGACATCTAAAACTCTTTGGATCACATAAAATATGCTAAAATCTATTATTGATATGTGTTTGTGTGATTAGAAGAGTGGTTTCCAAGTCAGTTTTAAAAACACTGATAGAGCTTTTGATTCAAAGTAAAATAGTTTTACTGTATTAAAAAAATAGAGCAATACTGAGGGATAATTTTTAAATATTGTTGTCAAGTTAGTAAAACTGTGGACTGATTTTTAATAAAATGTTAGGTTCACAGGAATCTAAACAATAGTACAGAGTTTTAATGTACCATTTAGCCAACTTCCCCTAAGGGTAATTTGCATAACCATTATAGAATTATCAAAACCAAAAAATGACAGTAGCATAATATTATTGTAGCATTGTAATACATTATTCACATTATGCTTTTGTTAAAAGGTACTGTTTTAAAAATAATTCAACTAATCATTTCATGAAATTATATCTCAGGTAAACACTACCACAGTAAAGATGTTAAATTGTTCTGTCACCAGAGAGACTTGCTCAGATCATCTCTGTGTGCCACATTCTCTCCTTAACTCTGAGCACTGGCAAATGGATATTTGTTCATCAGTGTGATAAGGGATTTTAAGTTTTTGTGCCAATAGAAAAGTACAGTGCATAACCTTTTGTGACTAGCTTTTTTACTCATAATGCTGAAATGCATTGAAGTTTTTGTTGTAGATAGTGCTTTTATTTGCTTTTTACTACTGAATCCTTTTTTTGTATTTGTATAATGCTGTTTATCCATTTGAATTTTTTTTTTCTAGTTGTTATTTGAGTTTGGAGAAGAGCCAGAAGTTTCATGGTTCCATGGTGCCACATCTTATGAAAAAGGTAGATGAGAAGACACCAAACACTGCAGTGTTTTTACCAGCCTTCTGCTGAGCAACACTGAAAAGCAGCATTCAACAGACTTTCTATCACAACTCACATAGATAGTCATGAATGAGGACTTCCATTACTGCTACAGAAAGTAGTAGGAACAATGGGATGAATATGTTCTAAGTGGAGGGGAGCATATTGACGGGGATTAATGTATTCATATATGGGTGTATGTGTGTCTATATATAATTCTGTTTTACTGAATGTGATGTTTTGCAAAAATCTTTCACCACTGAATTTTCTCTATGACATGTCCAAATAATTAATAAACCAGATAGGAACCTCTATTTATGAACACTATATTTCTTTCCATTTATCTATTTACTTATCGGTGCCAATGCCACATAATGACATTTTAATAAATTAATTTTAGTAGGCTTGTAAAATAATATGTCATCTAGTATAAGTTCTCAAATTTTATTTTCTTACTAAAATTAGATTTGAGTATTCGAGTTCCTTATACACACACACACATTTATATATATTCAGGTATAAGTATACATTTCATAATCAATCAATCTTTTTTTAGAAAAACATTGATGAGTTTTTTGTTAAGATTTTGCTGAATCTGTCTATAAATCTGGACATCACTGACATGTTATCAGCACTGAATTTTCTGATTCATCTTTAATTTATCTTCACAATCTTATTTTACAAGTTTTGTGTGTATTCTGTTGTTTATAATTAAATAGTCCACTTCTCATACCATGTTAAATAATATTATTCATTTCAATTTCTAATTCTTTGTATTAGTACATAGCAAAATAGCTGATTACAAATTAATTTTGTATTCTATAAACTTATTATATCTAGTAATACAGGTGCAAATACATTATAGTTGATAACAGAATTTCTCTTACCTCTTTCTTACTAATCTGTATGTATTTTTATTTACTTCTCAACTCTGTTATTACAGCAAGCTCCATTAGATAAAAATTAATAGGCAATCAGAGAGGTGGTGGACTCTCGAGGAAGTCAGCACAAAAGATTAAGACATCAAAATTTTGATTGGAGGTGAAACCGATAAGAGCCATGCCCAGAGTTGGAAATCAAGAGCCAACTGGTAAATCTCCCTAAACACAAACAGCAGCTTGAGATTGTGCTGTAATTAGCACCATCTGGTCCAGTGAGCCAACAAGACATCCAACACACAGATGGGTAACCTGAACATCTGGACCCATACACCCCTCCCTTTTCACAAATATCTGCTCTTTTTAAGATTAGAAGTCATGAATAATCTAAAATTAATGATGTGGGGTACATACCTTTGTTATGTTCCTTATCTGCCTATTAGATCAGTATCAGGCTAAAGGTACTTGTAAACCCATAGATGGTTTATAGTTCAACCCACATTCTACTCACAATTTGATTTTACTGTACAAAGTACCCCTAATAAAGAGCCTCATCAGTCTACTATATAGGACCCTTCTTGGAAATCTGGGAGTTCTTATCATTATTATTGGAATAAAACTTTCCTAATCTCTTGTGGTTTACAGATTCATTTATCAGTGTTGTGAGACCACAAGCTTAGTACATATGGCAACATCACCACTAGAAATGGAATTTCCAAGGAGGAAAGTTACAAATATAGAATCCTTGTTTCATACCTGAGAAAATGCTTTCTATATTTTACCATCAAATCTGATGTTGGCCATAGATTTTCCATGTGTGTTCTTTCGTATGGGTGATGTGATTTCTTTTTCAGTCTCAGTCTTTAGATTTTATTAAGAACAGGTGTACTTTCATTGTTTGATTTTTTGATCATTTCTTTCATGACTATATCTTATAATCTTAAAAACTGCTTTGGAAATAACAATATGAAATATATTAACCATTATTTGTGTCCTATTTGTTTTTATTCTTTTCCAGATTTAAAATTTTAAAAAAAGAGTAGATGTTGAATGTCTTGTTTAAATTGAAATCAGAGCTTTAGTTTTTATACTGTGAGTGTGATAAAATATATTGATTGTTTTCGAAAAGCCCATTCACTTTTATTATTAAAGTAAGTAAAACTTACTCATGATTCATGCTGCTAATATTTTGTTAAGGATTTTACTGACGTGTTCATAGTACTGTGATACTTTCTAGTTTACTTCTTTTGTAATGCTTTTCTCTGCCATTTTCATGAGAGTGTTAACACGGTAGGATAAGCAAGAAATATTTTCTTACCTTTGATACTCATGTAGATAATACTAAATTTTCTAGTATTTCTTTTATTTTTAATTATTTTTATTTTTAATATTTTTCCAAAAATGACCATACTCCCAAAACTGTTATACAGATTTAATGCAATCTTGATAATATATTAACATACCCCAAAGATGTAGAGAGAACATTCCTAAAATTAGCATGGAAATAGAAGAGAGCTAGAATAGCAAAGGCAATCCTGGGAAATAAAAGCAAGACAGGAGGCATCACAATCCCTGATTTAAAATCATACCATAAAGCTACCATGATAAAATCAGTATGGTACTGACAAAAAACAAATTAAAAACAAAATCAAATCAAAACAAAACAAACAAAAAGATGTGAGGATTAGTGGAACTGATTAAAAGATATACTTTCATGAATAGTCTTCTATATAAATACATGTATAAATTTATGATCCTGATAATTTTTATTGAATCTGAAACTTATTTTGTAATATAAAAACATTCTACATTTTAATCATTCTCAAGGTGACAGAGTTTCTGAAAGGTATTTGCTACTTTTTATTGTCATTGTTTTATTTTTTCTCTGCATGAGAAGTATCATTACTGTTGAGACTTGGACTCTTTTACTCTATTTTTCTCAGATACTCTCTCCATTTTTTCCCTTTTCTTAGCAACTTAAATTGACCTAATCCCTAAATTATTGAATGACCTACACTTCCACTAAATTATCTAATTTTTTTTTTCATATTGACCAAGCAAATATGAGCTTTATAATTTTATTAGCTAAGGAATATTTATCATGTCTCCTATAATAAAAATATCTACAGTTAAAATTATTCGGCTCTTTAATAGTTCTTCTAGCTTTTTTGTTACAAAAACAATTAGACTAATTAGTTTAGGCAAGGTAAACATAAAGAGTTTAGTTCACCAAAGAACAATTAATGACTAGGGAATCACTCAGAAGTGGATGGAATTCAAAGAATTCTTTCCAGACATAATATCTTATAGACAAAAAATCCTGGTCTGACCAACTGACAATCCTGGACTGCTGCAGTTTGACTGCATAATTGGATGCGAGACTCAATTATTTGTTATAAGAATATTTCTTTTTGTTCTAAATAAAATTACACTTTGCTGCCCTAGAAATCAAAGTGCAAATGCATTTTAGTCAAATTTAACTTAATTTTATAGTGCTATAAAAAGACTATGGAAGATTTGTCATTTTTCGTAAAAATTGTTGAATATTACTAGACTTTTCAAATATTATACATCAGTCGTTGTTGATATGTGTGTCTCTCTGTGTGTGTATTTATATACACATAAAATGTCTGAACACATGTATTAGCTGAATGTCATGGTTTGGAAAAAGTTTTTTTAAAAAACTATTTGATCCAATGAAAATTAGGAATTTCAGTAGCAGTGAGCCAAATTTCTCTAAGTGTCACCTAATAAATATTTCAGCTTTTAGAGTTATATCATTGCAAACTCTTTAACTATCCTATCATGCAAAAGCAGTTGCAGACAATAGAAAGAAATGGTTAGGACTGTAAACCAAAAAAATTGACTTTTAAAAGCAAACGATGAACCATATTGGACTTATGGGTTATAGTTTACAGAGCACTGCATAGAAAATATCTTAAATTTTTATAGTAGATGCACCAACATATATGGTCTCTCTAGATCTTAAATCTTTGGAAGATTAAGTGCATATGGACCCAGATTTTGTTAAAGTATCCTTCAAAACAATTTTATTTTGTCTCCTAAGGGCTGAAAAAGGGTCATATTTGCAGTTATATTAATGCAGTGTGTGAAACTTCTAGACAGTTATAACAGATTTGGTTCCTTTTAACAACAAAGACTGCTTCCCAGTTTTTGCATTAATAAGGGAAAATTTTTTGCATGTTCAGTGAAAGCCTCTGTGATGCTGCCACCATAACTCTGCTTTATGTTTTCTCCTTGTTGGTTCTCCCTCAAGTGGTATGCAGGGATCACTGACAAATAATGTTTAACAATAAATGTACTTGTAAAATTTATTACAACACTTTTTGTATATCTTTAGTTAGATAGAAGTAAAATTTTGACAGAGTCCAAATTAACAGCTTATACGTTCAATTAGACAAGATATCAACAGAAATTAATTGAAGAACCTAATAAAATTTTAAATTTAAACTATGAATATTTTATTTTCCTAACTCATAGGTTCCCCAGATAAACAGTATTCCTTTCTAGAATCTATCTGTTAGTCTGTCTAATTGGTAACAGTGGTAAATCTAACATAATTCATACCCTTGAAGAACCTTTATTAAAACTAAGGATTTGGGGAGTCTATATGACTTTCCTTGTATTCTGTTAGAACTTTTACGAGGCCCCAGATACTGATTTGGGTGTCAAGAATACAAAGACAATCATAGCTCCTGATGAGACACTGATTATTAAAATAAAATATAGCATATTATTTGTTACAGTACAGAAATTCTCAGAAAACTGTGGAAGCATAGTAATGGACTTAGAAAATGTACTCAAACAATCAGGGTAAAAGATCAGGGAAAGAAAATAATGTGCTATGTAACCCAAAATAACCCAGAGGCATGTAGAAAGCATTTTACGTGTAAAGGGACAGATCTGACAGTGATGGTGATCAATCCAGGGTGCTCAAAGTGACTGAATGTGAGAGCAGACTGGAGTAGAAGTTATCTACGATCAGAGGTGAACCTGGCAAAGTAGAAGAAAATATTGTTTTGTCGAAAGATTAAAAGTGTTGAGTAATGGTAGGAAAAAATATTTTAAATACGGTAAAATTGTAGCCAATTTTGATTTTTAAAAGAATATTTCAATGAAATTTTCAAGAACTGAATAGGGAAGTTAGAAACCTATTAGGCTATTTCAGCAATGAAAATGAAAATTATAAGATTAGAGTAATATTAATGAGAATAATAGAATTGAATGCATTTCAAGGTTGAGGATAAAGTTTCAATAGGAGAAGCATTTATTTAAACTATTGTTGACAGTAATGAAGTGTATGTGTTTTCTACATGCTTCTTAGTAAAATAACTAATATATCTTTAATTTTCATGGAAATTTTCACTTCTTTAAATGCTTTAATATGAAAAATTTAAGATTCATTTAGCAAATATGAATTTGGTATGAGCTTAGGTCTCTTATAACTGCTTTTTACAGATTCAGTTTTAAACATATGCATTTCATATAAGACAATAATAAATATGTACTAAATGTGTACCTTTGTGTATGTATGTGTGTGTATATATATATATATAAATTTAATAGTAACAGCCTACAACTTTTACAAAAATCTTCTTAGAATACTAAAGAAACGAAGAAAAATGTCTATTTTCAGCTTCTCTGGATGAATTGAAATTAAGAGATCTGAAAAAGAGACACAGAAAGATAAGCAAACACATAATTTCTTGGAAACAACAAATGAGGAAGGAGCAGTGAATGAGACAGTGTAAGTCTCCTATCTGGCTAAGTCTAAGCAACACAATGAGAACTTTCTCTACTGGAATTGTGAATCATTTCACAGATATCACTGGTGGGAATGGTGAGAGAAAAGCCCATTGACAACATTTTGAGATAGGAGGAGATCATAGTTTCATGTGAACTGGCTCTATAAGAAACAACATGATGTAAGAAATAGAAGAATTAAATTTTTTTCTTTTAAAAAGCAAAACAGAAGAAAAGCATTGAAATGATACAGAATTTCAAAAAAAAGTAGGGAGTTAACACTAGTCAATATATTGCATATTGTTATCTCAGAAGAGGTTGCTCAGGTTGTAAAATCGAGGCACAAAAGTGATCAGTTGAACAATGACAGTACACATTGTTCTTTTTGATCAACTAACAGATTAGTATTATAGTTATCTATCTAGCATGCATATATACATACATAGATTTACATATGCTTACAAGCATACATATAATCCTTTCCTTTCTTCCTTCTCCTTTCTCCTATCCTAGCTATTCTGTCCTTTTGAGCACTTTCTTTCCCTTTCATTATTACAATATCTATTATATATCTTGGATCTTATTACTCTTTCAGATTTTTATTTTGTATTATTTTTTATGCTTGGGAGGAAATATGATATAAATGTGAGCTTGATTTATTTCACTCATGAGTATGGTCTCAAGTTACCTATAATTACTTATAAAAGCCTCAAGATTATCCTTTTCTATAGCTGAGTAACAGGCCATTACGTAAAAACAGCACATCTTTTTATCCATTCTGCAGTTGATGGGTATTTCATTTGTTTGCAAGATTTGGCTATTACAAATTGTGCTGCTATAAACATGGGTGCAGATATACAATGTGGCATGACATTGTTAATTTTTCTAGGAAAATACCCAGATAAGGAATAGCTGTATTAAATGGGACTTCCAGTCCTAGTTTTTGAGCAATCTCCACACTGATATCCAAAGTGGTTGCACCAGTCTACATTTCCACCAGCACAGAAGTGTTCTTTTTTTCCCCAAAGTTCCATGATAGCAGCCATTCTTTCTGGCATGAGATGGAATCTCAATGTTGTTTTAATTTGCATTTCTCAAATGACTAGTGATGTTGACCATGCCTTCATGCATTTATTTGCCATTTTTATTTCTTCGTTTGAGAAGTACGTGTTCATTCAGATTAAAATCTTAAATAAATGTGGATTGGAAGACTTGTTGGAATAAATGTGACTTAAGAATAGGAAAAGAGGCAGTATGCAAAATACTTAAAATACATAAACCAAGACTCAGTAGCAAGGAAATGTTAAATTATTCAGTATATGAAATTTACTTTTCCAAATCAGAAATAAAATTAGGCATGCTTTTACCAACAGATAGCATACATACTGGGTATCTTTGGAAGACATTTACAATGAATTGTTAGGGATGTCATTAAAATAGGACAAATGAATTTTATGAAAGAAGGGTGGTGAGAGTTCCTTGTCTTGAGATTGCCTTTGACTTTTCTAGAACTATACAACTTGCAAGATTTAAGAAAGATGTTATTAAAATGTTGAAGCATGCAAACATTTCTGTATTTAAATTGTAAATGCATAATTGGTAAAATGGGAAGTGTATTTATTTTTAAACAATAAACATTAATTGACACATAAATATAATTTAAAATTCACATAAATACACAAAACCAGAAAATGCTACAGCTTTCTTTTACTAATCTTAGTTCCTCTAAGTTGGAATGTAATTAGCAATGTATTTCATGTACTTGGGTTTAGCTAAAATCATGTCATAATTATTTTCATGCCTTAAAATAGTTATCCCTAAATAAGAAGGAGAAACTATAGATTTTTTTCTTTTCTATGATTGTATATAGCAGACATTAGGAAAAGAAAGAACGATAAATCATATATATATATATATATATATATATATATATATATATATATGCCAGCTGTCAGAGCCTGTGTAGCTGACAATCTCAAATGAGCTGGCCTATTTCTAGTTTGGTTCAATGTTCCCTTTTCCATCTCAGTTAATTATACCTTTAGAGACAACACATATTGTTTATATAAAGAATAAAGAAAGAAAAAAGAAACCCCTTCTTTTTTTCTGAGAAATTTTGATGACCTTTTATTCTTATGATTTTTCTCTTTTTTTAGTATGGCACTACTGCTTTGGCTTTGAAGAAATATTCTTTTAAGTTTGTTTTTCATTTATAACTACTTCATTTTCTGTGTCAGATAGGAAAAAAATCTTTTAAATTGGGGAATGGCAGTCAAGTCTTTACCAAGTTTATCCAATGTCATTTTGTTCCCAGGAAACATGCTTTTCTTTTATTTCCCAAATGTCAAGTATGTACCAGAAAAAGCACACAAACAGATTCACAAATAGAAAGCATGAGAAGACCAGAAGAGATGAATTCAATTCTCTTCTGTTAACGTTGCTGAGCAAGTACTTTACCCTTTGTGTGCTTCTGTAGAACTACCTATCAGATGGATATCACATATGTTACTGTCACATTCATAAAACAGGAATTAGTAAAATTTTTCTTTTGAAATATTTGAGTTTGCTGATCATATGGATGTGATATGTGATGCTATGGTGTCAGGGCAAAGTTTTATTAAATATCTAAAAAGTGAATAATGTCATACAGAGAATCCTTTCTATTCTGTACGTCCATGCTTGGCATAGTGCTATACTCAGAACAGAATATAAAGAAAAAAGAAGTTTATAAAATGACAAATGTTGGAAAACAGCAAATACTATACTAGTTCATAGGTTAAAATTTGTACACTATTTCTGTGATAGTTGCAGATAGACTATGATGCAGTATTGAGGAAATTCCTTAAAGCATTGTGGCTCAACAATACACATACTATGCATTCATTTAAGGCCAAATGTAATTCAAGTAGTCCTATCTTTAGTGACTTCCCCATTTTATCCAAACTATTGGGTAACTTATCATGAATGGTGAAGAAATGGAGAAGTTGCTTTCATTTACTAAATAGAATTAGGACAGAAAGTCACAGATCTTTTCTGCCTTCCAGTCTTGAAAACTGAAGGTGACCAAATGAGATGCAGAGACTCAAAAGTAGAGTTTGACCTGTGCATCAGCAAATGAAATAATTGTGACATATATTCATAGTAATTTGTGTGACATAAAAAGTAGCAGGTGAGATGATTTTAAATGACAAACATTATTTAAGACAAAATTGATAAATAGCACATATTCAGAAATATAAAATAACATTTTAATAATTTCAGGTAAACTAAAACTTTTGCAATTCAAACATTTCTGCTGTACATTTCGTGAAAATGTACATTTTCTAGAAAAGTTCAACCTTAAAGGACTTGACTGAGACCCACACTAATAATTTAAATTTAATTTCAATTTTACTTATATGCTTTCTTGTGTCTACCAGCATTCACTATGTCCTTCTTTGTTTTCACTAAACAGCATAAAAAGATTAGAGTTATATTTCCCAAAGTCACGTTTACCTAGAGTTCCATGTATGGTTTATATTTTGCCCTAGAAATACTGTAGCATGAGATTTCAAAAAGTATTGTGAACAATTTTACCCTCCTTCAAGATCAGTGCTATAAGTGGGTTTCTCATGATCATGCTTTGTAGTACCTCTGTCCTTTGCCCATTTACCTGCTTTATGATGAAAGCCAATGTGCAGAAGTCTCCTGAATGTTTCTGATTTGCAAGTAAAACCTCTTCTCAAGAAATGTGGTTATGATAGGAGGAACAATGACCAATACCATCTCATCCTTAAAGAATTTCTGCAATCTATGGATATGCTATCCTACGAAGAAAGATAGGTATTTCAATTGTCTTTCAGACAAAGGAAATTAAAATGAGAGGTAATCTGGATAATACCAGTGAGCCCTATGTATTCACTCTAGCTTTTAAAAGCACTTTTTACAAATGATCATGACATGTATCTATACAATAAAAATCAGAAAAGTAGAATATTCTGGGGTTTGAAGATAGAAAAAAAAATGAAAACACAATGAAATGCATTGGGCTGAGAAGTCTCCAAAAAAATTAGTTGCTACAGAAATCTTACAGATTTCAAGGTAGGGATTGGGAGAGGGGACTATATCACTGGGGTGCTATCTGCCTCATCACTGGACAAATCCATTGATGAATTCATACCCTGGCATGCTGTTAGGAGATGACACCTGTATCTTGGAGATGGGTCACTGTGTGCTAACCTGAAAGGATGTGATTTTATTTCAGCCCCTTTTTTCTCTCATTCTGCTTCCTGCCTACATGATTTGAGAAGGTTTCCCTGCCAGACATGTCTGTCATGGTGTTTCTGCCTCAGAATCAGCCTACAATGTACTGAACTCTGAAATTGCGAGGCAGAATAAACCTGCCCTTTACATTGTGGATATCGAGCTCTTTCTTACTCAGTGATGGGAAAGTAATTATAAAAACTGAATTATTGACATCTTAGCCTTAATAAAACGAGTTTAAAATTCTGACTACAGAATCTGTAAAACAGCAAATTCACACTTGAAGTCACTGAATTTGTGGTAATCTGTTGTAGCAGCAATAACATTCCTAGATAGAAGTGTATATGACAAATTCTTCTGGAAGTTAGGAACTGATGTATGTTGTTTGATTTTCACTTTAGTTGTATATAATCCAAGATGCTGTCATGTTTTTGAAGGTGATTCACCAATGGAAAGACCTTCAGGTTGATAATCTTAGCACATCTGTCAGTGTACTTAGATGTCTGAGAGGGTGGTAAGAGGTGGGAGGAAGGTACTCATAAAAAAAAAAAAAAAAAAAAAAACTTTAGGGAAATACATTATTATTATTATTGTTATTATTATTATTATTATTATTATTATTATTACTTTTGCTTTTAGCCTATTTTATTTAAACCAAGAGAGTTTCATCAAAAATGAAAGACATTTTTCCTCTCTGTCTTAATGTGGCTTTTTATTTTTCCCAATATTTAATTTACCAGATTAAAGTAGCTGAACATGAAGGTGATGCTGTACATTTTGCAGCCAACTATGAAAATAATGCCATTAAATAAATTCATGTACAAATTTAAATTGCAGTGAGTCAATTAGCATCTACCCGTAGTTCGGTTACCCTTCATCATCCGTTTCTTTCTAAGTCACTTGAAAAGACAAGATGCTTTTGTTAGTTAATGTCCGGTATAATTAGTTTACGTTGAAATATTGATTTTACATTAAGGAAGATAAATACTAGAGTACTGACATCTGAAAGTTGGTTTTATAAGTACTGACAGTTTCCAGATAAAAAGACATTGTGCCATCACTGCACGGTCATGTGTGTGCTATTCTGGTTTATTATTTCTGCAAATGGTGGTGTCTAAGGCAGCGATCCTGAGTGTTAATGTCCTGGTAGAAGAGACCAGGACAAACTTTCTAAGTCAGAAATAAATTCATCTTTACCTCTGTTTATTTATATATCTGGACCTACCACATCTCTGCCTTCATCCCATTCTTCATTTTTTATAACCGAAATTTATTTTTGGGAAATTTACCAGAATATTTTAATGGCATAACATCAACTTTCCTCAAACATTTAGAATGCCCTTTGATAGCCAATATATATTTATATATTGGACCCACTGATAATGTAATATTGGGAAAAAAAGCAAGAGAGGATCAAATCATTGTGATAATTTCCATTGTGTTCTTTCCTTCGTGTATATGTGCGTGCGGAGCATGCGTGTGTGTGCTTTGCTCTGGGGTTGTGAAGTAAAGTTTTGAGTTGCTTTATTAAAATTAGATTATTTCCTTGGAATATTCAGTGGTTAACACAAAAATGAAGTTACACACAGCAACAATGTATAGGCAGTATAATGGAGTGAACAGAATATGTAGTGGATGTTTAGATTTTAAAAAGTGTTACAAAGGAGGCACAACTTCATTAGCCTCCTTAAAATATTCCTGCTTTGGCATTCTTGCCACTTGCTGAAGCAGTTCCGGGATCTTCTTCAGTGAGTGTCTTTACAGTGAATGCTGCTGTTGAGTGCCATCTAGCAGAAAAGCAGGCTCATAAATCTACAGTGTGTCGTCATCCATCTCATTCACTGGATGTGGTAAAATGTGACTTTTTGCAATGCCCAAATGTCGGAATGACAGCCAAGCTTAAAAGTTTTGAATGGATTCAAGATATCTATGCAGCTACAATGGCGCAACCGAAGACTCTCCTAGAACTGCTTCAGTAAGAATGGTAGAATAAATCTGTACAAATCTAAAGCATGCATTTTTGAAGGCTATTAATGACGCTGTGTCTTTTACTAGAATAAGTTTTTTTAGGATTTAAGTATTCACCTTATTTTGAGATCACACAGAGGACTTACAATCTGTGTACTTAGCAAATGTGATATGGAGAACAGAATTTCTCCCTTTAGTTTGTTGAGCTATATGTCAGTCATCTACAGACATGCTCAGAACTGTGCTTTCTTAATTCTTATCCCAGCAAGTTGGTACATCATAATTAATGGTCTCAACCGTTTACATGATATTAATGCATATTTACATTATATAACCTACATACAATAATTTGAATGATTTTACTCTCTGTCATTTTTTGACATAGTGACTTGATGACAATGTTAGAAAACTTCTATTCATTTGGTCACATTTTACCATTCATTTGCTCTGCAAAATGGGAAGAAGACTATATTAAAGCAAATAGGATTTGATCAAAATGTCTGTCTCGGCTGGGCAGCTAGCTAAGTGTCTCAAACGCTTGCTTGATAGGTCTGAGGTCGTGAGTTCGAACCCTGGTACCAAAAAAAAAAGGTCCATCCAATGTTATCAATATATGGAAATATAATAAAAATTATATATTTTTGAAAATAGTAAAAAAAATTACAAAATATAATCACATCATACAAATAAACACTACTTTCCCAATTGGCTGGGAAATACGAAAATAGGTGTAACCAGTGATTGGTTCCATAGGGAAAGTAAAGAGTCAAATTTGTGGGATTTGGAACTAAAAATTGTATTTTGCATTCAAACATACACTGACTGTAAGTTGATAGATTAATGCATGGACTTTCAGGCTACTTGACCTTATATTTTATTTTTTTCTTTACTCTGCAAGGCTAACTTTGCTGTTCTTCACTAACATATATCCACTTTTCATTTCAACTTTCAGTTGCAACCCTTTTCAGTTTTATCCTAGGCAAGTGTCACATGGTCTTTGACAACATAGTATAATAATTAATAAGTTTAAATTGTTTCTGTCATTCCTTTTTTCTGTGACACTGCATAACAGTTAACTTTTATTAGTACTTTGCTCTCTGTGAAAATGAGAACATCAATATTAGGAATGTTGAGTTATTTATACATTCAACCAAAAATAAGTACAAAAACCTATTAAGTTGTACCATGGGAACTAAGGTATAAAAAGAATGCAATATTAGGAATAATCAACATTACCATAGTAAATACAATCGTGAATTATACATCTTTCTGCTATTCATATTTAATGTAGCAGTAAAATGAATAGAAAATAACATTAAAATATAGGTAAGCAAAAATAGAGCCATGTTTAAACAGTCTTTAAAATAATTGTCACAAACTATATTGCCAATACAGTTATTTTCACATCACAAAACTCAAATTTCAGAATATCGGCAAGTATATAAATTTTATGCTGAAAAAGTTAGATCTTTGTTTTGGACATGCTGGATCTTGTTATTTGCAAGACGAGTATGTGTATCGAAAAGCTGTAAACCTTGTTGCTGAAATATACCTTGTGAAAGAATACCTGAAACAACATTGTATTTGGACGTGGAAAATCAGAATATAAATCCCTCCTCCACTACAATTAGTTTAGTAGTGATGAAAATCAGTTTCACCTTTTTTAAACTTTGTTATGTAATTCTAAAATGGGAGCAATTATTTCCTAC
The DNA here is from genome assembly GCF_034190915.1 of Cavia porcellus. Lineage (NCBI taxonomy): Eukaryota > Metazoa > Chordata > Mammalia > Rodentia > Caviidae > Cavia > Cavia porcellus. Next base: position 87,182,910 of record NW_026947484.1, read on the forward strand.
CTCACAGAACTGTGCAATTATAAATTAATCATACAAATGTATAATGTATTTTCATATAAATGCTATTAGATACAAATGCTATTATTTTAAAATCACCCACATATATTTAAAATTAAAAAGAAATCATAGGAAGGCTGAATCCAGGTTTAAAGTTTTCCACACTCACTTTAAGGCTGCATAAGTGTGAACATGTTATTGAATAGTTAATAAAATTACTTTACAGTATTATGCAGGTATCAAATATGATGTCTAACATCTGGATGCGCCTCTCAGTAAAAACAAGGATCTTTTCTATATGCACTTCTTGTCATTGTGGCTACAGATATCAGCATTACTCACTTACAAATATTTCTTCACTGCTTTAATTTTGAAAGATGTGGACCCAATGTTTGATAGTTGGTCATGACTCTCACAGAAGTGATATGTTCTTGGGAAAGTAGATTCAAACTAAGCAGTATCAACCCTCTCGTGCTTTACTCCTTACCCCTCTACTTCACTAACTTAAAATACAAAGCTACACATTACTTTAATGTATTTAAGGGCAAAATAATTTGATGTTGTCAGCTTAAGGACATTCTATTTTCAAAGCTCTATTTTACTTGTACAGGCTAATGGGGGAAATAACCTTTATAAAATTTATAGTGTATAGATCTCTTTCATTATTTTTACTCCTTAAACATACAGCTCTTGAAAGCTAATCTGAAATGTTCATTATTATCTTCACTAGCCTTGTTTTTCTCTCGGATATTCTTTAATTGGAATCCTGGATAGAGATAATAATAGCTTTCCGCTTGAGCTTGAAATGATTCCCTTTTCAGCCTTTTGTGTGAGATTTCCACTTCTCACTACAAACAGCAATCAGGTATTTATGAAATCCACATCATATTTGGAAAAGCTGAATTTAGAAAAAGCACTGCAGGTGTATCTGGGGAGCGTTTTACTGTCCTGTGTGACAATGTTAAGGTTTAGGATAATCAGTTATTGGTCTTTCAGGGAAAGGAAAAGTGTTGAAGAGTCCTTAAAGTCTCAGCAGGAGTGATTTTACTTACAATGAAGGAAATTACATCCTTTATGGATATCAGTCATTTTGCTACAATTCCTCCAAAAATATAAGTAGGTTGGAAGAGGAACATAATTTTAAAAATATTAAACCTGAAAGATAATAACATCCCAGCTATGTTTTAAAATTTAAAATCAAAATTATGCTTTCTTTAATATCCAATTCTGAGCAATATGCAATCAGGAATATTTGGATATGCATTGGAGACAGGTACTTGGATCTGCTCTGCTGTTAGCTGGTGATCATTGTGCTGAAGTGGTTTCCACATACAATACTGTGGAACAGAGCTGAGTTTTTATTCATTAATTGCTTCATATCCTATTACAAGAATAATTAATACTCTATTCCTGGGTTGTCCATTCTGAAGGGTAAGTTCACTGTCTCATCGACAAATCATTGAGTTTTAACTTAGAACACAAGACACTTGAAAGTGTTCTGCTCCACACAGGTCATAGATTATTTGCTTGGGAATAAAAAGAGCATTTCAGTAATGAAGATTTATAAGGAAAGTACTAAGGTAATGTTATACTAAACTAATAGGCATGTTCGATAGCCTGGTGCAATTTACACTGGAGTGAGACTTTTAATAGATTTACAAGTCACTAACTTCACCCTGATTCTAAGAAAAGATGTTCCCACTGAAATGCTGTGCCATTTCTAAGGTTTGTAGCATTTATGGTGCTCGTAAAACTGTAGAACCATAAAATATCAAAGAAATTTTACAAAACCAGCCTCCAGGAGCAACTTAAAATGAAACTGCCTTTGCAATTTTTTTAAAGACACGTGAGAGGAAGAAAGGAGGTTAAATGGGGGGTTCATTCTCACCCCAGCTCCTCAATGACCATGGTTCCACATGTCATTCCTCTCTCTCTCAGTCTCTAGGTTTAATTTTTCCCTGTAATTTATTGTCTTCGAAACTAATTTATTTGAAGAAATGCATTTTAAATATCTAGTTCTTGCCTCAATTCTGTGCACATGATACTTTGTGGATGGTCATGTTGATTTTATTCCATTCAACCAGACTGGAAAACTGACGGGTAGAGGTCAATCATTATGAGACATTTACCATCTCTCATAGTGTGGAAGATAATTTTAGTTCATAAAATTCAATATTTTTGGGCTTTTATTGTAGTATATGTTTTATTTTGAGGGTGACATATAATATATGGCCAATAGGAATTGCCATTGCTAAAAAATTTATTTTAAAATATGAATTTTGTAGTATATAGATATGTCATTTCACAAAGCAGAAAGAATACTTCAACATGAACACATGTCCTAGCGCTATTTACTGAAAAATAATTTCACTGTATTAAATTTTTATAGTACATTAATAATAAACAAATGAATGCATTAAAAATGGAACTTCCAAGATTAGATTGTAAATCTTTGGGGAGAACACAAAATTAAACACAAGATAAATGTTTATTTTGGACCAATAGAGCTTCTGTAATGTAATGCCAGGTAACTTGTAAAAAGAAATTGTAGTTTTGTAAGTTTTGAAGCCTTGGAATTCCAAGATCAATGTGTCAACCTACTCATTGATGCCACATTTCATACTTATAATTTTCTGTGTCCTCACACATGGGCTGGGAAACGAAATAGCTTTTTCTGGAGTTTCCCTCTTCCCAAATGTCTGCTTTAATGACTCAATCACCTTCCCAAATCACCACTACCTAATAATATCATGTAATTGATTAAGTTTCAATATATGCATTTTAGGAGACTTAAATATTCAGACCATTTAGCAATGCCTTATATAATACGATGTGGCATTTGTTTTAATGGTGATTTCTTACTTTGTTAAGGTATAATGCACAAAAATTTATTTTTAAGATGTAAAGCATGATTTGATATTCTTATGTGTTCTGAAATGATCATTACAACCTAGCTAGTATATCCAACCCTCATACATTTAACATATTAATGTGATGAGAATATGTAAAATTTACTTTATTAGTAAACTTCCAGTATATAATACATTGTTGTTAACTATAATTACACATATATTGCCTTTTTCAAACTTGTGTACCTATAATTCAGTCTATACCTTTTAACCAAATTCTCTGCATTTTTTCCAAGTCTTCAATCCCAGGTAACTATTTTTGTGCTCTAATATTTCTGTAAATACAACTCTTTTGGGTTGTACCTGTAAGTGACACTGGGTCAGATTTGCCTTTCTATGTGTGGGTTATTTCACATAGCATAGTATTCTCCAGATAAATATAAGATGTTCAAACCAACAGAATTTCTTCCATTTTATGGGCTAATAATATATCATTGTGTGTTAGTGTGTGTATTAAATTCTGTTGATCTCTTCTTATATCAACAGGTGTTAATATTCTTAACATGTCTTGAACACTGTGAATAATGCCATTATCAAAATTGCTATAAAGGTATTTGTTTGGTACAGTGATTTTCTTTCTTTTATACTTAATATGTTCAGATGTGGATTGCTGGGTCATATAATATTTCCTTTTCTTAACTTTCTGATAAACCTCCATAATGTATTCTATAATGTCAATCCTCATATTCAAAGAATGAATGTTCCATTTTCCCCCACGCTCTTATCTGCTCTTGTTACCTTTAAGTTTTGTGGTAATATGCACACTGAAATGTGTCGGGTGATGTTTCCTTTTGGTTTTGGTTTGGAAGTCCTTGAGGATTTTTGATGGAGGACATCTTCTTATAATTATGTTGGTCATTTGTATTTCTTTGGAAAAATATTTCAATTCTTTTATTAACATTTAATTCAGATTGTTTGTTGTTGAGTTGTATGAGTTCTTTATATATTTTTGCAACAAAATCCTTATGCCAGATAGAGTTTACAACTACTTTGTCCATGCTGTAACATGTCTTTTCACTTTGTTCATTATTTCTTTTCTTGTGCAAAATGTTTTTAATATGATGCAATCCACTCCACTATGTTTGCTTTTGTTGCTTGTAGTTTGAGTTTGGTGCCTAGTAAAAATCATTACCTGGGACAACATCACAAGCTTCCCCTCTGTGTCATTTTCTCCTTAGTTTTAGCATGCTAGGCTGTGCACGTACGTCATCAGTCCATTTTAAGCTTACTTTTGTATGAGTGTGAGATAAAGTTCTACTTCTACTTTTCAGCATGTTGTTATTCAGTTTTATAAGCACCATCTATTAAACAATCCATACTTGTTTCTCAGTGTATCTTTGGCTGCTTTCTCAAAGATTACTTGAATGAATACTTGTGGCCTTTCTCTTCTGTTCACTGCCTACATATTTGTTTTTATTCCAGTTCCATATGATAACTTTGAAATCAGAAGCTACAATGCATCCATTTTTGCTCTTATTTCAACAGATTGCTTTTCCTGTTTAGAATTCTGTATATTTCCCGTGCTTTTTAGGTAGTTTTTTCAATATCTGTGAAATATGCTATTTTATTTTGTATATAAATTGCAGTAAGTATATTGCATACTTTGAGTCATATGAACATTTTGGCAACATTTTTTCCAATTCATGAATGCAGTATGCCTTGTGATTAATATGCAACCTTTATAATTTCTTTTAGAATGTATAATTTTCAGAATTTTCAACTCACATTTCCATTTATTATCATATATATCTGTTCTTATTTAAATTGAATTATTTTATTAATTTCATTTTTGAATAATCCATCATTAGTTTATAGGAACTCAACTAATTTTAGACAGTAATTTTATATCCTGAAAATGTACTAATTTTTTTAAAAATTAATTTTAACAGTTGGCTGAAAATTTGAGGATATCTATGTATAAATATATGTCAAGTTCAGATAGAAAAAAAGTTACTTTCAAACTTGCGTTCCATTTGCTTATTTTTTTTCTTGAAAAATGACTTTCATAGCCCATGCAGCACTAGTTGAAAAGAAGTAGCAGTGTAGGACGTCCTTGTCTTGTTTTTAAAATTAGAGAAAACCTCTCAGATTTTTTTGTTTGTTTTGTTTTGTTTTGAATATGCTGTGGAATTGTTGATTTCTCCCTTGAAACTTTATTGACTTAGAATAATTTCTGCACCTTGTTTCTCATTTTTCCCCTTATTTCTAGTGTTAGGGAACTCAGAGACTTCACACTGAGTTACGTACTCTGTCATTTACCTTTAATTTTTTTCTGAGACAAGGTTTACTGATTTTTTTATAATTCTCAGTGTTCTTAAATTATTTTAACATGAAAGATGCTAAGCTTTGTAAATGTGTTTTCCATTATCTATTAATATAACCATACATTTTGTCTTTGTCTGCATTAATGTGATGCATTACACTGACTGATGTGTATATTTTGAACCATTATACGTGTGAGAGACCAGATAGAAAGACTGAACCCTAACTAATCTCCTCTGTGAACAGTGAGAAGGGTGGCGTGCAAGTGAGCTGACATGCTGCCAGATTCCAGCCAAGTGTAGACCCTGCTGGGATCCTGTAGTTTAACCCAACAGGTACCATGGATGCTAGGAAGCTCTGAACCCTGTGTTACTCTAATTGCTTGTATCCGAGTCTGAGTGAGTGAAAGCGGGGTGAACCAGTCCCTGGGGGCTCTTCGCTGAAGGGACACAAGCGCCCCTGATCACACATTTTAACCTCTGTCTCTTTGTATTTTATCCTCCTTGCCTCTCAGTCAGGTACAAACACAGGCTGGATCCTACACTACATCCCCAAAATACAAGTTATTTAGTCCAGTCCTTTCAGTGTGCAGCTAGATATGATTTCTTCTTTTTGTTGAAGATTTTTGCTTCTGAGTATAACAAGAATGTTGCATGTAAGTTTCTTTTCTGCTGTCATCTTTTTCTGGCTTTGACATTAGTACCATGAGCCTTTTAAAATCAGTTTTGAAGCATTTTCATATTTGAAAGAGTTTAAGTGCTACTGTTAAATATTCTTTAATCACAGGTAGAATTTAACAATGAAGCAAATAATAAATAGGCAGATTCAGTCTCTTCAGGCACAACTGATAATAGCATTTCCTATTTCTTCACGATTCAGATGGTAGTTTGGATATCTCCAGGAATTTTTTCATTTCTTGTAAGTTACCTGATTTTCTTTTATGTAATTGTTCACTGCTGTCACTTAAAATACTTTGTATGTCTATGATACCATTGTAAGGCCTCTTTTTTCCCTCTTTCTTTTAAGGTTTAAACTTAACATTTATTGCACAGTCACTGTGGGAAATTGCTAAATTTAGACATAGCAAGTTTGTGATGCAAAATTACCCTCCAGGACTACAGCTATTATCTGCATAAAAACAATACTATAGAAATTCAAAGAGAAAAACAAGTTTAAAAAAAATAATGACAAAGAGGTTTCCAGGTGCCTATTTCCCAGAAGCACAAAGTTCACAAGTTTGAAAATATAGTCACCTCCCAAGAATCTATACTTCACTTAATAAACCCAGACCTAAGTCATCTGTTTATGTTTCCTTCTCTCCTCGCTGGGTCTCTGTTCCTCTCGCTGTCCCTCCTGTCCTCTCCTCTTTTGAAAGTCTCATTGTGTGGATCCAGGTGGCCTTGAACTCACTTCCAAACCATGGTAATTTTGCATCAGTAGTGGTGCTCAGATTATAGGCATTCACCACTATTCCCAACTTCTATCTCTATTTTTATTTTTGGCATTCTAACTTTATTTATTGGAGTCTCTATATTTTTTATCTAAGTCTAACCAAAGATTTGGATATTTTGTTTAAATTTGCAATAAACACACTTTTGTTTTTAGTCTGTACTTCACTCATTTCTTTTGTGATTTTTGATATGTCCTTTCTTATACCAAATCTGGGATCAATTTATTCTTTTTCTATTTCTTTGAATTGGTAATTTAGGCTGATAATTTGAAATCTTTTTTTCCCTATGAAATATTTATCACTAGAACTTCTTTTAGACAAGTTTTGTTATAGCGTCTAGATTTTTGGTAGTCATTGTTTATTTTTTTTTTTTTTTTTTCACTTTCCTTAGAATAGTTTTGGTGTTTTACATTTGATTTATTTACTTGTTGAACAGAAGTAGGCTGTTTAAATTTCACATTAGTGAATCTTGTAATTTTTGTGCCATTATAGATTTCTAGTTTCATACCACTGCAGTCAGAGAAAAATGCTTAAAATTCTTTAAATCTTACATTTTTAATGTGGTCAGGACCTACTAAAAGACTTATTTTTATCTTCATGTACATTGCTGATAGGTTTGGACAAAATATTCTGTTTATATTTAAGGGGTATATTTGATATAAATTATATTTCACATATGATATGTTTACTAATTTTATGCTGGCTGATTTATCCATTATTGAAAATATGATATTAAGGATTTCTGCTATTACTGTATGTTCCTTTTATTTTCCCTTTATATTAATTAAAATTCTCTTTTTATACTGATTTTGTGACTAACATAAATTTACTTAAAAGTGTTGTGATATCTTGATGAATTTACCCTCTTGTCATTATATAACTATGTCTTGTGACAGTTTTTAGCCAACATCTAATTTATTTGATAAAAATCTTGCTTCTGTTTTCTTTTAAGTAAGGTCTTTTTTGCATCTCTTAATTAACATTAAAAATATTTTTCCTCCCCTTAATTTTCGCTTTGTATGTGTCCTTAAACTTGAAGTGTACACCTATGGCCACAATATAGTTGAGTTTTGTTTTCATGGTCGTTAAATTTTTCTGTTTGAGTATTTTTCCCATATACTCTTCATAGTTTTTAATTAGGGAAACTTTATCCACTTATATTTAAAATAATTATTCATAAACAAGGGTCTATCATTGCCATTTTGTTAATGGTCTCTGGATTTTTATTAACATTTTTTTCCTCATTTTTTTCTGTCTTGTTTCTCTGGATTTTTTATGAACATTTTTTTTCTCATTTTTTTCTGTCTTGTTTTGGGGACTTGCTTCTGGCGTGGAATGCTGTGACTATTCTATTTATCATTTGTGTTGTGTGAAACAGTTTTTCATGACAGGACATAAAACGTAGTCCTAACAGTCTATCTTTAGTCAGATAAATTTTAACTTTGGTTATACTACAAATATTAAGGTTTTAATTTTCTTCTCTAAATTTTATATCTTTATGTCACAACCTACATCTTTTCATATCTTTTAAAATTATCATTATTTCAATGTTTTGATGTTTAATATTAATACTAGCATTTTGTGTAAGTTATAAACTAACAGAGTATTGCAGTTTTCTGAATTTGACTTTAATTTCATCGGTGAGCTTTATTCTTTCATGTCTTTCAGTGCTACAAAACAGAAGTATCCTTTTGTTTCACCACTAAGAATTTAACATTCTTGCAAGGAGGTTTTGGGGTGTTGAAATTCGTGGGTTTCACTTGTCTGGGAAAGACTATGTCCACTTCATTTCTGAAAATTTCTAAGTAAAATAATCTCAAGTTGTCAGGTTTTTCTTTGCTTTGCTTTGAACATATTCTTAAATTCTGTGTGCATTGTTTTGTTATTATTATTATTATTATTATTATTATTATTATTATTGCATCAGGGTTCAAATTCAGGATCTTGCACTTGCCAGGCAGGCACTTTGCCACTGAGCTAAATCTCCAGGCACATCTGTTTGTAACTTTTCTGCTAAGAATAATGTTGACAGAATTGTAATAATATTTTTTCTCTTGATCCTTTCAAAATTTTGTCTCTGAGTTTTGATAGTTTGCTGGCATAATTAATATCTTCTTTGTACTATATATTTATAAAATATTTGAGCTTGACATATCTGAACGAGCATATTTTTTCCACATTGGGAGCTTTTCCAGCCATTATTGTTTTAATGAGCTGTCTGTCCATTCATTCTCTTTATTTGTATCTGTGACTCCATAGTTTGTGAGTCTGATCTGATGTCTCACATAACCTGTGGACTTTTTTCACTCTTTTTTCTTTAATTCTTTCTGTTTGTATAGGTATAAAATGCATCCTTTAAAATTTAAAATTATTTTATTCAATCAGTTCAGCTTTTGACACGCTTTTCTAGTTTTCTACTTATTTCAATACTTTCATTTCTAGGGTTTTGGTTTGATTTTTATTTCTCTATATTAAGCCTATTTTATTTTATTATTTTTCTCAGTCCATTTTCTGTGTTCTCAACTCAGTTATTGATCTTCCTTAAAGCAATTCTTTTAAATTGTGTTTTGAGTAAAGCATGAAATTCTGTTTCCTTGTGGTTGGTTAATGTAATTACTATCATTTTCCTTCAATAGTACTGTTTAAAAAAATCATGGTTCTTGGTTTCTTGGATTATTGTTTTCATCTTAAAAGGCTAGTCACTTTCTCCATTGTTTACAGCCTGGATTTATAAACAAGAAGATTTTATCAATAAGAGAAAGCACTTTACTAACCCTGGGTCAGGGTCTTGGGTTCTTCCATTCATTCATATAGGTGTGCATGTGCAAACCTCTTGCGAGCCTTCTTAAAATTATAAACTGTGCCTTCAACTCATAAAGCCAGATAAGGTCCTGAGAGTCACTCATTTACTTTTCCTAGGCTAGTGTTCTGAGACGTGCACACTTACGGGTCTTGCTGCAAATAGTTGAGCCAGCTGGCTGTCTATACAAGACACCTTCACTAAAGATCTTTGAGGTTATCTGTAGATTCACCTTAGGAAAGCGGAGGCAGTGTGGATATAGTTTGGAGTATCTGTGCAACAGGTAGGAAAGGTGGGATTCACTGTGATGCATCTATGGGGCTCACGGACAGGGCTTTTTGCTGAAGCTGACAAAACTACCTGTAGTATCTTTTTCTAGTTTGCAGTGTCTTAATCACTTATCTATGCTAATCCCCTTAGTATTCAAGATATAATGGAAGCAAGAAAGTGGATCTCAACAATGTGTCTCGTGTCATGTTCTGCTAGGAAAGAAACTGCCAGCTGAGATGATCTCTCTTATGGACTGAAGTGTGCTGTGTTGGGAGTAGGGTGAGGTGGGTAAAGGTGAAGTTATTTTTACTATGTCAGTGCACCTTGGACTGTTGGTCTAATAGCATGTGAAACAGCGCTGCTGAACTTCAGGTCTCCTGCAAGGTGCTTTTATCCATGGAGTTATTGTAATTGATGATTTTGTGAGCAAATGTGAATAGAAAATTCCTATCCTTAGCTGGTAATTTTTAAATGTGTTTAAGAGTATGTAAATGTGATATTTATTGCTTCTAGTTGGTAATAGTTATAAAATATGTCATTTAGATATCTAATGACTTCTCAGTATCATATATTAACATATTTTAAATTACCATTAAAGGTAAAATGCCCTATTTTCTTTGATCTATTCATTGCTTTATCATTTTACAACAATTGTAATTTTGTTAGAGTAAGAATTTAAGATTTATGAGATTCATACTATTTCATTTGGAATCTTCTTTAATGTCATTACGTTGTATTATAGAGAATCTCTGAAAACAGCAGACTTACTTGTAACTTCATTATTGTTATGCCTAAAAACTACTAAACATTCTAAACTTTCTGGTTTTACTTACATATATACACACACATATACTACGAATGGAAAATTTCAATATATTTTCATATATAGATTATACATAGCTGCTGTTCAAAAATATTTCATAGAAGTAATGATAGTGTAATGCACATATATTGAAATTAGTGCACAGATTAGTACATGATCCTACGTAAATCCCTTCCTTTATCTCCTGAGTGTTTTTTCTGTAGATTGGATTTTGAATTTGTCATGAAAATCGTACTTTGCAAAGAAATTCTGATTCTCAGAAAATGACCTACTCCACATCAGATATCTATGAATTGAAGCCTACAGTTATGCAATTCAGTAGTAGACAGTGATTAAATTTTTTTGAGATGAATAGGCATTCAGGCAAGAAAGATGAAACTTTTTCACCTGATTTTTCAAGTGTTTAAAATACCATTTGCCTTGAGTAAAAGAAAATGAAAAACTACAACAAAACAATCTACATTTATGTTAAAGATTATTTTACAAGTTCTTCAGCAAGATATATTATGATCAAGATATATTTTCCTATTCATACTGTGATATTTAAGCTAATATGAATAAATAGAAATAATATACCATATGAATATATTTTGTTTACTTAAGGCAACTCTTCAAAACTCTCCACTGTGATGCAAAATAGATTTTCAATTGAAAACATATTTCATGTCGTTTTGAAAGTCATAGTACTTCATACTTCCTGGTTCATATTGCATATCATTTCTAAAAAGATTCATTAATATTTCAGAGCAAGCAACACTTTCATCATTTCCCCAACAAGAAAATTGATAAGGAATAGCGAGGTTTGCCAGATGCTTATTGAACATAAACACGTGCCTTGGGTTTTAACTGGACTATTTCTTGCATAATTTTTCTTATTACCTTGCTTTAATAAAGTGGAGCATAGCAGTAGCTTATGTATGTGAAATGTAGTGCGATCCATTCTTTCACCTTTCAGAATCACTACATATGTGTCACTCTTAATGCTACACATACGTTCTTTTATTCCTAACAGAATAACTAGAATGAAAAAGTAGAATTAAAGTTTGTGAAATAAATGGATAAAAACATGGAAAAAAACGGTTAATGAAATAATCAATGGATTAAATTCAATAGATTGATGTTCCATTAGTTGATGTAGGCAATAGAATTACTCTGCCAAAGTTTTCTTTCTCTTTCTTTCTTTCTTTCTTTCTTTCTTTCTTTCTTTCTTTCTTTCTTTCTTTCTTTCGCCTGGTTTGTTCAACATATTACCTTTAAGTAATTTATATAGAGCTGACCCAGCTACTCTGTAAAGCTGACTGCCACAAATTTCAGGAATTCTTTATTTAACAGAATCCAAGGTGATCTTGGGGGTAGTTTTCCTGCTCATAAAATACTTTAGCCTTCTATTTTGATGGTTATCACATACAATTGTGTTGGAGTTTTTGAGATTTCTAGGATTATTCATGAACTTTGTTTATTTAAAGAGAAAAAAAGGAAACAGAATATACAGTGTAAACTAATGTAAGCCCTGTTTTTTTTTTTTCCTTTGAGCATATTGTAAAAGTAAAAAAAAAATCAGTTTTAGAGACCACATTTTTCTACTACTATAGCAATTTCATTACATTTTCATTTTCAAACTTTGGCTTCCTTCAATATTAGTAAAGTGTGAGGCTTGCAACCAAGTTTGCTAAATTATATTTACCAGTTTGACAGGTGTATCAGTCTGTTTGAAGTTTCATTAGATTGTTCAAAGAAATTATGTAAATCTAAATTTAAATCTAAATTTAATCCCCTCAAATAATCCAATGCTTTTTTTTTGTTTGTTTGTTTGTTTCATTTATGGAGTTCTTCCGATTAGCTCCAGACACTATTGATTCTTGGAATACAGTTTGTAAAATATTATATTCATGAAAACAACCTTATACAAAGTCAAGAATCATGGGATTGAGTCCTAAATTTATTAGTTAAATTAGCTCAATGAATGTGAACAAGACACTGCTTCGCATTCAAATTAAATCATTTTAGAGAAGTTTTAAGATGAACTTAGTTCTCAGGATGAAAATTTTTAAAAAGGTTTCTTGAAAAGTGAATGTTTATAAATGAACGGTGTGAAAATACAAAGGACTTATGCCAAGATTTATTTAAACTCAAATTTCTGCTTCTTTTGGAAAAGCAAAGTCCTTTATTTATTCTTTTGTCTATTTAAAGACACATAATTTTTAAAAATTTATGTAAATATTTTCATGCAAAGACTTTTATTCTGCAAAAATTTATATTCATCTGTGGAAGGAAGTTTTTAAGTTTAGCTATAAGGACAAATGTGGGGAGCATCTTCTAGAATATGTGGAAATGTGCAAAAACAGCACAATACTGCATTTGAATTCACTTTATTAAAACTGTCTAAAAGTTAAAAACAGAAAATGGAATACTGTTTAATTTGACAACTTATTAAACTATTAAAATATTCCAAAGTTGGTGTTTGTTTTATTTCTATACTCACTTCTGATTAATGCGAGGTTAAGTCAGAATTTAGTTGCCACATTGAACAAAACCTTTCTTGCATTTGATTGCAATATAGTCTTTCAATTGATACTAGTAAAATCTTTTGAAACAATAAATTGTCTGATTTTAAAATAACCCTTTTCTAAATATGTTCTATAGTTGACCTTTTTTAGAACCAGCTAAAGTTATGATTAGAAGTGCAGTTTTTGATCTCTTTCTCAGCTACAGAATATTAAAAGTTTAATCTTTGGAGACCAAAAATAGAGATGATGCATATTTAACAGGAAGCTTTGCAAATTATTTGACTCACATGTGGGCTGAAATTGAATATTGTTTTATTAGTTGATGAGACTTCCAATTGAGATTTGAAATTGAGAATAATTTTGGATAACAGAATCAAAAATTTTTTTCCAAGATTTTTGTTTGTCATGGAAATGCATGTTAAATATTTTGGGTACAAAAAATATAAAATTTTTACAGATATGTACATACAAGTGGGACTGAAATGTAGAGATAATGCAAAATTCATTAGTAGTTGGATTAATACTAGTCAAAATATTATCTACTAAATTTTAAATTTAAAATAAAATGATAATACTACTGTGGGAAAAGGAAAGATTTTTTATTGAAATATGAGTAATTATAGAATTTTTGAAATTTTTTGCAACATCTATTAAAATTAATCTGTTTCAATCAACTTTTTACAGAAATCCTAACCTTAACTCTTTAATAAAAATGAAAAGCTCAATAATTAAGAAAACTGACTCAAAACTATATTCAAAAGTTGACCAAATTTGGCACAGAATGCCTTCCATTAATTGGCATTCTGTCATAGAACAAATGTACATTTCTTGGCCTTCAGACTACATAATGATGCTTTGTTTAAAGTGATTTTAGCAAAAACTCTTGTGGCAAGATTGCAGTGTGCACTGCCATCTTAACTCTGGGTGTCACACCCGTTGGTTATTGCTTCCATATGAGCCCTGTGCTAAAAAAGTGTACTGTTTTTCAGATCCTGAGTAAAAATATTATACATGTCAGATAACAACAGTAGCAAAAATGAATCACCAGTGAAACAAACCTATAAACTGTCTTGAATGCACCATAATGATATTTTTTATCATTAGACATAGGGAATAAATAAAAGTGAAACTATTTCTTATCCATAGATCCTAATTAATGATGTTTTAGAATCAATAGAGGCAGAGAATGAAAAATATATTTTCAGAATCTCCTTAAATGTGTTAATTGTAAAAGATATCTTTCAAAGCCAGCATCATAGATATTTCAGGAAAAGAGAGAAAAATGGAGCAAAAAATGAACAGCAACATTTCTAAAGATTGTTTAAAACCTGCACAGAACACAAGTAGGGGTGATTAAGAGCTGACCTGAGATTATTAGGCTATGTTGGAGAAACGGACCAAGTAAAATGAATAAATTGCTGTGAAATTCAGTGAAGCCCAACCAGAAGCAGCAATGCAATGATAAATCCTAGGATGAAGTTTAAATTTTATTGTAGTTTCTCTCTCTCATTTCCTGCACACAGTCATTACCTACTGCCTTGTGTGGAGGTCTGCAAAAGAGCTGGCAGTCTGGAGAGAAGGCTGATCAGAGTGTGACCCAAAATCCCTGGAGAGAAGGAGTGACATAATCAGGAGGTCAGACAGGCTCACTGTCTGCTTTAAAAACCTCCTTCTCCCTCTTTCCTTCAGCCTTTGTCTGGCACACAGGGTGTTAACAGAAAATTTATGCAGATTGTGTCTTCTTAATACTGGTACTTTCTAGGAGTTTAAAGGTTAATTTCTCACTGGAGATTTTGCCTGTTTTAATTGCAGAAATACTGTTACCTGCAGTGATTTTTTAAAAGCACAAATCTTCTTTGTTTTATGATTTCTCCTCACTCATCTTCTTAAGCCTGAGTTCAGTTTGAATTTCTGTTTTTTCCTAATATACATGAGCAAACTTTCTAGACAATACTTCTGAGGCATGTGATCACATCTCAAGCTAGATAGACACTGACAAGTACAACATGAAACAACAAATCTAGATATTTGAACAATATATGGTTTATTAATACTGAAGGAACAAATGCCTAATGTATGTGTGTGTGTGTGTCCGTGTGTGTGTGTGTGTGTGTGTGTGTGTGTATGTGTGTAAATCAAGCTATAACTACCTCTGCTCTAATGGCAGGAGAATCCATAGCATAAATCCTTTCTTATCATAAAAATTGGAAAACTAGTCAACACAGTAAGAAAAACACTGTGTTTTGATACTGAACAAAATGTGACAAACACTGTAAACACGAAAAGAAGAGAATCTAAGGTGAACCCTATAATCACTCTGATATTTTGTACAATAGCATATGAAGGAGGAACTCAACATTTTGCTGAGTTCAGGAAACAAAGATCAGAATTTATAGGGGATAAAGTAAAGATTTATATACTGGGAGGATATATATAAACTAAAGTTTCAGAAATCTGTGTGAATATTCCTTTGAGTCTATAATAGATTCTATAATCCGCTTGAATCTCTAATAAACTGGACAGGCAGACATGCCAAAGACCTGAAAAAGAGCTACTAGAAAATTATTAACTGAAAAACTACCAGTGCCCTTACATGGTTATCATACCCTCAATTTTTGAACAGCAAGATGAAACAGACCTCATTATACTTTTGTAATATTCTGTCGGTAGCCCCAAAAGATAATGCGTTTGTTGTAGGTAAGAGTTAGACTTAGAGTCAGTAAGACTGATTTAATAGCCACACAAGAAAAAGTTAGACCTGGTCTTGAAAATATGAATTACATCCCAATATCATTTCATTTCCAGGGAAAGAAAATAATACCTTAAAATAATTATAAAGTGCACATGCTCAAATTGAAACAATCTCCAGAGGCAACAATGAGTAAAGTACCTCAATGTAGAGAAAAATCAGAAAATAGAAATACCAGAGTGTACATATGATAAAATCAGCAAAAAGCACTCTAAAGCAGTTATAATAAATTTGCTAAGATTTTAAAAAGATACAGACTTTCTGAATTGTCAAATTAAAAATATAAAGTCTAAATGAAAACAAAATATATAGATTAGAAAACAAAATACTTTTCAGTATTTTAAAATATAAACTAAATGTGCACAACAGAAACGTGGCTATGTCAAAGAAATTACCAGTGAACATGAAGGAGTAGGAATAGAAATGAGAAAACACTCTACCATCTGTCGTTGATTTGTCATGTATAAATCTTAGTGTACACTTAATTATTTTGCTTTTCAAATTTAAAAACTGAACAGAGCCTCAGTGAACTTTGGGACATCAAGTGAAATAACATGACTTAGAAGACTGCCTTGAAAAGTAAGCATGGGACAAAACAATTTATGGAATACTCAAAATTTTTGGTTGAATTAATTATATCCTCCAGATTAAGTTATATTATTGTCAATGGTTTGAAAGAAGAGGTTTATTTCTCTATTTCTTCTGATTTCTACTCCATTCTTTCACTTTAACTGTAAGTAGACTTTCAGATCACTAACATGTATAAGGAAAAGCAGTAGATATCCAACCTATAGCAACACATTTAAACAACTGTGGCTATGGTATAGTATTTACAATACTCTCATTTCAAGGAAAATTAATTTATATGTGTAGCATGATCAGTGAAATTTCTGAACTTTCTTTTCTGAATATCCTTGATTACCTTTCTATGTTATTCAACATTTTGTACATATTTTTTCATACGAACTCTCCTTTTTTTAGGAGAGATTGTTTTGATCTTTGCTAGTGATGAACAGAAATTCCTGGGATGTTTTATTTTTTTTACTATTTTTGTAAACACTCTTTCCTTCAAATCATTTATGACTATATATTAGTGTTGTGGCCAGGATAATGAAGATCTTCTGGGACTCTGCCAGTGTGACACCGCCATGTGGATTGAGTCCTTGCTGTGTACCCTGATAAAGGATAAGTTAAGGAGACTTGAGAGAAAAAAAGGAACAAATCTTTTTTGAGAGTCAAAATGGCCTCTGCAGGGCCATCAGGAAAGCAGAAAATGAAAGATACATAAAATTATGACAAATATTCTAAAGCAAAGCATGTAGTATGCCACTGGAAGAGGATGCATATTTTATGAAGCTGGATATTTTTAAATCTAAGAAAGTAAGAAAAGTCCAGCGCAGTACAGATTTTAAAGTGTAGTGATTAATGGGCACATCAATTACAGTTCCATATACCATATTAAGTATGCTCACAAAATGATAAGCATAATGAAGTATTTTGAAGTGAGAAATATTTTGAAGGAAGTTAACAGCTATCTGCCCTTTTACTGTAATAATTTTTAAATTGTATTTATATATGAAATTTATAAATCCTTCATTTTCTTTTAAATAAAAAATTGAGGTGGAAAGTTAGTACAGTCAGTTAGGTGTGGTGGTGCATACCTGTAATCCCAGCATTAGGAAGAATGAGGCAGGAGGATCATTGAGAGTTTGAGATCTACTTGGGCAACAAAGTGAGATCAAGGTCAGCCTGACTTACAGAGTGAGATCTTGTCTCAAAAAAAAAAAAAAAAAAAATCCAAGAAATTAATATTGTTGATATATTTGGTTTATATCATAACACTTCACACTTAACTCATCCAGTGAAATGTTAATTTATAAAATGAATGATGGGTATGGTAGTGGGCCTGTAATCGCAGCACTTGGGCGGCTGAAGGAGTGTCTCTAAGGAGTTCCCAGGCAGCATGAACTACATAGTAAGTTCAAGGTCAGCCTGGACTACGCAGTGAGACCCTGTTTTACAAAAACTTAAAAAAAAAAAAAAAACAACTGTTGAAATGCCTGTCAATAAGTGGGAGTTTTAAAAAATCCATGATCAATCATGCTTTAGTATTTCCAATCACTTTTTCAAAAGTATTCTATTCATAAAATATATCAGTGGAGAACAGTATTTTCTTTACTATTTCTTAGAACTCATTCACTGCCCTTTTTTCAAATACTCTAATGATTTTCCTTTGGTGTTTATAATACACAATTTCCATTAAACAACTTAATTATTTTAGATCCTAAATATTTAGGCCCTTCTCTATTTCCATTGTCAATCCAATTGATAAAATAATCACCAGTTGTACCAATTGGTTGATAATTATATATGAACCATAAAAGTTTACTTTGATACTTGCAGTTTCCTAAAGAATAAATCATATATTTGCATTAATTATTTTAATGCATACATAAGGCAAATTATCAGTGAATTAAATATGCAAAAATTATTTATATATTAAAATCTTGTATATACACTGAGAAAAAAAATGTAACAATTTATGTGTATTCGTTAAAGAATTCTTGTCGGTTCAGATGAGAGTAATAGAATTTGTAATCTTTCATTAGGTTAAATTATATGATTAACTAGAAATGAAAACCTTTACTTCACATATACTTTGGAAGATTTCTAGCTAATATAATTACAAGCAATCTAAACTATGCCTATTAGAGCTGGTTATTATTAATAACAGTGGACAAGTGTGATCTTTTCAACAAATGTGGACAGCAAATTAGAATAAAATTGTGAACATTATTTTTCCATAATGCAATTTACCTTATGTGGTCTCTGTCAACAAGTAAGCAATGTACAAGGCAGATGGCAATGATTTCAGTGATAAAGGGAATCTCCAGTGATAATGTAATAGGAAGACATCTTACTGGAAAAAAAGTGAAATATGTGTTGACATTTGAAATGTATTTAGATATTAATTATATTTCTAAAATAAATGGTTTTTCATCTACATGTCTGCCACCACAACTGTTAAAGCATATTTCTTATTATCCATGTATGCAGTGTGAATATTAATCATTGTCTTCCCTTTAGAATTTAAGCCTCTTGAGGGCCACAACTATGAACTGTCTCTCTGTACATTTCTGGAATTGGGAAGAAGTGCTGAATCAGTAAACAGTCTACTAAGTACAGTGGCAGGAATAATGATACGTGTCTGCTTATTTCTATGTTCTAGATAATATGTCTTAAAACATGCTTAAAGTTTGTTTGCTGAACAACTCTTCAATTACCTATATAATGAAGCTGTAGAAAGAGGTGACCAAAGGTGCCTTCAGTTACTTCTAGAGAAATCTTATTTTAGCAGTGCAGCCAAATCCTCTCCAGACTACAGAACTCTCTCTGCCAAAACTTTCTTAGTAACTTACAATTCTTAAAGCTCATTTACTCCCGTTGCCACTTTAATATGTAGGTCAAACTCTTGAACTGAATTTAATATTTGCTCTGATTATGAATGATTGAGATTGAAAGATGCTTAGTTGACCAAACTCACCTTTCAAATAAGTAGAAGATAATTAAATTGAATCCTGTTTTTTAATTTCTTAATTCAAGTTCTTTTGCAATCATACTAATTATTTCTCATTTTTGTTTTCTCTCTTCAAATTGCATTTGCACATAATATTCATCTTATATTTGCTTATGTTTTCCTGCTTATTTTGTATACGTACAACTTATCTTCTCAATTAACATAGGCTATCGTGTGACCAGGGACCATTTCTCTTATTTCTGATTCTATGCACATGTGTAATTCCTACTTTCTGCTTAACCCTTCTCTGTATTCAATAGGCATGGAATAGAGGCTTGCTGGTTAATGTTTCATGAAAGCAGGATTCTTACATTGATCAGTTTTATGTGTTTGAACAGTTTTATGTGGAACATTTTCATGACAAACAATTTGAAACACTTAAATATACAAAGAAATAATTTCTCTTAAAAAGACGAGATGGGCTACAAGGTTGTTAAGTTAATTTTGATTCAACTGCAGTCCGGTATGCAGTTTTGAAGCAGCTGAGCTATTTTGCTCAAACTCCACTGACTGGAATTTGATAGGACCTTTTAGTCTTCTCAGGGCTTTAATGATATTCATGGAAAAACAGGCTGCATTTTTTAAATCTAATGAGGTGTCAGCTTCCTTAGTGACTCATTTTCTTTTTTGTCTTTCACTATTTTCCATTTTCTGCCTTGGAAACAATATAGACTAACCAAAGCATAAAGGACTATCATCAAGGGAGCATTTATGAATTTAAAACACTTGTTAAAATATTAGAACCAAAATTCAGTATTTAACAATTTTTTAACATTTTCTTCAAATTCTAATTTATTCCAAAAAATTTATATTGAAAATATATTGTGTATTTCAGCATTCATCCGATGATCTTTCAGTTACTTCAACATTTTTCCATTTTAGTTTGGTTCCCTGGTGAAATAGGCTTTAATGAACAGATACTGGGAATGTGGAGACTCAGCCTCTCTCCACTGATACTAATTTGAAATTTTCCAAAGGTCTATGTATAGGAAAATATTTGTTTCCTTTGGTTAGTGTCGTCTTAAATTTTTGTATTTTAAAATCATTTCCTGAGTTAGCAACTTTTTTACAATGTAAATATATTGACACAAATGTTATATACTGACTTAGTTACACATTGCATGTATAAATCAATAGCAAGCAGGATCCTGGAGAAGGCACCATTTTTATTTACACGGTATGATTTAGTGCAAAATTCCACAGGAGGACCCTGCTTTGAAGTGAGCGGTAACAGTGGCCCTGGATCTAGAGATCTGCTAAGTATTAATTTATTCTTGTCTTCTGTAGCATTATACTGAGTAGCATGGCATACTGAGCTATAAACTCACAGACTTCTACTCCATTTTCTGAAGTTGAGAATTTACCAGTCTTGGTTTTGATCCTTTGTTAGCAATTGCAAATATTCATAGCAGGTAAAAATCTGTGGTTTCCTACAGTCCTGATTGCAAATTGTAAACTTTGTGCTAAGTATGTACAGGTAAACACATAAAGAAGTCACTTCTATCATGAAGAAGTCTTTCTCATCACCAAAAAGTCAATTTCTTTCCAAATATTTGTAATTTCCATTTAAATTTCTACATTTATTCAAATGTGTATTTTCATAATTTTCCATAGTTGACACTTTAAAGTTTTTTCATGCATTTTAATATTATTTAATAACAAAGAATGTGGCTTATAACTCTCATTTTAATGTTTTATATTTTATAATTCTCTCTCTCCACCTCTTTCTTCTATCTACACACCACCACCACCACCACACACACACACACACACACACACAAAATAGGGTTCTCTGGAATATCAGCATTTCCCGCATAAGATAAAGATGAAACTGAAAACTTCCTATCATCTAATGACATCATAACCAATACAAAACTTTAATACATTATTCACATCTGTCCTGATGGTGAGGTTAACAATCTCAGTCCATTAGCAGTTGTACAAAAGCATAGCCATGTGGTTATATAGCACATAGCACTTGCTAAAGAAATGTGACATTATTGTTTTATGTAATTATTGTCCATCATTATTTTAGAATGTAGTTCTATTTAATAAAAATGTTTACTATTAAACAGTATATATATTTATGGGGGCATCAGCTTCATATGCTTTGTTTACATTGTTAGCTCTTGTATTTTAGTCTCATGCCACTTTTAGGAGAGCCCTCCAAATATTTAAATCTACTATTAAGTTGCCAGAGCAGTCTATCAGGTCTTGCAGCTGAAAATGACATTAAAAGCAATTGAGAACTACAAAGTTGAAAGGTCAGCAATGTTCATTGCTTATCAGTGTTTCTCATGATAATGAGTACCTTGTCTACTGCAGGCATAAAAGTATCCACTGATGCTGAGTCTACTTGAGCTCCTACCCCACCATATACACAGAGGAGACCAATGATCTGATTGCTTCCCTTATGCCCAAAGTGAGAGGGGATGAGTTTTGGCTGGAACAGTTGCCATAGACAGATTTGTAAACGGGGAATCTCTTGAGCAGAATGTTCATCTCACAAACTCACAGGCTATAAAGCAGGGCAGAGAGCACTGTGACTTGCTGGATTCCCAAATCTACAGGTCCTGGAAATTCTCAGTTATTTGGAAACACATAGGTACTGTTTTTTCTTTTTTTTTTTTTGGCTCAATTGTTGTTGTTATTGTTTTGATTTTTTTTTTTTTTTTGCTGTATTGTTTTTGTCTGTTCATTTGTTCATTTGTTTTGAAGGTGTATGGAATTTAATTCCTATTTCACATTTCTTCTTTCTATTTCTATTTTCTTTATTTAGTTGATTAGGGCCTCTTTTTCCCCCTCTTCTTTTCTTATTTTTTAAACTTGTTCCCTTATTATTTTTCTTTTGTTCTGTGGTTGGTTTGCTCAATATTTTCATCTTTTTCATTGATACATTTTTTTCTATTACTTTTATCCATTATAATTTTATTTTACTTCTTAATTCTATCCCTGCAGCAGTCTTTCTCTGTCTTTTTCTGCCTCTCTCTCTCTCTGATTACAAATTTAACTTTAAGACTTATGAATCTATAGTTAATATTTATCTAATGTGATTGAATGTTATTTTATTTTTAATAGAAGTAAAGTTCTATTGAATATACATATATAATATCTATCTCTCTATATGTTTATCATACATAAATAACTGGCTTACACTGTAACTATAGATTTTATACTACAGTGCTCATACCATAACTATATATTTGTTTTCCTTTGTTATGAGTGGCACAGTATTTATTCTTAGGACTTGTCTATCAAGTGTGTATTTGACACTATTATTGGTGCTGATTTTAATACTTTAGCCAAGGTGACATAGTTATTGTTATCAATTGGTTTTCTCTACATGCCAATATCTGGGTTACCTGATGGCCATAAACAGTACTGTAATACAGTCCTGTAGAACTGAGCTCTGAGCAAATAAATTACAATCTCTCCATCCAAATTAACTTCAGCATTTGTATCATTGTACAGAGACAAAGGCAAAGCCCTAACTGTGCCAGAGGATATTTTTGAAAGTAGTCGTTAACTAAAGAAGTCTCCATCCTAACAATAAAACTAACCATTATAATCAATCTGCAAGACTCAGCTGAGAATAAAAAAAAAAAAGAAGAAATGAGAAACAAGCCAACAAAATGCGTCCCAAAACACCTATCTCCCCCAAAGTTGATACAGGGGCACCGTGTGGAAGGACATCAAAGCCACACAGCTGAAATATCTGAAGCAATAACAGTGAAAGCAACCAAGTAGATCAATAAGGTGCAATAAGGTGTTTGGCAACTTTAAAGAAGATGTAAGATAATGATCCTAAAGAAACAAATGACTATTGAGTTTGGAAAAGACACTAATAAAAAACTAGCTAAACTAAGGAAAGATATAAAGTTGATGAATTCCCAGCATAGGAAAAAACTAGAGTCTGTAAAAAAAATTCCAAAACAAATTCAAATTATTAAATATTCTATTGAAAGTGTGGAAAACAGAAGCCACTGATGTGAGCTCAAAGTGTTACATCTAAATGATAGGATTATGGTGGGTGATGGGTTAAAGAGAAATGCATTAAAAATAACAAAAAGACAGGAAAAAATGGATCCAAGAGCTGCTAGATGATAAAAAGAATACTACTATAAGATAAATTGAAATTAGTGAAAAGTCAGAAGCCAGTACAATGTTCATAAAATCCTTGTTTTCTGAAGCAATCGTAAAAAAAAAAAAAAAAAAAAACTTTCTAAACATGGAAAAAAAAAAAAGAACATACTGATGACTGAGTCATATTGAACCTCAAATAGTGATAATCTGAAAATATCCACCACAGGACAAATCACAGTCAAATACCAGAAATATAAAACAAGTACAGAATCTTAAAAGCTGTTAAGAGAAAAGCTACAAATCATTTATAAAGGAAAACCCACTAAAATTACAGCAGACTTCTCAACACAAACTTTAAAGGCAACAAGAACATGCAACAATGTTTCAAACAATAAAATTAAACAACTTCCAACCTAGACTGACACATCCTGTAAATTCGTCTTTCAAAATTGATGGAGAAATAAGATATTCCCTTGATAATGCAAAACCTAAAGAAAATTATGATCACCAAAGTAAGAATATAGGAAATTATCCAGAGTATACTAAAAAGAGACAGTGAAGCTCACAATGTCAAAAGATCTGATAATATGAATGCATAAGGAAAAGGAAGAGAATCTGCATCAAGACAGAGGACAAGAATATAATCAAAGACAAGAATGAGCCAATACCTATCAATTATAGATGTGAATGGTTTCAACTGACCAACCAAAAGGCAGAAATTAGCAGAATGGATGAGGAAACAAGATACAACATGAAGTTGTATACAAGAAGCGCATTTAACTAAAAATGAAATTCATAGACTGAAAGTCAAGAACAGAAAATAAATTAGTTCACAGAAAATAAGTTAATACTCATAAGTTTGATCAAGTGTACATGTCTATATGATAATACAAGCAACTCTTTTGAAGAAAACAATATGCAATGTAACAATCTATGTTAAATTCCTATCATTTTGTTTTGAAAGCCTATATTGTTATTGTTTTGAGTTTTTGCTGTTGTAGTTGTCTGTTTTGGTGTGTTTTTGTTTTGTTTTGTTTTCTGTGGGTTTTTTGTCATTAAACAAAATAAATAAAAATCTGAAAAACAGAAACAAAATAAAATGAAAACAGTTTTCCATGCAATGGGAACATGTAAACAAGGAAAAGTAGCTAACCTATTTTTTGACAAATTGGAATTTATGCCAAAACTAATTAGAAGTAACAAAGAAAAGCACCATATATGTGTTTCTGGAAACCATTCAACAGGAAGTCACAACAATTATAAACATATATGCACCAAACAGTGGCATACCCATTTTCAGGAAATATATTGGACCTGAAAAATTAGAGAAGTATCAGTAACATTATAGTAGAGAAGTTTACCTCACTACTGCCATAAATTTACATATAAACTGAAAATGAAACATGAAAAAGAAATATCAGAGTTGAACCCAACCTTCAAGAAAATGAACTCAACAGTGTTCCATCTAACCAACAAACACACATTGGCCTTAGCACACACAGAATTGTTCCCAAAACAGATCACACATAAGCACACATAAGTACACAATAAAGGATGCTTAAGTAAGTTTATAAGGATTGAAATTTTATCATATATATTAGCACATAAATGTAATGAAATGAGGAACAAGTTGCTACAGAAATTATGCAAAAACATGGCAATTAAACAACACAT
Source organism: Cavia porcellus (assembly GCF_034190915.1). Taxonomy (NCBI): domain Eukaryota; kingdom Metazoa; phylum Chordata; class Mammalia; order Rodentia; family Caviidae; genus Cavia; species Cavia porcellus. Next base: position 87,208,011 of record NW_026947484.1, read on the forward strand.
TCTTGTGTCATCAATGGGTCATAGAAGACATTAAGAAGAGAATAAAACTGTTCCTAAAAGTAAATTACTATCCCAGTAAAACATATCAAAATTTGACTTTACAGTTTCACTATGTCCAGTTTGTTTGCTCAGTAGCCCGCTGGTCTCATCGCTCCTTTTCAGATTTGACCCGTCCAATAAACCTATACCGAATGAGGAAATCCTCCTCATCAAGAAGTATTTTTCCTTAAAAGGAGTGAGTTGTTCTGGGAGAACATGGATAGATAGCAGCAGCTTCAGAGGCTCTCTGAGAAACCACACTTAAAATCCAGGAATGGTGCCGGGCAAGAAATCCTAAGCAAGGGGAGATATACTTTGCTGACCCAGGAACAAACTAAACTAAGAGAAACCAACTGGAAATGCAATCCCAGTGATATAACAGGAACAGATAAGGTCTCAGCGTGGAAGCTGGACCCCGCACCACTGGACGCTGTGATTTGAATTTTCTGCAGATGTTGCTGCGTCCCAATCGGCATGGCAAGGGGAGAGGTGCAAAAGCTCTGAGAGTGGGAAGCGGTGAATGTAGTTCAGAGCAGGACTGGCCAGGAGCCCTGCATCCACCTGCACTGAGTGAGCACATCGGGACCCTTCCATAGAGTAGGAGGCTTCAGTTAAGGACATACTGGGACAGGGGAGACTACTTGGAACAAGATGCTGCAGTGACTTCAGTCACATATTCCCCTCTCAAGCAGGATTGGTGGGGAGTGCCTGGCCTGCATGATGCCACTGAATAAGACCCAGTAGGCTAGCCCAAGCCAGGTCCCAGCACCTAGAGGTGCACCCTAGCAGTGAAGCCTTCAGAAGGTTGACCTGGAGGGGCAGGCCCAGCATAGGCTGCCCAGGTCTATGTCTCCCTAGTTCACTGCAGTGGGTGGAAACACCTAGCCAGCACAATTCAAACAAACTGTAACTGACAAAGAAAGAAAATGGGCCTCCAATGTATGCTTGTATAAAAGGAACAAAAAATATGGGAAGAGGGAGCAACAAGAAAGGGTCCTCGGATTCCAATCCTGAGAAACATGGAATATCAGACATGGCACCAACAGACATAAAGCGCTATCTCCAGAGCCTCATAGACAAGTTCAGGAATGAAGTTATTAATGACCTGAAGCAAGATATAAGTAGAATAGTTAGAGAAATGCTAAGCACCGCCCAAGAAAAAACAGATGGTGGAATGGAAGAACAGAAAAAAGAGGAGAATTATTTGATGGAGAAAATAGAGAAAACATAGAATACGTGAAACAGATTCAAAGAGATTACCAGGAAACTAAAAACTCTACTAAAAACTGGCATAACAGCTTGAAAGAAACTAAGGATAGATTATCTGAACTGAAGGGCAGATTTGTAATATGGGAGCATCAAATGAAAATTTCTTAAAAATAACAAAACAACAAACAGCAACAATACAAAGGCTGGATGATAAGAGGACCTATAACTTAAGAATTAAGAATAAAGAAGAAGAAGTAGGGACACAAATAAATGGACTACAAAAGCTATTCACAGAAATAATCCAAGAGAATTTACCTAATTTAGCAAATGGTAAAGATACTCAGATGTCTGAGGCATACAGAACCCCAGCCACCTACAACCCAAACAGAGATACACCCAGGCATATAATAATCAAAATTCCATAAATCCAGTATAAGAACAGAATATTAAAAGCCATCAGAGACAAGAAACAGATCATTTACAAGGGAACACCCATCAGAATTAATGCAGACTTCTCAGCACAAACCATCAAATCATGAAGAGCGTGGGGGGAAATAATTCAAGCTTTGAAAGATAATAACCTCCAGCCAAGACTGATATATCCTGCACAACTGTCCCTAGAAATTGATGGAAAAACAAGGTGCTTCCAGGATAAAGAGGAACTAGAGGAATTTGCAACCACCAATTCAATTCTACAGAGAATACCGCAGGATATTCTAAAAAAGGAAAAACCAAGATTCCAGAAATAGTGGCAGAGAGGCCACAATGAATGGAGCAGAAAGCAAAATGAAGAAGACAAACTGACAACAAACGACAGAAAAAGAGCTCAACAGAAATGAGGCAGAGAAGATCAGATGGTAAGAACAGCTATTTTGGAGAAAATCATGATAGCTAGTGCTGATTTAGTATCATCTTGTTTTGAAATCCCATCAAACTTGTATTCTTCTGTCTCCATCAGTCTTAAAAGGTTATATCTTATTGGATATTATTATATATGATAATATAAGTAAAAATTTTTATAGGCAAGGAGATTGTACAGAAACCATCGTTCGTTTTCTGTTAATTGGTTCTAAATACCTGTAATAATGTCATTCTCTTGAATGGTTTTATAGTGTCTTGATATGTTTGGTGCTACAGTATACAAAGTTATACTCAAAGATTTCAAGGAAAGAAACACTATGGTAACAACTTTTATGTCAGGATATCTTGTGGTGAAACACTATTTTGCTTAAATGGTTATGCTTTGACCTGCGCTGTTCTGTTGTTATGCCCTCTTTTGTCTTAATCCCCCTTTTTTAAAAAATTATTTACTTTTTTCTTTTTATCTTTTTAATTAAGGGAAAAAATAAATACAAAATAGCAGGGTACATTATAGTAACCTACTTTGATTTCCTGTTAATTTGATTTGAAATCTTGTATTGCCCTCACCATCTTGCTTTGACTGATTTTCCCCTATTCTGCTTTGCTTGATAGTACCAAGTTCGAAAGTATAGGCAAAACTGTGAAGACCATAAGATGCATTATGATGCCCATTCCGTTTGACTATTATCTTCTTTTAAAGTCCTGTAATGTGTCCAATGCTTTGGTTTTATTCTTTACTGTTTTGTTCAGTTTTGTTATAACTGGCAATTCTTCTTAAAATAGCAAAGGGCAGTATGATAACCATTGTTCATCACCTTGTATTTTGTTTTTACATTATCTATTATGTCCATCCTTTTGATTTGACTGACTCTGTTCTGATACGTTGCATTTGGTTTTACTCTCTTCAAAAAAAGTGATACTGTGGGAGTAATAAAAACTAAAATGTGTAAATGTCATTGTACAAAAGAAAAGAAAAGAAAGTGCTCTAAAGGGTATAACTGCATATATGTTTAAGTGTATAAGATAGAGAACCATATTACTAAATTTTTTTGGAACCTTGAACAAAACCGTTTGCATTCTCACTGTTTGAAAGTCTCCTTTATATGCTTCAGTTTTGTAACTTGAACAACTATTTCTAAGATGAGAATATGTAATCTATTAACTAGTAATTTCTTACTGTTTATTTTTTAAATTTTGTATTACTTTACCCTTTTTTTGTTTTTTTTTTCTTTTTCTCTTTAAATGAAAAAAAAAATACCAAAATTTATGAGACACAATGATAGCAGGACTAAGAGGGAAATATAGCTAAGAATGCCCATCTCAAAAAAATAAAATGAGTCTACATAATATATAACCTAATTATGTATCTCAAAATGCAAGAAAAACAAGAATATTCTAAATCTGGGTCTAGTACAAGGAAGGGAATTATAAATATTGGAGCAGAAATAATAAAATAAAGACAAAAAACCCAATGAATGGCAGACCCAGTCATAAAAAATAAACTTGAACCATTGGTCGGTAAGCAGGTGTAATTCAACACCATAATATTTATAGAAATAAGTTATATATTCAAGTTTAATATCACATAGCTTCTCTTATATGAGAAAACCAAATCAAACATATGGAGAAAAGTAAAAGATAGATTATAGGTAACAAGCAGTAGGGAGATCTTTTTCAAACAAGAAGAGAAAAAAAAGAGATGGAGGGAAAGAGAAGGAAGCAAGAAAAAAGATTTTAAAAATTTATTAAAAAATGAAAATATAATTTTTACAAATGTGAAGGTTAACAAGACTTGGAGGAAGCAGAAATGGGTGGGAGGTGTAGAGGATGTAATTGTTTCATATCACAATGTAATTACAAATCTAATTGTTTCATATTACAAATATGGAAAAAAGAATCATTGTTCATTGCATATTTTGAAGGTCAATGGTGAGACTTCAAGTAAGGAAAAATTGAGTTACTTTCAAGCTGATTGTAGAGCACACTTTCTAGCCAGAACAAATCTGGCAATTTCAACAGGCAAAACAATGACATATAGAAGAAAATGCTTTGTATGTTTTTGTAAATATGCTCCATGATACTAGAATATGTATGAGATTATAAAATGACATATTTCTCAGCATGTGCACCTGTTGGTATCCGCGCATGGCTATATATGCTTGATTTTATTAATAGTCAAGGTCTCTTCTCATTCCTTTTACATTCACTTCTGTGAGAGAATATTTAAGAGTTTTAAATGAATCGTATTTGAATCAGTCTTTTTACATCTGTCTTCTGTTATCTATCTTCATTTCTCTATCACCTATCCATTTATTTTGTATTGTTGAAAGGAGAACAATTACATAGAGAACACACAATTCATAGTATTATTTATAATGATCACCCGAGGTGTCAAATACAAGGAAAGTATGGGAAATCTGCCCAAAACACTAAAGACCTAGAAAATCTAGGCCTGAGGCCCTGGATCACAAAGCAATAACCTGCATGAGTTCAGCTGAAAATCTAGAGCCCATGACAGTGGCTCTTGCAAGTCTATTTCACAGATCTGTGCTGGGAAGGCCCAAAGGTCAGTGGTGGAAGCTAGAAAGTCTGTGCCAGCAGGCTGAGAGTTCTGTACTGGAACCAAAAAGCAATTCTCAAGATAAAGACAAGGGATCTAGAAAAAAAGTATCACATCTATCCTCAGTGACAGCAAGTTTCTGAGTTCACCCAATGATAAGAACAGCTTTGTACATATCAGGAAGCCAGCCTGACAGCATGACAAATTTCCTGGGGATTAAATAGCACACATCTTTCCTTCCAGAGCTAAGAAGTGATGATCAGAGTAAGGACCAAAGCTCCCCAAACTGAACAGCAGCCATTCTCAGCAACAAGATCCTGAGCTCCTCTGATGAAAACAACTAAGTTCATATCAAGGGAGCCAGCATGACAAGCTCTTCCAGTATAATCAATGACTCCAAACAAAGACACTTAGGAGAACCCACAATGCTGCTCTTCCTCTTCAGGTTAACTTTTTATGCCACAGTCTTCAAGTGGGCCATCCAAGCTCAGCACCATGCTGATTCAGTTCAGCTGGTGTTTAAGCTGACCACCAGTTACCAATCCACTACACTTAGTTTCTCCTTAACAAGCTTTAAACATAGAGATTTTGATCTTTCTGAAGAATGACTTATTATGTTATTTCTTCTTTGAACCTCTAATTAATGAATTCTCCTCTTTATAAACTTCCTCTATTTAAGGATTAGGTTATCTGGATCCATTCTCTAACTTTCTCATTCTATTGTTTATGACTTGCAACTGTTTATACCTTTGCTATATTGCTAAGGTATGTCCTGTATTTGAGTTTCCAGGCTTTAAAATGGAACTCTAAATTATAGTTAATTCCTTCAATTCACTTAGTTCGTTGTGTCTTTTGGCATCATGATTTTTATCTATAGAAACTTTAGTTGAGCTATGATTACATGTTATATACACTTATTATTAATATTATCTTTATCCAGTTTTATCCTTGTTTGATTTAGTTATGTTTTGTGTTAGCTGTAGTTCTTATGGCTACCTTTACTCTGTTCTGACTTTGATGTTTCCTTTTTGCAGAAACTACACTGTACTGCAGCTTTGTTTACTTCACTCCAACTCGGAGTTTGACATAGAGTGTTAAAGGACAGAATGTTTGATTGAAGACAGTACATTTGTTCGCAAATATCTAGCGTATAGAAATGAGAGGCTTTGCAGAGGTGCCTAAACAAGACAATGAACCCTTGGGTTTTGTGAGAGTCCTGCAGCTTTGGGGAAAATACAACGTAGGAAACAATACTATCCCTCTCACATATAGGGCTGGGGCATCAGTCACATTCAGTCAAAGGTGTCACAGACTTTCCCTCATTTTTAATGCCTCCAGATTCTTCTTTATGCTGGAGCTGTACAGCAGTGAAGCCTGATCGAAGCATGGTCCTATCTGGCAGTGAGCCCAAGCACCATTTTTGCTGAGAGAAAGTGAATCCACACTATAAGAGCTCCTCTGGGACTATGCTCCACGTCACTGCAGTGAATAAGAAATCAGAAGTCACTACTGACAAAACTTATGTATTCAAGTTACTAGAGGAAAATAACTAAATTCATATAGATGAAGTGATCTGAGAGAATGATTGTTCCATTCACAGCCAACTGTGTTAGGACAGTAGAATACATTGCCAAGAGACCAAAGAATATATCCATAGATGGCCAATGAGAAGAAAGATTTATTATTGTATTTGGTTATAAGTAAAAAACAGATAAGGTAAGGTCAGGGTAAGTCAGACTCGCTAACAGAAAAAACGATGATCCAATGGTGATAGGCTAGACAGTCACCAGAGTGTCCAGTGATGGTGGGCCAGTACATATGGAATATTCAGTGTCAACCAGCTGAACTACAAACACTTATCCTATCTACACTGCTCTGTTTTTAAACAGTCACCACAGGGAAAGAAGTTTTATAGATTAGGCTACAAAATTAACAATAATATTATTTGGCATTGTTCCACTGTATGACTAGAATTTCCAGGTAAATCTAATATAGAATATGAGGCTGGAAGGCAGATATCATCAGTTTAGTTATTTAGCCATACCTTTTAGATACCGTTTGTCTCCATACTCCCTTTCAATGGTATCTTGACTTGGCAAGAGTCTTGTTACCGCAAAAGAGTGTCTTAGAGTGTATTGATGTATCTCAGGAAAGATACAATGATGTTCTTTAAAGGAAACCAAACAAAAATAAGTGATAGATGGCTGGAAAATACTAGGCCAACACATGCTTGGAAAATTGGGGCAGTTATCCAAATTAGTCAATAAGTTAGAAAAAACAGATCTTACAGAAATTTAGATTGAATATTCAAGGAGTAAGAAAACTATGGGCAACAATCCAATACTTATCTTAGGTCTGTGAGAGAGGCAACACTGCTTTAAGAATAACTGTAGTTCTAGCTAAACGCAGCGTTACCTGAGAGTATGATCAAAACTTTCACCAGACTTTATTTGTATTTATTTATTTCTATTTACTTATTGACATTAAGATAGGCTTTTGCTTTATAGTCCAGACTGTCCTTGAACTCACTAAGTAGTCCACAGTGGCCTTGAAATTGCAACAATTCTGCTTCAGCCTCCCAAATTCTGAGATTACAGGCCTCCACCAATATGATTGGCTGGCAGCAGGCTTTAAAATCATCCACATAGTGCTCATTTACAGGAATGCAGAATAGAAGAGTTTTAGGGTTGGGAGGATTGCACACAGATTCCAGAAAACCTAAGAGGCCAGGCAGTGAGGCCCAGAGAGGAAAGCGGTGAAGCTATGAGCAAAGACAGAAGTGCATTGGAGACCCCAGCATGGCGGGGAAGCCATGAACATGGAGCATCTGAGGGAGCTCCAGGCAGTGGGCAAAGCTACCCAAATAGATAGAGGGTGAGGGCTGCAACTGGCAGTGCTGTGGAATTCACATATTTGCTACAGGTGCCAAAGAGTTCTGATATTCAGTGTTCGTCCTGTTGTGCTTTAGTGTTGCTCTGCACTCATTCCTTTCTGTTGCCATCTTTCTTCCTTTGGGAATGAAAATGTTTAATCTCTGCAAATGAATGGTGGTGGCGTTTAATCTTCTTTTTGACTTTTGCAAAGCCTTGCAGCTAAAAGCCTTGAGTCTCAGGGAAGAATCTGAACTTGAACTTTTCTACAATGTTGGCATGATTGATACTTCGATAAGTCTTAGAATGAACTTAGAATGGACATATTTTGCATAAAGATATGTGCATGGTTATTTTCAAGGACAGGTAAAATATTAAGGCTTTGATCTAGGTGTCCCTTATGAGCCTCATCTGCCCAGTGTTGAGGTTTTTGGAAGGTGATTAATTTATAGAGCACAACACCTGAACACGCTAAGTAGTCCACAGTGACTTTGAAATTGTGACTATGAGGAGGTGGGATGCAGTTTGAAAAGTCGAGTCACTGAGAGCTTAATCTAAAAAGGTATATGTGCTTCCCCAGTTTCTTTGTCCTCGCTCTGCTTCTACATTACCATGATATAGGTGAAATTCTTCTACCAGATCTGTCCACTTTCCTGCCTTACAGTCAACCCGCTATGGGCTAAAACATTAAAGAAATCTTTCGTCTTTTAAGGTGAGAATGTCAGCTATTGTTTTCCAGTAAGCAGGAAGGTGCTTGGAAACTAGAACTGCTTGGTGTCTTTGAACTCTTCCTTCATAGTAACTGGACAATTTATGAAGTACAATTCTGGCAACATTTGCCTAGTGTAAAGATTATCTCTCAACTTCACATCATTAATTCAATGTATTCAAGATTGTGACTGTAACTTCCAAATCGTCCTTCCTTTTTATTAGTTATTTTTGAAAAATATCTACCCTCTGACTTAACAAAACTAACAACCATTCTTAATATTAGTATTGTCTTTCTATTTTGCATCTCAATCTTTGTGAATATTTATGAATGTAATTAGAAGAGGCTTACAGATTCACACACATGTACACACGCATATACACTGTATTGGGTAAACTTTACAACATGAGTAAATTTTTATTTAGTTCACAGTAAAATTTAAACATCAAGTGAATGTCTTCATGCTTTATTCGTGTAAATTTTTAGATATTATAATTTATTTGAATGAAAAGTCTTTCTCCTGAGATGCAATAGCAAACGAAGATTTATCCTACACTAGACATAACTAAGCATCAAAGATATCACATGTAAAGTAATAGACTTTGATGACACTGGGCATCAGATACTAGTCAATAATAATCTCTTAGGGATTTGGAGGAAGACAGAGCACCATTATCATCTCAGCATCCTGCCTTGGGAGTATTTCCTCACACAGCACAGGGAAGGGAATCACAGAGAACCGTGGGGAAGCTGGGTAGAGAGCCTCAAATGTGGCCTTGGAGCTCAGAAACCGAACAGATAGATACCGGTAGAGTTCACGGGAAGAGTGCTGCAGAAACGAGCTGGACAAAAAGAGGAACCTAGACAGAGCACAGTGCTGCAGTGCACTTAATATTAAATCTGAGTGAAGAAATTAGCCACAGTCAGGGAAAAACATCTCATAATTTTAGAGAATGCTGTCAACCATTCACAAAAGGGCATTTAGAGGAGCCTGTCCCCACCAGCCAGACTGGAGACCATAAAAAGGCAGAAGGCAGACTATCTTGCCATATTACTGGACAATAATTATCCTTGGACTGAATAGTGTTCTTGGACTTAGGGAAAATAAGTAAATAAATAAATAAGAAAACAAGAGACCAAAAAGTTCAATGTGTTTTAGCTACACTTTATTTCAGAACAGAGTAGAAATTTTTAGGATTATATAAATATCCAGTATCCTTGAGATAAAATTCACAATGCTGATTGTCTCAGTGAAGCTAATTAACCTTACAAAATAGTAAAGAAATTTGGTCTATAATGAGAACAAAAATCACTCAATCTTAATGAACACAGAACACAGGTGTTAGAATTAGTAGTAAAGGACTTAAATAGAGTTATAATAACTGTGCCCCATATGTTCAAAATAAAGAAAAAATATGGAATATATAAAATAGAAGTACATTGATTTTATAGATATAAAATTACAGTTTAAGATGAACAATGTGCTATGCAGAATTGGCAACAAATATATTGTGAAAGATTAGATTTAGTGACTTTGATGTAATGTTAACAGAGAAGTTATCAACAAGGAAACATAGAATCAGAAAACACAGACGTGTCAAGGACCATCAGTAAAATGGGAAAACTTCAAAACTTTAAAGCAGAAAGACCCTGAATGAGGAACATAGATAAATATTGATGAAATGAAGTTCCAGTATTTTTTAATTTGACAGAATTTCTAATCTTACAGATTCAAATCTAAACCAATGGTAAACACAAGAGACATGATAAAGAGAGCATAAAGACACAACAAAATTAAAGTTTTTAAACATAGGAATAAATAGAAAGATTGGGAAATCTGTGAGAAAGAAGAAATGGTGTGTAGAGAAGATCCATGGTGAGGGTGATAGCAGATTCCTCCTTTTTCCCCAGAACATATGAAAACAACTGGTATTGGAATCACATTTTTTGAGTACTTAGGAGAAAACCGATAACTCAAAATACTCATTCAAAAGTTTTTTTCACAAATCTGAAATAAAGACTTTTTCATATGATAAATAAAATCTGAAAAAAAATGTGTCTCTCTCAATCTGTGTTTAAAATAATTCTTAAAAGATGTCTTTCTGGAAGAAGTAAATGAAAACGTGAATCTACCAAAAGAATAAAAATAGTGATTCCAGTGCAAAAACAAGATTTCTTCTTTATTTTTTATACTTCTTAAAAATTGTTTAGGTAGGGCTGGGGATTTAGCTCAGCGGCATAAGTGCCTGCCTTGCAAGCAGGCAGTCGTGAGTTCGATCCCTGGTACCGATAAAAACAAAAAAGACCAAAAAAAAAAAATTGTTTAGGTAAAAATAATAATAAAGGAGTTGAGGTTTTTAACATAAATAAAAGTAGAAGCAGTCATTAGAAGCTTACAGAATTGTAGACAGACAGACAACATTTAAGTATCAGTATAGATTATAACAACCTCTGTATACACAGAGATATTATATTGATCTTGGGAATTCAATTCAGGATCCTGTGCTTGCCAGGCAGGTGCTCGCAATGCTGAGCTATATCCTAGGCTCCAGCCTCTAACTGAACCAACAATTGGATACAGAAACACAAAAAGAGTAGACTTCAACAGTACTGTTCAAGGAACTTAACACTTGCAACAGTATTCTATTAAATACTAACAAAATAGTCATTCTTTAATGTGCACTGGAATATTTTCCAAGATATTTGGCATTCTGAGCCATAAAATAAATTTTAATAGACTTAAAATAGTTTAATCAACATAAAACATTTTTGAGCCTACTATGTTTCAGTTAAAAATCAGTAAGATAAAGGTAACTGTACCACTTTAAAATATTTGAAAATTTAAAAAACTTTTCTGAAGAGATCATGAATCAAAAAACAAGCAAAAGGAGAAGTTGCGAGGTATTTGGAATTGACTGTAGACAAAACAGAACTATCAAAAGCTCAGCTTACCTAGGAGAGAGGAAAGTATTTTAAGAAAGTAAACCATAGATGAAAGAATCGATCCTTTCTTATCACATCTTGTGTAATGATTATTAAGAGTCCCATACTAGGAAAATCTAGTAGTAGTAATAGAAGTAAGAAGACATAGAGGAGGAAAGGACTGGGTATTGTGTCAGAATCCATAAAAGTGTTTTTGAGGCTTTTCCCAAAGTCTGCATAAGGAACTCTCTAGAGACACTGCAAAAAGACTTCAGTGATGGCCTCAGACAAAGAGATCTTGGAATAAGGCCACTGGAGCCAAGTCACTCTCTTAGATTAAGGTTTCTATCAAGGCATCTGGGCCCTTGCTCAGCCATGATCATTCCCATGACTGAGATCATGACTGATCTTAGTTAAATCTGGTTTGTTTAATTGCTGTTTGGTATCGACACATTTTATTCAAAACTGTTATGACTGGTAGTATCAAGTATGAGAGTATAGGCAACTACACTGAAGATGACAAGATTTACTACGATACCCATTCCAGTTTGATTATTACCTGTTTTTGAACTTTTATACTGTCTACAAAGGTTTGTTCTTATTAATATTGTTATGTACCGCTATATTCAATTATACTGTCTGATGATATAGATAATTCTATTGAAGATAACAAGAGACAACACAGTAACCACTGCAGAACTCCTTGTACAGTGGTGTTATATGTATTTTTAATTTCATGTATTTATAAGAATATGTTTTGTTTTGTCTTGTTTTGTTTTGTTTCTCCTTCTAACATAGAAAGGATAGAAATACATGTTAAGTCTCATGCATCAGTAGAACTATAAACAGTTAGCAAGAACTGATCTTATAAAACATGATGAAATGAACAAATACTTGGAAGAAAAAGAGACACTAAAGTACCCAGTGATGATCCCGTAGTGTCATGATGTGAAATCCAGCAATACTATTATTCTTTGTTCAGAGTGATTTTAGCCTGCTATGGTTTGTTTAATCTCACCATAAATGAAGATATGAATAACTGTATGTTTCAGGTGTATAGGAGTGATAACCATATTACTAAATTTTTGTTGGAGAGTTGAATGGAACCATTTGCAGTCTCGCTGTTTGAATCCCCACTTTGTATATTTCACTTTTGAGTCCTGAACAACTAATTTGTATGAAAACAATATGTAATCAACAACTAGTGCTTTCTGTTTATTTTTTTCTTTGAAAGTATGTATATTTCTATCCATATTCTGTTTTGTTTAGTCTTTCTTTACATAAAATTTAAAAAAAAGAAACTAGGAAAAAAGGAAATCAGACTCAATATAAGCAGAAAGGCAGTATCAAGGAAAAAGTTTTTAAAAAATCAAGAATCAAAATCAATAAAAGATACTTCAATGAATGGGTAGACTCAATACACTTTGCATACTGGTCAGAAGAACAGAAAAATGTTTAAAACAACAAATAACATGAATAGAATATGACATGTTTCTGCAGATGGTACAGATACCAAAATGAAAGTAAGAAATTTTATGAATATTGCATCTTCAGATTAATTGGATACAATGGGGAGTTTTTTGGAAATATTAAAAACTATTACAGGTTACTGATAAAGAAATAAGTCACCTCAAAAGTGACAGATAGTAGTTTAAATATTTACTGAACACTTTCTAGTAAGTGAAGCAGAGAATGCTTCACTGAAGATTTTTACAAAATATTTATCAATGAAATTATGTCAATTCTATTTATTCTTCCAGAATTTATTCTTCATGAATTGAAGTGAAACAAATATTTTTAAACAGAAATTCTGAGAAGAGATTTAACCTAATAATAATTTCAGTCAGTTGTTATAGGAAAAGTGAACCACAGACTACTATTTAAAATTAAGATAGATATTTTATTAAAGTAAGTCCAACAGTCTGTAGAAAACTCGATATATCACAATCAGTTGTGATTCATTAATAAGAATAGAGACCAAGTTCAACATTCAAAAGTCAGCCATTACATTCACCATGAAATTTCAAGAACGAAATGTTTATGATCATCTCAAAAAAGGAAGAAAAATTGTTTGAGCAATCTTAGAATTAATTCCTGAAATAAATTCTCTGTAAAATTGGAATGATCACAAGATACTTCTCTAATCCAGTAAAATGAATCTACAAACACAGCTATGCCCATCATTAGGATAATAGATAAAGAAAATATGGTTTTTACATACAATGGAATATTGTTCTTTCATGAGAAGGATGAACTTGAGACATTTTCAGGTAAATAGATGCACCCTCGACCATACTTCTAAGTGAAATAAAGCAGATGCATATGTGCATATATCACATTGTTTCTGTTGCATGAGAAGCCAAAAGTGCACCTAAGGACTAAAGTGGATGATAGATACTGGGTAGTGGGAAGAAAAACATTCAATGGGAAGGATAGCAAAGAGAAGAAGAGAATAGAAGAAAAAGTGGAAACAAATTTTGTAAGTAGGGATGTGAAGAATAATTCAAGAGAGAGGGGAATGGAGGATAAAGAAGAAAAATCAAATTCCCTGGGATGAATGTGGTCATTATGTACCAAAACTGCACCTATAAAATTAATTTATGAAAAAGACAAGAAACACCGCTAACAGCACAACTATGACAGAAGACGAATTACCTTCCCCAAAGATCAAAAATGAGAAAAGGATAATTACTGGGCTAGAAATCCAAGTGAAGCAACGGCCACTGGTGATAGTTTTAAGTGGTAACAGATGCTAAGGTATTTTATCAGTCCAGATGTCTCCTGTGGTTAATTCTTAACTGTGTTCTCCTTTGCCTAAACAACTTTCTTTCCTCCCTGCATGTTCTATGAACTTGGTACTAGCTTCATAGTGTGTCTATAAGCACTGGTTAGCTAGAATTCATAAACACCAAATTTAAGTAATCAAGCATACTTAAACAAAATTAAATGCATTCAGCTTAAAAATCATAGCAATATAGTTGCTTTCCTTTTTACAGCCTTACAGATTTACAAAAATATATTTTATTTTTAAGGCAGCAGTGCATTTTGCAAAGTACAAAATTATTTAATTTCAAAGAATGAGGAGCCCATACAGGGGAATGGTTTGTGGCAGTGATCTTTTATAAACTCATGTTGGGTTTATATCCTGACTCCAGCCAAACATACTGAGACATATGTGGGAACTGGGTTTTCTTGTCAGTGAAATGAAAAAAATGTGCCTTCCTTTGACTGTTGTTCCATAGGTTAAATTTGGCAAGTAAAATAAGTTCTTAATGTAAGTAATAATTTATTTGATCCCACTGAAAACATTCTGGAGGCATTAGTGTGTGTTGTTATTAAAACTGGCACAGTAACACCGCATATCCCTACAAGCCAGTACTATGCTTCCAATCAGTTTTCCTCCAAGAACAATTGTTAGAACATTGCTGCCACAAAAACACCAAATATAGAAACAGGAATCAATTTTTAAATATACATGACTGGATATGAGGTATGTGGAGGCTTGTTTCAGGAAAGCCAGTGTTCAGTTACACACAACTGTGTAAACTTAGAATCCAGCTCATTAATACGATTTTTAGGATTTAGCATCCCACAGGAAAAACAGATTTTTGGAATGAAAAGTATATTTAGATCTACAACTGTTTCATAGGTGGTCACCTATATGGGGATTTGAAATAGCCCTATATTTTTCTAGACTAAAAATGGTACATGGTGATTAGAAATACTTGAACATAAGTCTATCATTAACCTGTTACAATTTAAGAATATCACACATAATTCTTTCATCTCTAAAGTGAAAAATGCAAACCAAATTAGCTCCTAAAAATGTGTTAAAATGTGTCTGTATGAAGCATGTGAAAGACTCCAGAATATACTACTTGTCAAGTACATTTAAAAAGTTTTTACACAAATCATTTAAATGCCTGAACTTTTCAGACACTGTTGGAGATTTCACATTTCTAGGTGGACATCGTAATGATAAGACAAGTCTGTTATGATAGCAAATAATTGAAGTACCATTTGGATTTGGATTAGCTCTCAGCAGTGCTGATACCATGGCACTCTTCTCAAGTAGGTTTAGGGGCTTTAAAATATGTCATTAGTCTTCTATTATTATAAACTTGAACCTCCCATTATCCACAGAATACATTGAGGATGAGATTTGCCTGAGACAGCACACAGATTATAGACATGGACTACTTTTCTTTTGATGTTAATATCAGGTGAATTGAATTTCAATTTAATTTGTGAATACCCTGAAGGGCCCTTGTGGACACAGTGGCAATGGATTAAAACTTATAAGTACAAATACTGTAGATTAGTGCTTGAATCTACTATTTATTCTTTTCTTAAATTTTATTTAAAGGAAAAAAAAAACAAAACAGTATAAGGGTACAAGTAATACAGAATTGCAAAAAAAGTAAGAAATCACTAGTTAATAGATTACATATTGTCATCTTAGAAATAGTTGTTCAGGTTACAGGACTAAAGCATTCAAACAGTGACACTGCAAACAGTTTTGTTCAATGATCCAACAAATACTTAGTAATATGGTCATCTATCTTAAAACACCTAAACACACTGGCAGTTGTACCCTTTAGAGCACTTTTTTTTCCACTCTTTTTTACAAGAGCATTTACACATTTTGGGTTTTATTACTCCAACAGTTCTTATTACTTTTTTTTTTGGAAGAGAATAAAATCAAACATGATTAAACAAAGCAGCCAGTCAAAACATCCATTTATTTAAAAATATCTCAATGTGATCCTTCTTTATAGCTGAGTAGTACTCCATTGTATAAACTTACAATTTTTTTTAATCCGTTCTGCAGTTGCTGGATACTTAGGTTGTTTCCAAGATCTGGCAATTACAAATTGTACTGCTATAAACATGTGTGCACATATATCACTGTGATGTGATGCTTTCAGTTCTTCTGGGAATACGCGTAGAAGTGGGATAGCTGGCACAAATGGACTTCCAATACCAGCTTTTTGAGAAATCTTCAGACTGACTTCCACAATGGTTGCACCAGTCTAAACTCCCACCAACAGTGCAGGAGTGTTGCTTTTTCCCCACAGCCTCTGCAGCATTTGTTGTTGATGCTTTTCTTGATCCTGGCCATTCTTTCAGGAGTGAAATGGAATCTCAGTGTGGTTTTAACTTGCATTTCCCTAATAACCAATGATGATGAACATTTTTTCATGTATTTATTTGCCATTTGTATTTCTTCCTCTGAGAAGTGTGTATGCACCTCAGATGCCCATTTTTGGACAGGATCTTTGAATTTGGGGGTTCTGATTTTTTTTAATTCTTTATATGTTTTAGACAGATGTCCTTTGTCTGAGGGAGAGTTCAATAAGATTTTTTCCCAGGTTTTGGGTTTTCTTTTCACTATTTTGGAGATTTCTTTTAACATGCAGAAACTTTTTAAAAAGAGGTGATTCCAATTATTGATTCTGGGAAGTATTTCTCGTGCAGTTTGAGTCCTGATCATGAATTCTCTACCTAAACCTATGTCTTCAAGATTTCTATATAATTTGTCTTCCAATAGATTTAGTGTTTCTGTTTTAATATTGAGATCTTTGATCCATTTAGATTTTAATAGAGTACCTGGGTATAGGCATGGGTCTAGTTTTAGTTTTCGGCATATGGAGAGTGAGTTTTTCCAACACCATTTATTAAACAGACTGTCCTTCTACCAGTGAACCTGTTTGGCTACTTTATCAAAAATAAGATGGTTGAGAGTGTTTTTAGTTGTGATTGTATCTTCTAATATATTCCATTGATCTTCGACCTGTTTTGATCCAGTACCATGTTGATTTTACTACGGTTGCTTTTTAGTATTACTTCAGGTCAGGGATTGTGATGCCTCCTGCCTTGCATTTGTTGCTTAGAACTGTCTTTGCTATTCTAGGTCTCTTCCCACTCCAGATAAATTTTAGGAGTGATTTCTCTAGATCTATGAGGTATGTTGATGCTATTTTCCTTGTCATTGCATTGAATCTGTATAAGAGTTTTGGGAGAATGGACATTTTAACAATATTTAGTCTTCCTATCCATGATCAAAGGATGTCTTTCCATTGTCTGAGATCCTCTTCAATTTCTTTTTTCAGTGTATTATAATTTTCCATGTATAGGAAATTCACTTCTTTCATGAGAGTAGCTCCCAAATATTTCATTTTTTTGGTTTCTAGTGTGAAGGGTGTGGCTTCTCTTGTTTCTCTGACAGTGATTTTGTTGTTAGTGTAGAGGAATGTTACTGTTTTTTGAGTATTGATTTTGTATCCAGCTACATTACTCAATTTATTTATTATATCTAACAGTCTTTCAATGAAGTTAAGGGGATCTTCTAAACAGAGTATCATGTCATCTGCAAACAATGATAATTTATCTTTTATCATTAATTTCTAATTTCAAAGCGCTATGATCCAATAACAAGCAAGGGATAATTTCAACTATTTTGCATTTATTTAAATATATTCTGTGAGCTAATATATGGTCTATTTTAGAGAATGACCAACTTACTGCTGAGAAGAATGTGTATTCTGATATTGTTGGATGGAAGACTCTATATGTCTACCAAGTTCATTTGTTCACATGCGTGATTCAGTTATTTCTTTTCTGATTTTCTGTCTGGTTGATCTGTCCTTTGGTGTCAATGGTGTGTTAAGGTCTCCTGTTACAATTGTGTTACTGATAATTTGATTTTTCATTTCCGTTAATACTTGTTTTAGGGGGACCAGGCCAGCTCAGAGACTGTAGCAGCACTGGCTGGGAGTTCTGCCCAACCTGTGGGAACTTTCTCCCTGTCCTGGCAACCAGGCTGATTCCCCACTGGACCAGGGACCAGGCTGGATCAGAGACTGTAGCAGCGGCTGCTGGGAGTTCTGTCCAGCCTGCGGGAACTTTCTCCCTGACCTGGGGACTGGGCCGGTTCCTTACCGGACAGGGGACCAGGCCAGACCAGGGAGTGTAGCAGCAGTGGCTGGGAGTCCCACCCAGCCTGCAGGAACTCTCTCCCTGACCTGGGAACCAGGCCGGTTCCCCACTGGACTGTCGACCAGGCCAGATCAGTGACTGTAGCAGTGGCGGCTGGGAGTCCCACCCGGTCTGAGGAGACACTCTTCCTGGCCTGAGGACCAGGCCACGGTTCGCTGCCGGGTCCAGTGAGGGAGGTCACCACAGGGAACCCAATTCCAGGCTGATGGAACTCTCTCCCACACCTGGAACAACACTTGAAACTCCAAAATACAGGAAAATGACAAAACGAAAGACTAAAATGCAATCTCAAACATCTAGCCCATCACAAGAAAGCCCAGGAGCCATGTGCATAGAAGAAAATACATGCCACATAACTGAAATACCTGAAATAATGGTAACTGAAATAAAGGAGCAATTATGGGAAGCCTTAAAAAAATTCAAACTAGAAATAATCTCTCAGGTAAAGGAAGAATTGATAAAAGAAATGAAGCAGATGCTAAACATAGCTAAAGAAGATGCAGTTAAAAAATTGGAGGAACTAAACAAAAGGATAGAATCCCTGGATGAACAATATAAGAAACAAAGAGAATACATAAAACAGATGCAAAGAGATACACAGGAAATCAAAAACTTCATTGAAAGTTGTAAGAACTGCCTCAATGAATGTGAAGATAGAATCTCAGACCTCGAAGACAAGATTGCAGCCAGTGAAGAGCAAAGAAAAGATCTTTTAAAAATAACAAGAAATCAGAAAATTCAACACCTACAGGATGACACAAAGAGAAAAAAACATAAGGTTGATAGGGATAAATAAAAAAGAAGGGGACAACATAAAGGATGTCAAGAGGATATTTAGAGAAGTAATAACTGAAAATTTCCCAAACACGAGATTGGAAAATGATATCAAGATCAATGAAGCATATAGAACTCCAAATAGTCACAATCAAAATAAATCTACATGCAGACATATAATAATGACCATCCCAGAAACTGAACAAAAGAATAGAATATTAAAGGCTGTCAGAGAGAAAAGACAGATCACCTATAAAGGAAAACCTATCAGAATCACAGCAGACTTCTCAGCACAAACAATAAAGTCAAGAAGGGCATGGAGTGATGTATTTCAGATCCTAAAGGAAAATGATTTCCAACCTAGGCTGGTGTACCCTGAAATGCTGTCCTTCAAAATCGATGGAGAAATAAGATATTTCCATGACAAAGTTCAGCTGAAAAACTTCATGATCACCAAGCCAACCCTGCAAAGAATACTGAAAGACAGCCTAGATACATTTAGGAAAAAAACACAAAACAAAGCAGACAAATAAACAGAGTAGAAAGATAAATATGCAACAGCAGAAAGATAACATTTCAACAATATGTAACAGTTCTAACTATTAATGTAAATGGTCTCAATACACCAATTGAAAGAAACAGACTGCCATAATGGATCAACAAACAAAATCCAACCATATGCTGTCTACAAGAAACCCATCTAATCCAAAGGATACTCACAGACTGAAAGTCAAAGGATGGAAAACAATACTTCATGCAACAGGAACCCAAAAAAAGCGGGGGTAGCTATTCTGTTTGCAGACAAAGTCAACTTCAAGCCAATAATGATCAGAAGGGGTAAAGAAGGTTACTACATACTGGTTAGGGGAAAACTCCAAGAGGAAGAGATAACTTTCATAAATATATACACACCAAACTCCAGAGCACCCAGTTATATAAAATGAAAAAACTAACAGAAATGAAAAACCAAATCAGAAGTAACACAATTCTAACAGATCTTGACACACCATTTGTTGGGAGCTCGACCGAGTGATATGAGGCCTGTGGTGAGGAGTGAAGCCTGAGCTAGATTGCCCCTCCCGTCGACCGAGTGATGTGAGGCCTGTGGTGAGGAGTGAAGCCTGAGCTAGATTACCCCTCCCATCGAGTATGCCAAGATGGCGCCCATTTCCTGCTCCCTAGCTAGTAAACAACACGCCCTGTAAGCTAGTCTGCCCAGCAACAGCTGACGCTGGCCAATCAGCTCGTCTTGCCTACTTTGATGTGATTGGTCGATGTGTCCATATATATGCTGACACCACCCCTGGGGCGAGGACACACACCAAGAAGAGGGACTGCTGAGAGAAGCACACAAGGAGCCGTAGGGAACGGACCAGAGGAGGCTTCCCTCAGGCGGGATCCGAGATCCCGGAACAGGGCGTACGGAGAGAGAAAATAAATCAGAGGCTATCCGCCGACTACTCGTGTCGTGTGTTTTTTCCTGCCGGCCGGGATCGACACCGACATTTGGTGGCCCGTACGGGGAACTGATCACCCCCGAGGCGAGGCGGACGACGCTCCAGTATTGCTCTGCAGGACAGGTGAGTAGGGGATAAACCTGGGCTCTGGGTGGCGCGCACCTACAGGGCTTTTTAGACTCCCCTCAAGCTCACGTGTATGTGGCAGGTTAGCCTCACACGGTGAGAACGGACTCCTCAGTGACAGGCATGGGCAACTTACCCACTAAGAGTTCCAAGTCACTGGTAAGAGCGGTGAAAGACCTGCTCAAGATTTCAGGTATATCAATGAGCTCCAAGACACTTACGGAGTTTCTCCAACAAGTAGATGAGGCGGCACCCTGGTTCCTGCCGACGGGGCACTTGTCCCTACCTTGCTGGGAGAAATTAGGTAAGGATTTAGAAAGAGCAGAAGAGGAGCGCCGACTCCCACTTTCGGTTCGGCCGCTCTGGGAGATGATTCATTCATGCCTCAAAGGGGAGAGGAATGGGGCTAAGGATAGCGCAGATGGGCTCTCTCAGGCCCGCCGAGCTTTTGAAGGGGCCCGTTCGGAGTCCTCCCGAGAGGGGTCCGTCGCAGGGAGCGTGCGGAGGCGCTCGCGAGAGCGAGGCAAGAGAGAGGTACCCCCTGCCTCGGATTCCTCGGGCTCAGATACCTCGGAAGGCGAGGACAATGAGGCAAGTGACCCCCCTAATCCCTTTGCAGCTTTACGTAGAGACCTAGTCAAGATGCAGACAGACCTAGAGAAGGGAAGGAAACTCCTGAGCACTCCCCAACGGAAAGCCGTAGAGCCTTCCGCGCCACCCTGGGAGGTCCCAAACACCGGTTCCTGTGGTGAGATGGCGGCCTGGGGCCATCCTCCGTCACCCCCCCCATGGAGGGAGTGGCCTGGACCGTTGTCACATGTAGGGCCACCATCTTGTCTGCCTGGCGACCCGCCATCTTGTGCCCCAAAGACTGGTCGGCCATGTTACAAAGAGATACAATTTTGTGATAGGGAGGGACAGACATCTCATGGGGAGGCACCACCCTGTGAAAAAATGCCAAGGTCCCAGGGAAGGTATTTTCGTAGATGGACATTTAGAATGGAACAGATTCCTCAAGGGGCGAATGAGTATGAACAATGTGGGCTTTATCCGGTGCTCCTAGCGCAAGGCCAAGGACCCAATTACTGGGAACCACTGGAGATCAAGCAAATTAAGGAGCTTAAAAATGCGGTTGCCACATTTGGCCCTACTGCTCCTTACACTATAACTATGTTGGAAAATTTGTCTGCCGGTGGCTTTCTGACGCCCAGTGATTGGACCCAACTGGCTAAAGCCTGCCTGGCCCCCGGGGCTTTTCTGGATTGGCGCGCCTGGTATACTGAGTTTGCCGCCGAACAGGCTGAAAAAAATGCGGCTAGGGGCCATAGGGGGCAAAATGAGGATATGCTTATGGGTAAGGGTCAGTACGCTCAAGATCAAACTAGATTCCCTCCAAATGTGTATGAACAGATACATAACATAGGCATCCGCGCCTGGAAGCAGGTAAACAACACAGGGGTGGCCTCACAATGCCTCTCTAAAATTGTTCAGGGCAACACAGAACCTTTTGTGGATTTTGTGGCCAGAATGCAGGAGGCAGCTGACAGACTCTTTTCAGATCCGAGTGCTGCTGCTCCTCTTATTAAACAGTTAATCTTCGAACAGTGCACCAAGGACTGCAGGGCAGCCATAGCACCCCATAAAGGTAAAAACATAGAGGCGTGGATTAAAATTTGTAGAGAAATAGGGGGGCCATTATCCAACTCAGGCGTGGCTGCCCTTTTAGCCGCCGCCTTACAACAGACAGGGCCTCAGAAGACCAATCACCCTGGTAAGCCCAGGGGATGTTTCCAGTGTGGGGATCCCAGCCATATAAGGAAAAACTGCCCCAAGACCGGACAGGGGGAGTTTATATCCAAGAGACAGGAATCAGACAGACGAACGGGAACCTGCGAAAGGTGCGGTAAAGGTTCTCACAAAGCAAAAGATTGCAGATCTATTTTTGATGCCCAGGGGAACCGTATTAGTGGCAGGGAGACTACGGAGCCAAAAAACGGCCAGAGGGGGCCCTCCTTACGGACGGGCCCCCACTCCCTAGACAGGACAACACAAGATGGCACCCCCCCACAGGGGCCACCCCCGGGCCAGCAGGCGTGGACCTCTGTGTCGCCTCCAGACTCCTATTAACACCCGATATGGGCGTTCAGGTGGTTGAAACCACCTCCAAAGGACCACTACCCGACAAGCTAGTTGGTTTAGTGATTGGACAGTCCTCCACAGCCCTCCGGGGCCTTACCGTGATCCCTGGAGTTGTAGACCCAGATTATTTAGGAAACATCAAAATCATGGTACAATCTCATATAGGGACCATAGTAATTGATGAAGGGGATAAGATAGCACAACTTTTACTGTTCCCCAGTCTCCATGAGAGACCCCGGTCCGGTCAACGGGTTAGAGGGGGTCAGGGACTTGGCTCCTCTAAGGAAATTTTTGAAGGGCTTCATATGACTCTTGATAAAAGGCCCATGCTATCGCTCAGGATTAACGGAAAAAAGATAACAGGACTCCTAGATACAGGGGCAGACCGTTCCATCGTCTCCAAGAAAGACTGGCCCCCTAGTTGGCCTACCAACACAGCTGACAACACACTCCAAGGATTGGGGATAGTGGCTGCCCCCCAGGTTAGTGCCGTGACCCTGCCTTGGGGTGATGAGGAAGGTCACCGAGGACATTTTCAACCTTTTGTCTTGCAGCTGCCAGTATCCTTGTGGGGAAGAGACGTTCTCACCCAGATGGATGTCACTCTTACATCCACCTGCTCTCCCCAAGCCAAAGGGATACTCAAAAATCAGGGATATGTCCCCGGCAAGGGCCTGGGCGCAGCCCTGCAGGGCCGGACATCCCCCGTACCTGTAGAAAAAAGGGAAGGTAGACACGGGTTGGGTTTTTCCTAGGGGTCACTGAGAAACTTCTCCTGCCCGCTCCAATTAAGATCACCTGGAAATCTCAAAATCCAGTTTGGGTGCCTCAGTGGCCCTTACCCAAGGAGAAGCTTTTAGCATTAACTGAGATAGTCAAAACCCAGTTTCAGGCGGGACACGTAAAGCCGTCAACCTCCCCTTGGAATACCCCTGTCTTTGTTATCAGGAAAAAATCAGGCAAGTGGAGGCTGCTCCATGATCTGAGGGCTGTCAACTCACAGATGCAGCCCCTGGGGGCGATCCAGAGGGGACTACCAGCCCTCTCAGCCATCCCTCGGTCCTGGCCAGTCTATGCCATAGATCTTAGAGACTGTTTTTTCTCAATCCCCCTGCATCCAGAGGACACCCACAGATTCGCCTTTACCCTACCCACCATTAACCAAGAGAGTCCTGATCAGAGATACGAGTGGGTTACATTACCCCAGGGTATGGCCAACAGTCCCACCATGTGTCAGATGTATCTTGATTTTCTACTGGCCCCCTTGCGTGAAGCCTTCCCCAAAATTAGATGTATTCATTACATGGATGATTTGCTAATCAGTGCAAAAGATGTGACTGAGTTGGAGGATATGCTTGGCCAATTGGTCAGGGCCCTGAGAAAGGCAAATTTACATATTGCCCCTGACAAGATTCAGGGAGGAGACATAGTGACCTACCTGGGCACCAAAGTCTCCCCCACATCGATTTCTCCACAAAAGGTAACCATCAGAACAGATAGCCTAAGGACCTTGAATGACATGCAAAAGCTACTGGGAGATATAAACTGGATCAGACCTTATTTACACATCCCTAACTCGGACTTAAAGCCCCTGTTCGACCTCCTGAAAGGAGACCCGGATATTGCCTCCCCCAGGGAGTTCACCCCGGAAGCCAGAGTTGCTCTGAGAAAGATAGAGGAAGCCCTAAGTACAGCTGCATTGCGGAGAATTGACTCAGAACAGCCTTTTGAGGTCTGCTTGTTGCAGACCGTTTCTCAACCTACGGCAGTGATTTGGCAAAAGGGACCACTTTTGTGGGTGCACCCTAAGGTCTCACCTGCCAAGATTATCGAACATTATCCGGAAACGGTCGCTTCCCTGGCCTTGGAGGCACATGGCAGGGCTATCCAACATTTTGGCTCTGCACCCCATGCTATTCGGGTACCTTATACCGCTTCTCAAATAAAAATCCTGACTGCTTGTATAGATACGTGGGCCATCCTGAGATGTGTTTTTCTTGGGGAGATAGACAACCAGTTCCCCAGGGACCCCATACTACAGTTTGTTACTCAACATCCGGTGATATTTCCAAAAATCACCGCGTCCACACCACTTACTCCTGCAACAACGATCTATACGGACGGGTCAAAAACCGGGATAGGGGCTTATGTGGTCTCAGGTATGCCTCCGATCAGCATACAATTTGAACCAGATCAACCACAGGTGGTAGAGTTACAAATTGTACAAACCGTCCTCGAGAAGTTCCCAGGGGCCCTTAATATTGTTTCTGATTCAAAATACGTTGTTAATGCCATGCAGGTCCTTGAGACTGCGGGCCCGATTAAGCCAACCTCCAAAGTGACTAATTTGTTTTTGTCTATCCAGACTCTGCTGATAAATAGACACAACAAAATATACATCACTCACATAAGAGCACATACGCGCCTGCCAGGGCCCATGGTACAGGGCAATGCGGCAGCTGACGTGGCCACTCGCCCGTTGTGGATACTCAATATGTTATCTTCAATAGAACAAGCCCGTCTGTTTCATGACAGATTTCATGTCAACGCCAGGACGTTAGCCAACCAGTACCACATTTCCAGGGCTGACGCGCGGGACATCGTACGGTTATGCGGCTCTTGCGCCACATACACACCCGTCGTATCAACGGGAGTTAACCCCAGGGGATTGATTCCTGGCGACACTTGGCAAATGGATGTCACACATATGATAGAATTCGGATCTCTTAAATATGTTCATGTCTCTACGGACACCTGCTCTCATATTATATTTGCGACTGCTGAAACTGGCGAAAAGGTGTCTCATGTAATCAATCATTGCCTGACAGCTTGGGCCGCATGGGACAAACCAAAAATATTAAAAACTGATAATGGACCAGCTTATACAAGCAGAGCCTTTAATGAGTTCTGTGAAAAAATGGGGGTACAATTAAAACATGGCATCCCATACAATCCCCAAGGTCAAGGAATTATTGAAAGGGCTCATAGGAGCCTTAAAGATATTCTACAAAAACAAAAAGGGGGAATAAGTCAGGGCCTGCCCCCAAAGGCACGGCTCTCCATGGCACTGTTCACATACAATTTTCTGAACCTGAATAACAACAATCACTCCCCGGCCATGGAACATTGTAATCCATCTCCTGGCAATAGGGGATGGGTGAAATGGAAAGATGTCCTGACGGGACAATGGATGGGCCCGGATCCAGTAGTTAGCTGGAACCGAGGTGCGGTTTGTGTTTTCCCGCAGGAACCAGGACGAGAACCATTGTGGGTCCCAGAACGGCTGACGCGTGTGGCGAATCCAACGAAACATAATGCAGGAGACACTCCAAAACTCAACGGCAGCGGACAGCCTAATCAAGATCGGTCCGACCAGGATATTGCTGCTCGACCGAGGAATACCGTATGACTTATGGGACACAGTAATGATTATGCTCTCGATAGTAATTGGCTCTCTTTTAGGGTACGGTGCAGCCAGAGTGGCTAGGCCACGCCGCCTTCCGGCAGCCCCCTTCCTTCTGGTTTTGATGCTCACCACCACTACTGAAATAGGAGCAGACTTGGTGTGGGCAGCAATACATCATCCGCCAGCGCTAGCCGCTATCTCCACCACAGCCCCCTCTCTCCCAAAGTTGTATGCAAAAAACTGCTCCGCCAGATTGCCTTGCATACCAGATATACCGTTAACCATCAGACCCATACGTTTTGACCTTCCCATCACCAATGACGTGGTCATTTTTTCCACTAATAGTAACCCCTCGTGTCACCGGGGATCCTGCGTTAGCTTCCTGCCCCTCCTTGTAAAATGGTACAATACCTCCCTGACGGTGAGGTTGTCTGTCCCATCCCTGCATTCGCCTGGATGTTTTAAAGCTGGCACACTTAGCGGCGGAGTCATCACTTTTAACTCAACCTGCAAACCCCGAGCAGCCATGCACACCCGTCCCGATTTCCCCACATGCCCATACCGTGTGTCCCCAAGCCGAAAAAGACAGATGGTGGACCTGTCACAACTTTCATGGCAGCCCTGTACTGTCGACGGCGTGGGAGTGACTCATCTAAACATGTCTTGGTGGTCCCGGTTCTCTCCTCCATCCGGTAGTAACAACATATTCGCGTTGACCTGGTGGGAGTCCTACCTGAGAGTGAACAACAAGTGGGCAATAAGCTTCCCCTTCCCCCTTAATGAAAATTGGTTGTGCCTCTCCACCGGAGCCTGCATGGACTTAAGACCCATGCTCGCTATTAACGCTTCTGCCTCTAATGGAACCACCAATGTCACCCTTAATTCTGAGGCTGCATGCGTAAAACCGCCCTACTTATGGGTATTCTCTGCTGACATCTCCTTTAAGTGCAGTAACCAACCATGCTTTACAGGGAACTGCTGGAATGGGTCTTTCCCGTATGCTATGTTGGCTCTTCGACCCCCACTGATGTGGGTTCCCTTTAACGAATCTGTTTGGGTTCATCCCGTCTATCAGCAGGACCAACTACCCATGCTCAGACGTAAGAGAGATTTTGGGATCACAGCGGCCCTGACAGCACTGTTCGTGACTCTGACTGCGACGGCTGTGACGGCTGCCGTTGCTCTGACCCAGTCTACGCTGACGGCTCAGGCCTTTACCAATCTTATGGACACCACCTCCCTGGCGCTGAGGGAGCAACAAGAAGTCAACCTCCTCCAGCACAACGCCATAATGGCGTTACAGCAGCAGATCGACCTAATCGCTCAGGAAGTCCAGGGACTCTGGGAGGTGGCTAACAATTTATGTGACGCCAGATGGGCATTCACCCAGTTGTGCGTTACCCCCATCCAGGTCAACCGTTCGGCTTACAGGCAATTTCAGGATTATGTTCTCACCACCTATAATTCTTCCTTTTGGAACGCTAGCGTGCGCCTGGATATGACTATCCGGCAGCTAGATCAGATAGAGGTGCCTATACTTACAGCCTCCTTTTTTGATGATGTCCTAAGCCAGATAGGCTCCTTCTTCAAACCTTCGTCACTTCTTGCGTATGGGATCATTCTTGCTCTTGTGATTGTCACTCTCGTGACTCTTAGGTGCCTGCGGTCGATAAGGGCGACCCAAAAGACACATATGACATTGATGATGTTGCTGGCCCAGAGTCAAGGGGATTCCACACCTAGCGTTTTCTGGGCTCAGGCTAGAAAGGCACGGCTCCTTTAACCAGTACGTGGCTGCCCTCGCCATTATTCTTACGGATGTTCTAGTATTATTACGTACGTTTCCTTCCCCGTCGCGGCTGCGAACTTAGACTAGAAGGACCCCACGCTTAAGGCGTGTTCCCATTGATAATTAGAAAATAGTAATTAGTGATTGTAGTGAACGGGGATTATGGTTGGTAATTAGTAATTACGCGGTTCCTCAAATGTCACTCGGCTGACCCCTCCGTGTCTCCCCCAAGATATAAGCTTTAAGAGTTGAGTGGGCAAGCCAACGACGGGTAAGACGGGAGAAGTTCTCCTGATCAACCTAAGACAGGCTCTACTCCGAGGGTCCTCTAGGGAGTGAGAGTTATGGCATTGAGATGCGAGACCAAGGGTACTGCAGTGCCATCCGCCTCGAGGGTTGAGGGGAAGGCAGGAATGAATGTCTATATGCATCCAGGTTCGGTTCACAAAAGCCTGGCCCTGCGAAAAAATGAACCACTCACCTTGAGCATGGTCCTGGCGCAAGGATATGTACGAGACAAGGTGATGCACAGCAGGGTATAGACCTCTACATTCTCTCATGCCTCGGCCTGCGAAATAGGCCCACTCCCAGACACCTCACATGGACCCACAGACCACACTATCTTAATAAATAAAGAAGGGGGAGATGTTGGGAGCTCGACCGAGTGATATGAGGCCTGTGGTGAGGAGTGAAGCCTGAGCTAGATTGCCCCTCCCGTCGACCGAGTGATGTGAGGCCTGTGGTGAGGAGTGAAGCCTGAGCTAGATTACCCCTCCCATCGAGTATGCCAAGATGGCGCCCATTTCCTGCTCCCTAGCTAGTAAACAACACGCCCTGTAAGCTAGTCTGCCCAGCAACAGCTGACGCTGGCCAATCAGCTCGTCTTGCCTACTTTGATGTGATTGGTCGATGTGTCCATATATATGCTGACACCACCCCTGGGGCGAGGACACACACCAAGAAGAGGGACTGCTGAGAGAAGCACACAAGGAGCCGTAGGGAACGGACCAGAGGAGGCTTCCCTCAGGCGGGATCCGAGATCCCGGAACAGGGCGTACGGAGAGAGAAAATAAATCAGAGGCTATCCGCCGACTACTCGTGTCGTGTGTTTTTTCCTGCCGGCCGGGATCGACACCGACAACCATTGACACCAATGGACAGATCAATCAAAAAGAAAATCAACAAAGAAATAAAAGAACTGAATTGCACCTGTGAACAAATGGACTTAATAGACCTATACATAGTATTCTACCCAACAACAACAGCATACACATTCTTTTCAGCAGTATATGGGTCATTTTCTAAAATAGACCATATATTAACTCACAGAACATATTTAAATAAATGCAGAAGAGTTGAAATTATCCCTTGCATGCTATCGGACCATAGCGCTATGAAATTAGTAATTAACAATAAAAGATGCTGCAAAAATCCCACAAACACATGGAAACTGAATAACACACTCTTGAGTAATCATTGGGTCACAGAGAAAATTTAAAAAGAAATTAAGCAATACCTACAGACAAATGAAAATATAGATACAACTTACCGGAATTTATGGGATGCAATGAAAGCCGTCCTCAGAGGAAAACTTATAGCGCTGAGTTCCCACATCAGGAAAACAGAATGAATACAAATAAACAACATGATGCTACACATCAAACAGCTAGAAAAAGAAGACCAAGTCAAGCCCAAAGCCAAAAGACGTGAGGAAAGTATAAAAATCAGAGCAGAAATCAACGCAATAGAGAATAAGAAAACAATCGATAGAATCAATGAATCAAAAAGTTGGTTCTTTGAAAGAATAAATAAAATCGATAAGCCCCTACCCAACCTTATTAAAAAAGGGAAGAAAGATCTCAAATTCATGCAGTAAGAAATGAAAAAGGTGAAGTCAGTACAGACTCAATAGAAATACAGAAGATCATCAACACCTATTTCGAAAACCTCTACTCTCAAAGGTTTGATAACACAGAAGAAATAGACAAATTCTTAGAAACATATGAAGTACCAAAGCTAGATCAAGAGGATGTATAACTGCTAAATAACCCAATATCTATCAGTGAAATTGAACATGTAATTAATTCCTTACCTACAAAGAAGAGCCCAGGCCCAGATGGATTCACTGCAAAATTCTACAAGAAATACAAAGAAGACCTAATACCAACACTCCTCAAACTCTTCAATGAAATTAAAAGGGAAACAATCCTTCCCAAGTCATTCTGGAAGCAAATATTACTCTAATACCAAAACCTGAGAAAGACCCAACTGCAAAAGAGAATTACAGACCAATCTCCCTAATGAACACAGATGCAAAAATGCTCAATAAAATATTGGCAAATAGGATGCAGCAAATCATCAAGAAGATTATACACCATTACCAAGTGGGATTCATCTCAGGCATGCAGGGATGGTTCAACATATGCGAATCAATAAATGTAGTCCACCATATCAATAAAGCCAAAAGTAAGAATCGCATGAAAATTTCCGTAGATGCAGAAAAAGCCTTCGATAAGGTCCAACATTCACTCATGATAAGAACTTTACAGAAAATTGGAATAGGTGGTCTTTACCTCAATATAATAAAGGCCATGTATGACAAATCAACAGCCAATATCATACTAAAGGGCCAAAAATTGAAAGCTTTTACTTTAAAATCAGGCACAAGACAAGGATGTCCTTTATCACCTCTTCTATTTAATATAGTACTGGAAATACTAGCCAGAACAATTAGAGAAGAGAGGAAAATAAAAGGGTTAAAGATAGGAAAAGAATAAGTTAAATAGTCATTGTATGCAGATGACATGATACTCTACATAGAAGACCCCCTAAACTCCATTGAAAGACTCTTAGATATAATAAATGAATTCAGTAATGTAGCTGGATACAAAATCAATACTCAGAAATCAATAGCATTCCTATATACTAACAACAAAATCACAGAGAAATAAGAGAAGGCACACTCTTCACACTAGCAAGCAAAAAAATGAAATATTTGTGAATTACTCTCACAAAAGCAGTGAAAGACCTATACAGGGAAAATTATAATACACTGAAAGAAGAAATTGAAGATGATCTCAGAAAGTGAAAAGACATCCCATGTTCATGGGTAGGAAGAACAAACATTGTGAAAATGGCCATTCTCCCAAAACTGTTACACAGATTCAATGCAATCCCAATAAATATACCATCAACATACCTTATAGATCTAGAGAAATCACTCCTAAAATTCATCTGGAACCAGAAGAGACCTAGAATAGCAAAGGCAATTCTAAGCAGCAAAGACAAAGCAGGAGGCATCACAATCCCTGACTTCAAGTTATACTACAAAACAACAGTAGTAAAATCAACGTGGTATTGGAATCAAAACAGAGCAGAGAATCAATGGAATAGATTAGAAGATACAACCACAACTACAAACACACTCAACCACCTTATTTATCTTTGATAAAGGAGCCAAGCAGGTTCATTGGAAAAAGGACAGTCTTTTTAATAAATGGTGTTGGAAAAACTGGCTCTCCGTTTGCCGAAAACTAAAACTCGACCCAAGCCTATCACCATGTACTAAATTAAAATCTAAATGGATCAAAGATCTGAATATTAAAACAGAAACACTAAATCTATTGGAAGACAAATTAGGTAGAAACCTTGAAGACATAGGGGTAGGTAGAGAACTCATGACCAGGACTCAAACTGCACGGGAAATACTTCCCAGAATCAGTAACTGGGACCACCATTATTAAAAAGTTTCTGTAAGTAAAAAAAAAAAAAAAAATCTCCAGCATAGTGAAAAGAAAACCCACAAACTGCGAAAAGATCTTAGTGAACTCCCCCTCAGACAAGGGACTTTTGTCTAAAACATATAAAGAATTAAAAAATCTCAGACCCCCAAAATTCAAAGACCCAATCCAAAAATGGGCATCTGAGATGAATACACACTTCTCAGAGGAAGAAATACAAATGGCAAATAAATACACGAAAAAATGTTCATCATCATTGGTTATTAGGGAAATGCAAATTAAAACCACACTGAGATTTCATCTCACTCCTGAAAGAACGGCTAGGATCAAGAAAACCAACAACAACAAGTGCTGGAGAGGCTGTGGGGAAAAAGGAACTCTCCTACAGTGTTGGTGGGAGTGTAGAATGGTACCAACTTTGTGGAGGTCAGTCTGGAGATTTCTCAAAAAGCTGGGATTGGAAGTCCCATTTGTTCCAGCTATTCCACTTCTAGGCATATTCCCAGAACTGAAAGCATCATACCACAGTGATATATGCACACCTATATTTATAGCAGCACAATTTGTAATCACCAGATCTTGGAAGCAACCCACGTGTCCATCAACTGAAGAATGTATAAAAAAGTTGTGGTATTTCTATACAATGGAGTATTATTCAGCTATAAAGAAGGATCACATTGAGATATTTATCAATAAATGGGTGCAGCTTGAAACCATACTCATAAGTGAAATAAATCAAACTTGCATCTGTGAACACCGAATAGTTTCCCTAGTGTAGGAAATGATTCAAATATATAAAAGTATGTGGTAACCATGATTCCCCATTATGTGGCCTTGAAGCCTTATGAAGTTTTCACTCATTGATTGGAATGGCTTTATTTTGGGCATTTGATATTATGGCCTATGATGCAATGAACAGCTATTTTGAAGAAAACAAGACATCATAATAGCTAGTGCTGATTTAATACCATCTTGTTTTGAAGCCACACTAAACTATGGCTCTTCTGTCTCCATTGATTTTATCATGTTGCATCTTGCTGGATTTTATCGTATGTGGTAGTGTAAACAAAAATTGTTATAGGCAAAGAGATAACATAGAAACCATTGTTCATTTTTCTGTTAGCTAGTTCTAAATACTCTACAATGCTTTCATCCACTTGAATGATGTTACATTGTCTTGATATGTTTGATGCTAGAGCATATGAAGTTATATTCACATATTTCAAGGTAAGAGACACTATGGTAACTACTATTAAGTTGGGTTATTTGGTGGTGAAGCACTAGGTTGCTGAAAGTGTCATGCTTTAACCTGTATTGTTATGCTGTTATGCCCCCTTTTATCTCAACCTGTCCCTTATTCATTAAAAAATTATTTAATTTTTTAAATTTCTTTTTTAAACTAAGGGGGAAAAAACTAGCAGGATATATTATAGTAACTTTTTTGATTTTGTATTAACTTGAAGCCCTGTAATACCCCCGTTATCTTGTTTTGACTGATTAGACTCTATTCTGCTCTGTATGAAAGTATCAATATCAGAGTATAGGCAACTACTTTGAAGGCAATAAGATTCACTATGATGCCCATTCTGGTTTGACTATTATCCTCTTTTGAGGTTCTGTAAGATTTACAATGTTTAGGTTTTACTGGTCTTGTTCTCTACTGTTTTGTTCAACTTTATAATACCTAATGAGATAGACAATTCTTCTTAAGGAAGCAAGAGGCATTATGGTTACCATTTTTGATAACCTTGTACTCTGTTTTTACATCATGTGCTATGTCTATCCTTGGTTTTGACTGACAGCTTTGTTTTATCATGCTTGATTTTATTCTCTTACAAAACAAAAGTAGTAAGGTCTAAAAAAGCAATAAAACCCAAAATGTGTAAATTTTGTTGTAATAAAGAGAGGGAAAAAAAGTGCCCTAAGGGATACAACAGCAAGGGTGTTTAGGTGTGTTAAATAGAAGACCATATTAATATTTTTGATTGGATTACTGAACACAACTATTTGCAGTCTCACTGTTTGAATGTTCACTTCATATGCTTTGATCTTGTGACCTGAAACACTGTTTCTAAGATGATACCGTGTAATTATTAACTGGTGATAGCTTACTGTTTTTTTTTTTTTTTTTGTAGTTCTGAATTACTTGTATCCTTACACTGTTTACACTGTTTTGATTTGTTCTGCTTTTTTTCTCTTTTTCCTTTTAAATAAAAAAACAAAAACAAAAACAAAAACAAAAGAAAACACTTGTTTTAAATAACTGGGTGCTCTGAAATTTGATGCATATATATTTAAGATAGTTATCTCTTCCTCTTGAAGTTTTCCCCTAACCAGTATGTAGTGACCTTCTTTATCTCTTCTGATCATTATTGGTTTAAAGTTCACATTGTTTGCAAACAGCATGGCTACTCCTGTTTTTTTTTTTTTTTTTCCCGGGTTCCTGTTGTGTGAAGTATTGTATTGTTTTCCATCCTTTGACTTTCAGTCTGTGGGTATCCTTTTGAGTTGGATGGGTTTCTTGTACACAGGATAGGGTTCAATTTTGTTTCTTGAACCATTCTGCCAGTCTCTTTCTTTTCATTGGTGCATTGAGACCATTTACATTAATGGTTATAACTGTTATATGTTGGTTTATTGTTGACATGTTGTCTTTCTGCTGTTGCATCTTTATCTTTCTGTTCTGTTTAATTGTCTGCTTTGCTTAGATTTTTTTTTTCCTAAGTATATGTAAACTGTATTTCAATATTGTGTGCAGGGTTGTCTTGGTGATCATGAAGTTCTTCAGCTGTTCTTTGTCATGGAAGAATCCTATTTCACCATCGATTTTGAAGGACAGTTTTTCAGGGTACATCAGTCTAGGTTGGAAATCCTTTTCCTTTAAGATCTGAAATACTTCACTCCATACTTGTCTTGACTTTATTGTTTGTGCTGAGACGTCTGCTGTGATTCTGATAGGTTTTCCTTTGTAAGTGATCTGTCTTTTCTCTCTGACAGCTTTTAATATTCTATTCTTATGTTGGATTTTTGGGATGGTGATTATTATACATCTGGGTGTAGTTTTGTTTTGATTATGACTATTTGCAGTTCTATATGCTTCATTGATCCTGATGTCGGTTTCCAATCTCATGTTTAGGAAATTTTCAGCTATTACTTCTCTAAATAGCCTCTTGACATCCTTTATGTCATCTTCTTCTTCTTTTTCATTAATCCTTGTCAATCTTATGTTGTTTTACTTTGTGTCATCTTGCAGTTGTTGAATTATTTCCTGATTCCTTGTTATTCTTAAAAATCTTTCCTGTTCTTGTCTTCAAGGTCTGAAATTCTATCTTCACTTTCATTGGGGTGGTTTTTACAGCTTTCAGTGCAATTTTTTATTTCCTGTATATCTCTGTGCATCTGCTTTATATATTCTGTTTGTTTCTTATATTATTCATTGTCATTTTCCTATATTTCTGTGTTTCAACTGTTTCAAGAGTTATTCTAAGGCTTCCTCAGGGTCTGTTGGAAATCCTCTTCTATACCCTCAGCTCCTGAGACTCCAGCACCCAGTTCCCTGGATTAACAGAGGGTCACTGAGAGTGGAGCAGGCCAGCTCAAGCCCAACCTCTGGAACCAATGGCACCCGCCTCCTTGCTTAGAACTCCACAGTCCGCCAAGTACAGCCAGGAACAGGGAGGCTAATGCCGGTAGCCCAGACCCTCCAAACTGCTCCAGTGCACCCAGAAGCCACGGAGTTCCCTGGCCTGCTAAGCCAGTGTCCCAATATGCTGGGCTCAGGGGAAAGTGCGTGGGGCACTTACGCCAGGCTACCGGGCCTCTGGAACTGGTCTCTATCATTTATTCTTATACTCACTTTCGTACTTTTTACAGTAAAAAAGGCAAATTATCAAAAGCAATGACAAAATTAATAATGAAAAGTTTTATAAGCAGCAAAGGATAATAACATTCACGATATTTCTAGCTAGTAATATTTATGCATTGAGGAGATAGTGGAGATTTTGAGACAGAGGAGCTCTGAGTGAGAAAAGAGAAACTATTTATTACCAAAATAATACTACAACACAGTCAAGTTTATGGAGACATTTGTGGAGAGTTTTAATAATACAGATTTTAATATCTCAAAGTATGCATTGATTTAAAAGAAAATTTAGATCTCCTGTGTTTCCCCAGAATTGTTAAGCCAAAATATATGAAAATCATATATTTGCATTTTTTTCTCAATAATAAAAATTTTTAGTGAATGTTGCTTTATCTTTCTACATTACTGCATAAGTACTGGTATCTCCGTGAAGGTTTTCTGTGTCTGCAGTGGTTTAAGTGAATGCCCACTACAAGTTCCTGTGGCTTACAGGGTGGTGCTATGAGAGGTGACAGCAACTTTAGGAGGTGAGGTCTCCTGGGAGCCCCTTACTGCATGCAGATTTCTCCTTTGAAAGGAATAATGGCCTGTCTTTTCCTTTCTGTATCCCAGTTCATAAAGTGAGCAGTTTTTCTTCACAGTGTACACCTGCTGTGATGCATGCTCCACCAGGGTCCCCAAACTTTGGAGCCACCCCTAATATTGTGATCCAAAGTCTTTTTTCTCTATAATTAAGCACATCTGCATTTTTTCATTGGAGAAACATGAAGTTTACTAGTACACCATTGTATTTAAATTGTTACCCATTCATAGCATGCCCTACTCCACTTTTCTGCCTTTTAGGTTTTTAATTCCTGATAAGTTACACATTATCCTTACAAAATGTAACTTCACCTTCCTGAAATAAAATCATATTTTCTACAGAAACATTGTTTTAACTAGCTCCCTTACTGTGCCTAAGGACAATGTCCAGCACAAAGTAGAATACAGTAAAAATTTAATGGAAAAAATAAATGAAAAACTATCAGCACTGTGCTTACACTTTTGTCTAATTATTCTTCAAAAAAAAATCTCAAAATATTATTTCCATTTCAGAAGACAGTGAACTTTAGAAACCTTAAGTAACTGATCAAATAAAGAAACATTAAGTGCTAATGCCAGAACCATAACTCAGGTATTTATATCTGATTCCAAAGTTTAAAACCTTTTCTAATACTTTCAATATCTCTCCAGCAAAATCATCAAAATAATAAAATTAGAATGAAATGAATGTGCAATTCACTGTCTTTTGTTCTGCTATTCCCAAATGAGGATGTATTCACACTTTGAAATTTTGAGTCATGTCAGTCAGTGACTATAATACCATATCATGTAAGAAATATAATTTATAGTATATACAGGCAAGACACTAAAAATATTATGAAAAGGGAAAATTCAATGATGAGAAAAATTGTCTCTTTAGAGTATTAATATATTTTAAAAGAACTATATTACTGTGTTTCTCATACTTTTTTCAATTGTGTATTTGATTCCATAATAGAGTGTTGAGATAGCACCATAGTTTAAAACCATTAATATAAATCACCAACATATTTATTTCATATGAATGGCAATTTTTATATGAAGAAATTATTTTTAAAGTTAAGAAAATAAAATGCTATAGTACTGATGAGTAGGACAATGGATCAATTTTTAGTATTTAAAAATGCATATTTTTCAATAAATGCTTTATAAAATTATATTTGATATTTTTATCTTCTTTGATTTTTCTGTCTTATGTAATCTCTTTTCTCTCTCTCTCTCTCTCTTTCTCTCTCTCTCTCTCTCTATATATATATATATATACATATACACATATGGTTAATAATATATATGGATATATATATATATATATATATATATATATATATATATAAAGCCAATACAACTAATTATGAAAATCCAAATGCAAAATCATCTGAAAAAAATTGAACATCTGTTGGATATTTCTAACCAAGTACCAGTTGTAGTGTATGATAGAGTTAATCTTACCAAATTTGGAATCTAAATCCTTGTTTAACTTAGTCACTACTTTAAAGGGCATTCTTCCAAACAAGAACACACTGAAAATTAACACATTTTACTCTGCTTTAGTTTTACTTTTGAAAAAGCAATAGTGGAGTTTGTTTTTACCACTAATCTAGTCAGTTTGGAGATTCACACAAGAGATGGAGCCAAGGACTGTCAAATGTAACTGAATTGATAACTCTGCCATTTCTGAGCCCCCTTATTCTATTATACATAGAAAGCTTTTTCTCTCTTCATCATACACTAGTAAAGTTCTGTGAAATTAAAACTGGCTCTACCTGTGATGTGAACTAACAAATGTGAGCCTAGCCTTCAACTAATGCTTTGCATCAAGATTGTCAACCAAAATAACTTACATACAAGTTAAAATGACTCATAAAAAACAGAGACAACTGAAAATATTAATTCAGTAAAGGTATCCTAGGTTTTATCAACATTTAAAATATGTCTTTGATTTTGTTTATTTTATAATAAAAGGTACATTCATTATCTAAAAATAAAAACTTTCAATTGAAATATTATTGAAATAATAATATTGAAATAATAATATTAAATAATCTCCCCAAACATTTCCTCTACCATGTGTCTAACCAAAATGTGATTATATTAAAATGCTGTTTTAAAAATCCATGCAGTCTTTATTGCACATTACCCAGCAGATAAGAGCTTTTTTAAAAAATAGCAATGTGTTGAACAAATCTGTACAATTCCAGTCCTAGGAGGGATAGAGCATGGTGTTGTGATATTTCATGACTCTACTAAAGAGGAGCAAGAGGTTTAAGACCTATGAATTGTTTATTTCATGAAATTTTCTTTTAATATATTTAGACTGTAATTGATAGTGGGCATCTTCATAATGGAAAGGGAAATCACGTATAAAAGAATATAATTATATGGAGTCCACCAGAAAAGTGTCTATGCACTTCAGAAAAAGAAAAATAGTGTGATATTTTCCAACAGATAGTGGTACCATTGTAGGGGCCCTAGAAGATGTATATCGCAGAAACCCCACTATACCGCCTGATCTTAGAGAAGAAATTGAAAATGCATGTACAGCAATCTCAGTGACAAAGGTTACCCAAGCAGCAGTTGGTCATACTAACAAATTTCTGGAAACCAAAGGCCCCACTTTCAGAACCTCTTTTTACTGTAGAGACCAAAGATAACTTTTATTAATCTCATGATGTCTCAATACTTTTAATTTTAAAACACTTATACAACTCTATCATGAAGTATGTAAGTGGATACTGCGTATTGTAAATACCAACGAAGTAATTCTAAAGTTCTTTATAGAAGATAAAAGCCCCAAGGTAGGGAAAAAATTTGAAAGACAGCAAGATTTGCGGATTGACGGTCTGCCTTCAAAATTACTTAAGAGGGCCAGGGGTTTAGCTCAGCAGCACAAACACCTGTCTGGCAAATGCAAGGTCATGAGCTCTAGCTCCAGGAAAAAAAAAAAAAAAAAAACTTAACAGTTCCAGAAATCAGAACAGCATAATATTGCTGAAGGAGTAGACAAATGGGATTATGAATCAGAGTGGGAGACCCAGAGATAGATCCATATACACATAGTTCAATTATTTTGGATCAGTGAGAAAAACTAACCCAATATAGCAAAGACAGGAACTCAAAATGAAAGACAATTTTGGTGGTTTCTTGCAGGTGCTTTTACCATGTTATCTGGAAATAGCATTTTTCTAATTTCCCAAAGGAGTTACAAATTTTTGCATCCAATACCAAAACCTGGACATGATAATGATAGCAGATTTATTTATAGTTGCCCAAACTAGGAAGTAGCCCAACGTATTTTTCAGTTGCTAAAAGAAGAAAGGGGGAGGGGAGAGGGAGAGGGAGGATGAAAGAGAAGGAAGAGGAGGAGGAAGATGGGGGAGGGAGAAGAAGAAAAGACTATAATTCAGTGCAAAATGATTTAGGATATCCATAAATGTAAAAACATTTTTAAAATGTAAATATGTATTTAAAATGAAAGTAGCCAATCTGAGAAGCCTATGTTTATATGGTTCAAACTATAAAGAAAAGACACAATCTTGGAAACAGTGAACATATCAAAGCTTGCATGTGTTTGCAAGTAATGATACTGAATTAAGGCTAGGGAATTTTTGGCAGTGAAAATTCTCTGTGCAATGATGAATACATGCCAGTATATTTTAAAAACCGGTTAGATGTACAGTGTCGGAAATGAGTCCTAAAGTAAAGACTTTTATTAGTGTAACTTCACAACAGAAGTATCACTGAGGTCAAGCTTCTGATGCAGAAGGAGGTAGTATGTATGTGACATCATATAGTGTATAAGAAATTTCTGCTTAACATGTTGTAACCCTAAAAGTGCTTAAATTATAAAATGTCTGTTTAAATCATAACAATAAATATAGCATTTTTATTCCTTTTTTTGAGCAAACTACTTAATCTCAATACATAAAGGAAAGCCTCAAATTTGTAACCAGATGGTCAGATGTGAGTAACCACAAACTTTTAGCAGGTTTTGGAGGTCAATTTAGTGAGAAAACTGTACCCTGAATTTGTGAGGTCTGACCTATCTCTTATACTGTATTTCAGCTAGAGTTATATGATAGCAAATATCATACAAAGTAACAAAATTGAATCTGAACCTCAAACAACTTTCTGCAGACTCTCATTATTTTCCAATTTTTTCTGAAAGTTTATCATTCATATTGACCTTTTAATAGAGGCTTATTAGGATTTTTTAACAGCGCAATGATAGAAATTCAATCCACCAATGCCAAGTTTACCAATTAAAAATGTCCGTCTTTTTAAGAAACAAATAATAATTCAATAGTAAATTTT
This sequence comes from Cavia porcellus, assembly GCF_034190915.1. Lineage (NCBI taxonomy): Eukaryota > Metazoa > Chordata > Mammalia > Rodentia > Caviidae > Cavia > Cavia porcellus. The sequence continues at coordinate 87,248,366 of NW_026947484.1, forward strand.
AAAATTGTTTGGTCAGAAATAAATTTGAGAACATGAATAGGCATGATATCTGACTTGTTGAAGCTAACATTTTAGGGAAATGAAGCAGTGCAGCATAATTGTTGACTAAGCCTTATAAAAGGAAGGGGAAGGTATACATATTGTATTTTAAGGTATCATGATAGTCTAATGACTCTGAAAAACTGAATAAACTTTCAAAAGGAAAACAGAATTTTTGAAATCTAAAGGCATTATTAAGTAAATCACACCAGATAGACGTTAGGAATAGTGTCCCAAGAGAGAAGTGCACATGTGTGTATGCATATGGTAGTTGCCTTCTGAACTCTGAATTTATGTTAGTGGTGCATTTCTATTCCTTTACTTTGCCTTGTTATCTTGAATATAGGGAATATTCTACAGGTGTGAGAGTAAATTGATACAGACAATGTGAGAGGTCATTGGCATAGACCAGACAAAAGGAGAGAGCTATCAGCAACATGACACCGTTACTCCTATGAAAGATGGAAGGAAAAAAATAAGAGGTACTCCAGAAACACAATCCATGGTTTGTGTTGACTGTTGCTCAGGTGACGATCCATCCAAGATGCTGAGAAAAATAGTTAGTTGCTATAAAGTGGGATATGTAATTTCACAGACAACATATTTCATGAGTGATTGCCGAGGTCTTTCACGTTTGTTTATTCAATGTAATGGAAAACTTACTCTTTTGACAAAATACTGCTTTCCTTTGCAAACAGGCATTATTCGCCTATTATCTTGCTTCAGTAGTTTCTTAACTGACACCATTACATTTCATCAGCTCATTCAGCTTTCACTAGACTAAAAACACAACACATATTTGAGTTCCTGTAGTCACTTTGTTTTACATCAAGATTATAACAAATGAAACACACAAAGCCAACTGATACATTGCATTTGAATAGCTATTTGAAAATTATGTTTTACCGTGTTTTCTTGTTCCTGATCCATTTCTAGCTGGTAAATGAGATATTTGTATGATTCTAATTATGTCAATTTGAATATTTGATTTTTTTCCTACTAGACATCCAAGAATGAACAAAGTAGTAAGCATAGATCATTTTACAAAATTTAGGAAACGCCTCAAAAATGATTTTCTCATCACTGGACTTTTTGGGATAAAAAATTAATATCCCAGTAAATATTCACTTTAATTCATATTTCTAAGAATTTAAGACTTTATAATATGTTGCTCACTCCACTTTCCTCTCTACCATACAAATATTGAAGTCCCATCTCACCAATCACTGCCTAACCTGCAATAAATGATGTCACTGCCAAAAAACAGATATAATAAATACATATTTAATCAATAATTTAAAAAGTGAAATAAAATCTATGACACCATTTCCTGTGTAGTTGTTACATATACACTTATACCATTGAATAATCAGTACATGTGTCATGTGTATTTTCTTAACTGAATTATAAAATAAAATGTATGAAAAGAATTATTCTATTTTTAAATACTTCCTTTAATATATACATCTTTTTTTTTCTCTTTTCTTTCATTTAAAAATTTTTTTTCTGAACAAGAAATTGAACCCAGGGCCTTTTCAGTAAGTTGTATTTCCAGGCAATTTATTTTTTATTTTGAGGCAGTAACTCAGTGCATAGCTAAATGGCCCAGGTTGTACGTAAATTGCAGTTTTTGTACCTCATTCTCCCAGAATATGAGATTATGGGCATGTATATCCATACCTGGATACATACTTTTTCTTAAAATTTCTTAACCTAAAGAACAAATAATTAGGTACTATTCTATATAAATTACAGATAAAGATAAACTGTATCGGCAACAAAGTTGTATCCAAATATTTTTATACATTATATGTATATATATATATATATATATATATATATATATATATCTGACTTACAAAATACAATGGATGAAATTAATTTAAATTTTTAAAGCCTTACCTGTAATCCATACTTTTTCTATTTCTTATTCTATGAAATTAAATGTGAAGCTTACAACTCCTTTGGAAAGCTACATATTTTAGGTAACTCTCAATAAACGATGTTTAACTGTCAGGTAACTGTCAATAACAACAAAAAAACATGAATTTATCAAATAACAGACTCTGAAAAGTAAACGTATGAAATCAGGGTCATGAAGACCTCCTTCTGAGGGTAAGTTTTCATCTTTGAAAAAGTATAAGCCAAATGTCTTCTTGAGGTGTATCCCTCTTTTTTGAGGATGAGAGTTTTAAATGATTTCAGGTACATTAGAGAAAATGATCGTATCTTTTATTAAAAATCAATATTACTTACTTCATGAAATACATGCAGGCTGAGTCCATTTAGAAACTTGCTAGGATCCTCCAAAATCTTGTTACAGAAGTTTAGATCTCCCTGGAGGGTGTGGTAGGGGGGTGGGAGGTAGAATATTATGTGCTAAATTCTCATTCAACTGACCCAAAGTATATAGACCATGTGCCTGGCAGTGGGCCCGACTATGGTGTATTAAGCAGTAAATACCGTGAGTTCTTGACCTTGAACTGAATTGTTCTGAAGAGTTAATGTGATTTACTCACACTGTGATTTAAAAGGAAGTTGGTCCAAAATGCATTAAGTATTGACTGCAAAAGCAATTCCACATGGTGGGAGCTGTGCCAGAGTATAGAAGAAGGGAAAAACTGCCACCCACTGCATTCTTTAACCCGCAGCTTTTAACTTGTTTTTTTTTTTTTTTAACTTGGAAAGTTTTTGAGAAAGTAAAACAGATCAAAACATTTGACCTAACAAATTTCTTATGAAATATGCTTGGCTGTGAATATCTAAACAATAGCTTTGCAGTTTCTTACTGCAAAATATATATTTAATGCAATACCTGGAGTTTTAGAAATTATATGTACAGTCAAGCATTTGTACAGAAATCCAGCAAGGTGCAAATCTGGTTAGTACAGTGACAATTATGGCGACTATTTCTGCCTAAGACAAGTGCTTGAGAAGGATTGCCATTGGCAATTTTCTATAATTGTTTAAGGAAAATTGGCTATTCCTTTAGTAAGCAAAATGTATCCCACTTATATTTCAGAGTCTCTTTCTACTTATTTCTTAGCTCAGCTACACAGCTTTGAGAAATAAAATGACTGCCAACTGTCCATTTTCCTCCTTTTAAGTATTACTTGGTAACACTAAAAAATAATAAAACAAAAAAAGAAACTTCCTTTTGGAGTAGTCTATTAGGCATCCAATTAGAGCTTTGAAGTTTATGTTATGTGTCCAAAAAAGAAAAATCAGAGGGCAGATACATTATTTTCAATAATAAATATTTGCTAAAATAGCAAAAAAGAATTTGAAAATTGACTTTTATCTTGTGCAGAAACATTGACATTTTGAAACATTAAAGAGACACAGAATATGGAATTGCTCTTTGGTGACAGTCACTTAATTGACAGTGCCTTCCTTGGAAACTTCTTGAGACTCTGCATTGTCCTACAGGAGTAAACAGTTTTTTTCACAAGATATGAAATAAACCATAAACTTTAATATCTGAAAATAGATCATAATTCAGTTGAACACCACGTGGCCTTACTCTGCATAATCTTTCCTTTTACTCATTTCTCAACATTTTACTGCTGTAACAGATGGCAATTAATGAGGGGGTGTTACTTCTGCGAAGCCGTGGAAGTGTCTCCTGCTGACCCCACAGCTTTTGGAAACCTGAACCATCTTACTAATTAGAATGCCAGCGTACTTATGACCTTTGTATTGAGTAAGACTTTACAGAAGCTTATAGGAATGGGTTATGCAGACTGTAATAATCTTCTCATTAAGTTGAGCATGAGTTTCAGCAAGCAATATTGCAGTGCTACTATTTTATTGTAACAGGAACTGGGAGCAGATTCATACGGATCAGCAGAAAGTATAGAAAGATTCGTCCAGTTGTTCCTTCAGTGTAGTCTTCAAAAATGTAGAAAACAGATCAAAGTAAAAGAAATGCACCATTAATATGAATTCAGAGTTCAGAAGGAAACTAGCACACACACACACACACACACACACACACACACACACACACACAACCTCTGATTTCATTGGTATTCTTCATAGGGAAATAATTCAGCTCTTTTTTTCTTCTTTCCTCTTTCTTTCACTTTTATTGATTGCATTCTACTCACTCTACAGTTGCAAAAAGTCAGTAAAATGCCAACATTTATTCTTTTACAAAACTAATATTGTTACTGATAAAATACTTAGTAGAAAAATTTTAATTTCATAAAAGGATATCTAATTCATTCGATAAACCAAATGTTTTCAAAATATACATAATACCACTAAGGAAAGGAGGGTTAGCGAGACATGGAAAAAAAAAAAAAAAAAAAAAAAAAAAAACAAGAAAGGAAAGAAAGGAGAAGATATCAGACACATAAAAGAAAGGCAGACAGACACAAGGAAAGAAAATGAAAAGATTTGTGCAGGAAACAAATGTGAATTGGCACAGGAAGCAAGGAAGCAAAAGTGCAGGGAGAAGGCACACTCAGTGAGATTTGCTGGAAAGACAGACTTCACTGTGAGACACTGGTAAGGCGTCGATGATGCCCATGCCCAAAACATTAATTAGTTTCTATGTTTAACATCAAAATACAATGCACTTTTGCTCCCAGCTTATGACTGAATTCCTGAGACAAGACTCAACAGCCTGTGTTATAGAGATATTATCAACTTACATCCAGTGTCCAGTGGTTAGGATTCGATAATCAGTTATCTGTTCAGTCAAATGCAGTGTGAAAATAAATGAAAACCAACTAAATGAGAAAATGCAGTGACTATTTATTCAAATCTTGCTATAGCAAAAGGGTTAACTACCATCATGAGCACTGGGAAGAGGTTCAAAAGAAAACAGGAGAATGAAGTCTTTATTGTGAATGGAGTGGAAAAGGAGATGGGCTAAGTTATGATCTGATTAAGTGTTGCTTGCCACGGAAGCTTGAGATGGAATATCCAGAAGGATATTGGTTAGAGATGTTTATTTGATTTCCATGGTTGGTACTAGGTAGAGAAAAGGCAGAGTATGGGATTAGGAAATTCAGCAGTTAGAGTTAGAGACTAAATCCTGACCATTTTGCATCTGCTTGCTACAGAGATTTCTGTTTGATCTTTGTAAGTGGCACATTATATTTTGTGTATTTAGTCTCTGATATTGTGTTTTTTCTCAAACATAGTCATGTGTTCTTTGTCTTTTTGTAGGGGCTGAGATAAAACTAGACGGAAGAATGACTGTCATTCATAATTCTTGTTTCTCAATCGCATTATGTGGATTCTGAGTGCTTGGGGACAACAACGATAAGATTATTAAATTCCTTGTCCAAATTTGTGATTATACTTCAAGGTAAAATTTTAAACATAATTTTGTTGGCCTGTTTTTTTTTCAGTGCACTAATGCAAAGAATCCAGGTTGCTTTATTTTTTAGAACTCCAGTTTCTACATCTGTATGACGAAAAGTATGAAACACAGCCTGTCTAAGCTCCCATCTAGCTTTTACATCCTATCACTGTGAAGCCAAGTTAGAACGAAATGGCAAAGCTTTAAATTTACTTGGGAGCTTTGGAGCTGCTGCTTAACCCAGAGGCCACCATGTGGTCTTTGCAGTAAAGGACCCATCATGAATGAGAGGCCTTTCTTGTTGAATACAACCAAGAGTTGTATTTTTTCAAGAATGACTTGTCTCTAAATAATCTCTAGTTTTTCTTCCCTTTCTTCGTACATGGAATTTCCTAAAACACTTCAACTTTCTTTTCTATTAGGTTCCAAATTTAAGTACAATATGAAGAAAGATAATTATTTATGAACAAAAAAAAACACTTTAAAAACATATTTGGGGAAAAGAAAGACGCCTACTACAGTTCACAGCTACTCAGCTCTTCTTATTAAATATTTAGATGTTATACTCTTCATGAGATGGCACAGAAACCTCAATTTAAAATACTGAGAACTGCTGTTATAGTCCTTCAGAGAAATCCTAACGCCCCTCCACAGAAAAATCCACAATAGGCAAACTATTACAATCAGTACAATTACTGTGTCTGAAAAGTAAAGAAAATGTTTGCCCCAGTATCTCTTAGTAATCATGCATTTAAGAGGGAACAGTAAAGCTAGTCTGATAAGCCACTGAAATATAACAGCAATAATTTTGAAGGGAGGGGAATTGAAGTCTCAGTGTTTTGTTCTATTTTATATTGTTGGAAAATAAACGTGCCCTCACATTTCAAAGTATATTTCTATCAATTTATAATGAAGCCTCTTATAACAAGGTTATACATGATATATGAGGGAATTTTGTGATTATCTGACCCAAATTTAATTTGAAAGATTCAAATATAAAAGATTTTTGGTAACAAATAAAATGCAAATGTTTTACATATGCACATGGATGTGATTATTTCAACACGTTTCTAAAAGATAAAAAGTGAGCTGAAAATTACCTTGAACTCTAAGCCTAATATGCAGAGATAATCAATATTTATACTTTTAATATATTTGTATCTCTCTTCATTCAATTTTGGATCTGTTTCTGTGCATTAGTAGTATGTGATGCGCTTAGCCTCTTTTACTAAATAGCACATTTTTCTCCTAATTTTCACTTAATTTTAATTTTAACATTTGTTTCAGCTCATTCCTTAAACATCATGGTTTTTAATAGCTGAATAATCTGTCTCAAAGTTTGACTTTCCAATTTATGTTTCTCTGAAAAATCACCACATTTCCTTTGACTGGAAATTTATGAAGTCAGTGACTCATTATTCTTATGGTTTGTATAATTTAGAAAGAGTACCTGGGCTTTATGACTTTATGACAAAATTTAAAATAATTTAATTTTCAAGTAGCTTTACTGATTCAAACTCTTACTAAAATTTATAAACATGGCATATCATCACATACAGTAATATTGGGCACTTTGATAAAAGGCAGGCAATATACATTTATTTTTTAAAAGATAATTATTAAAACATTATATTGGTCATGGATGGGTTCATAGTGACTTTACTATGTTAGTCTTAAAACGTTTAGTGCAGTTACATATTATTCATTTGAATATGCAGATAAATAATATAATTGTGTTGTAGTGTTCAGTTTTTGTTGTAGTTTCATTGATTGTTTGCATTTCTGCAACATTTAGAAAATATAAAAACAGAAATATAATAGTTTCTGAATATACCATCCAGAAAATCTTAGTGTTTTCAAGTGGAAATTTATTAATTTTAACTTTAGAATACTTGAATTTTAAGTTTCCTATAATTTCCATTTTAATGTCCTATGTCAGAGTTCCAAAGGAACTAAATAAATCCCTACTAAATTTTCAATGATATTTAGTTTTATATTTATTTTTATTTCACAAGATGAAGCATGAATTTCACTAAGCATTTATACTGCTTGAAGCCTATTTTCACCTGTTTGTGAAATCATTAAAATTCTCTAAAAAAGGTTCACTTTAAGCAGACTGACAAAATATTGGATCACTTTATAAAATGTGTGTCATAGTGAAACTTAAATGAATAATTATCTATCAATATTCAGTTTCAACGGCAACTTTCAGTTATGTTAAATCACTAATACAGTAGCACATAATATTAAAATGTTACAATTTTAAATTAGACATGACAACAGTGAATTTCAGGTATATTTCCAATTGTTCCACTTACATGTTGTTATATCAGCATAAATAAAATTACCAAAGCTTGCAAGCATCATTCTCAGTCAATAAATTATCCTTCTTAGGCAATTACATTTCAATATCAATAAAACATAATATTTTTAGATATTAGCTTAAACATTTATGAAAGATTGTAAAATAAGGAGTACACAACACAACTGAAGGATATTAAGGTAAATGCATATCAATGCCAAATCACACAATGTTCCTACCTGGAAGATTTGATATTATAAAGATTCATATTTTCTCTCAGTGATGTACAGATTCGATATAATCTCTGTCAAAGACATGATACTTTTTGCAGAAATATAAATATTAATTTTATATTTTTTGAAACTTCAAAGAACCCTGAATAGCTAAAATAAAGATGAAACAGAAAACCAAACTAAAAGTTCATAATTTCTGATACCAAAACATGCTACAAAACTATAATAGGCAAAACTGTGTAGAATAGGAAAAATAAGAGGTACAAACATCAGTAGTATAAAAGAGGGAAGAAGAAATACACTCTTGCAAAGACAAAAACAAAAGCAAAAATCTTATCAGATAATGATCACCAAATGTGAAATATGATTTAATAGGGAAATAAGTTGACTTGAAAAATGTGATATCAAAGTGCTGAAGAAAAAGTTGGACCTTACACGCACACTGTGTAAATAATCTAATTCAAATGGGTAAAGACCTCAGTTTAAAATTCAGTCAAAAAAACAAAAGAAAACATATAACTTTAGAAGCAAAAATAGCAAGTTTTCTGGCATTAGATTTGTGAATGACACAAGCAACAAAAATACATTGAAAACTTGACTTCATGATATTAAAATATTTTGCTTTCCAAATCACCGAAGTAAAAAGAAGCTATCCATAGAATGATAGAATATATTTACAAATTGCATATCTGATTAAGGATCAATATCAAGCATACATAGAGAATTTCTAGACTCCAACAAAAAGGAAGAAAGTTACTCAATTATAAAACTAATAAGTCATGCATAGCCATTTCCTCAAAGAACACATACAAATGGATAAAATACTCAAAGAAAGATGCCCACTATTAGAGGTCCATTAGGGAAATGCAAAACAGACTGAGATGCCAGTTCATACCAACTTGAATGACAGACTGTGATGGGAAGAATTGTGAATGTTGATAAGGGTGTGGAAAATAAGAACTGTATAGTGTATGGCTGGTAGGATTGTAAAACTGTACAATGGGTATAGGAAAGTAATTCTCAAATAATTATATGTAGAAATTAAATATAGGATTACTGTATGAGTTGACAATTCAATCTTGTTGCACATTCAGAAACATTGGAAAGAAAGCCATTGGTGTTTATCAACATACTCATTTTTATAGCAGTAGTATGCACAGTTAACAAGTGAAGGCACACTGGCGCCCCTCAGTGAACGAATGGATAAGCAAACTGTGGATCATATGTCAAATGCAACACAATTTCAAGTTAAAAAGAAATGAACTATGACACATGCTAAAACTCACATGAAACTTGAAGATATTCAATGTAGTGATTTATAAATAAAATTATATGGATTATTTTTATTTTTAAAGACAAAGAGTTATGCTTTTATCATTGTGCTTCCTTTTGACAAATAAAGCAACGGCAAAATGGAAAATATTGTATGATTCCACTTTCATAAGGTATCTTACATAGGATTCCACTCAAGATAAAACAGTGAAGCTCAAGAGAGAAAGAGAGTAACACTTGGTAGTCAGGATATGAGAATGGAAAATGGGGAGTTACTGCTTAATTGGTAGAGTTTCCTTTTGCAAGATAAAAGATTCCAGAAATGGATGGTAATAATGAGGCTTTACAATGACATGGATGTTCTACCTTTATGCCAATGAGCTGCATATTTACATATGATTCAAATGTTAAATTTTCTTATATATGTTTAATTTTTAAGCTTCTAACAATAAAAATCACACACTTTGTAGATAAGCATTTATAATGATGTGGAGTTCAAGCTATATGAGTCAATATTTTGAAGCCTCTCAGGTCCTTGAGTAATTAAAACAGATGTAAGTCTCTAAAAGGTGCACTGCCATCAAATTGTCTCTCAACTGGCTGGCTGTTTAGAGAGCTAAGAAGCCGCTCAGTGACTGAGCCATCAGGAGGATGGCTCATAGTCACATTTTGGACATTGCTCCTAAGAATTTCACTTGAAGCTTTCATCTATCAAGAACCAACACTGTGAATACTTTTTCTTTCTAGTAAAAATCTTTTGTTGTGTTTTAAAAATATTTCTACAAACTAGTCGATAAAAACACCAATGATATTACCATGATAATCTCTTACTTTCTTGATCAATATAAGTATGTACATGTTATAAAAACATCATTTTAAAAATTATTCTACAAAGGTCAAACAGGCCTATGGTTTTAGCTCAGTGGTATAAGCACCTGCCTGGCAAACACAGGGTCACGACTTTGATCCCGGTTAAAAAAAAAGTCAAACAATAATAAAAATTAACTTCATCAAACAAGAAATTATAGATTTGCCTACTTTAAAGTAGTGATATGAAAGGAAAGCTACACAGATCTTTTCTTCTTTCTTCCTTTGTTTCCCTTTTGTTGTGGAGACAGTTGTTGCTAAGTAGAATATTTGCTACACAGTACAAATACTGGAAGCTTATAAATAAGAGACTATTGAGAGATTAATGACTCACCATTATTCAGAATAATCACAAAGTTAACTTTGGAAGCTACATAGTTGAGATGGATCTTTATTAATATCAATAGAAACAAAAATTGTCTTAAGCATTTTGGAAGGAAATATGGCAATATCTGTGATAGTTTGAAACCATACAGCCATTGAGATAGTGAATCTGATTCTGAAACTTAATCTAGCTAGAAGATATTCTAACATAACACCAAATTACCCATGAATTCAGTTATCATACCTCGTGATACTGTGTGGACTTCAGTGTCTCAATTTGAAGTTTGCTGTCATGCCGTGCCTACTTGCAGTAGGTTAGAAATGCTTTTGGCACCAACACACTTTAATATGAATTAAACAGAGTAAAATCAGTCAAAACAAGATGGTGGGAGCAATAGAGGGCTTCAAATCAAGTAAATAGGAAATCAAAAAAGTTAATATAATATATCCTGCTAATTTTTTTTATTTTTCCGTTAACTAAAAAAATAATAATTAAAAAATATTTTTTTTAAAAGGGGGAGATTGAGATAAAAGAGGACATAACAACATAACAATACAGGTCAAAGCATAACAATTTCAGCAACCTAGTGCTTCACCACAAGATAACCCGACTTAATAGTGGTTACCATAGTGTCTCTTTCCTTGAAATATTTGAGTATAACTTCATATACTATGGCTTCAAACATATCAAGGCATTGTGAAACCATTCAAGACGATGAAAGTATTATAGGATATTTAGAACCAGCTAAAGGAAAACAAACAATGGTTTCTATATTATCTCTTTGCCTATAAAAATTTTTGTTTATACTATCACATATAATAAAATCCAGTAAGATACAACATGATAAAACCAATGGAGACTTTTGGAACTTCAAAACAAGATGATATTAAATCAGCACTAGCTAGTATGATGTCTTATTTTCTTCAAAATAACTGTTCATATCATCACAAGCAATAATATCAAGCAGCCCAGAATAAAGGCATTCCAATTAATGAGAGAAAACTTTATATGGCTTCAAAGCCACATAATGGGGAATCATGATTACCACATACTTTTATATATTTGAATCATTTCTTATAATAGGGACTGATTTTACTATGTTCTGTTCTGTTTGATAGTAACAAGTTTGAGGGTATAGGCAACTACTTTGAAGGAAATAAAATTCCCTATGACTCCCATTCTGGTTTGAGTATTTCTTCTTTTGAAGTCCTGTAATGTCTCCAATGTTTAGGTTTTATTGGTCTTGTTCTGTACTGTTTTGTTCAATTTTATTATACCTAATGATATAGGCAATTCTTTTTAAGGTAACAAGAGCCATTATGGTAACCATCGTTGATTACCTTGTATTCTGTTTTTACATGATGTACTATGTCCATCCTTTTTTTGACTGACTGCTTTGTTTTGTCATATTTGGTTTTATTCTTTTCCTAAAAAAAGTAATAAGAATTATGTGAGTAATAAAACCCAAATGTGTAAATGTTGTTGTAAAAAAGAGAGGAAAAGAAAGTGTTCCGAAGGATACAATTGCAAGTGTGTTAGGTGTGTTAAGATAGATGACCATATTACTAAGTTTATGTTGGATCATTGAACACAACTGTTTTCAGTCTCACTGTTTGAATGTCCACTTTGTATGCTTTAATCCTGTAACTTGAACAACTATTTCTAAGATGACAAATGTAATCTATTAACTAGTGATTTTTTACTGGTTTTTTTTTTTTTCAATTCTGTATTACTTGTACTGTTTTTTTCCCCTTTAGATAAAAAAATATGAATTAAACAATCTGCTTCTGCACATAAATTGTGACTTAGAACATGGGATGGGCACAGCAGAATGGCAGAGGCTCCATAGTGTTGTAAGCCTTACATCATGAAAGGCTGGAAAAGCGAAGAACTGGTATCAGCTTTTATGAGACAGACACACTGAGAGATCCTGCAGAATGGAAAAGAGTAAGTGACAACAGCAGGGACCAGAACTGAAAACGGTTCTGAAGGCTTTTTATAAATTAGTATGATTTCTGAGTGTCGTAGTACATGCCCATTATCCCAGAACTCAGGAGGCGAGGCAAGCAGATCATCGTGATTAGAGGCCAGCCTGGACTACATAGTGAGTTCAGGGCAGGCCTGAACTGCTCACTGTCTCAAAAAGAAAAATAAATCGTATTTTTAGCTTGCTGTTTGATTCTAAGGGAATAATTAAAATGTCCTTAGTATTTCCCTGAGTTTGATCTAACTTCCCCTTGATTAAACAGACCCTAATACCCACTTACTTTATAAAACTGGAAAATGTCAACTCTCTCTCTAGTGCTTTCAAAGATAAACCATCTTCCAGGATCTGGACAGTTTCACAGGCCAGAAATTCATTTCTCCAGAAACTGTAAGACATTTTTTAATGTACGCCACCAAGTTAAAGACTCTGCTTTCCAGTTTCTATGGAAGGATAGGAGTCCAATTGCTAATTAACAAGCACACATGACCTAATTACATCAAAAAACACTCTCTGGCAGCTCTAGTATACTATTTTACAAATGCTTCTTCCAGTGCTTGAAAATGGTCCTCCTTTAGTTTTAATGGATTTGAATTCAATCTCGCTTCCATTGCCATAGACATGACTTCTAATGCAATAGTCTTCAATAAAGTCTGTTTCACATGTTTAACTCCAGTGTAATTTTTAACGCAAAACTGTAATTGAAGTATGAATAAGTCAATATAGATATATGCATATATAACCATGTCTATACAAACATATACACATATGGTGCATGATATAGTTACATATCTACTTATTATTAAGACAATTTTTACTTATACACATATACATTTGCATACTAGAAAAACAATTTCCAAGAAAAGATAAAATAGTATCATAGAATATATAAAAAAGAACTCTGCTGAAAAATTTCTTATATTGAATGTATGATGGAATTCAACAAATATTTTAATTGCTAGAAAAATGTCAAAATACTGTAGCACATAGAGAGTAAGAGAATTCTGAGATGAATTGCTGTGGAAACAAAACTGTCTTTTGGGAATAGCAAGTCAATTAAATTGTTATCAGACTAAACAAAGTTTTCATATCTTACAGTTATCAAGACTTACAGAAGGCTAAACAGTAGCTCAGTGGTAATGAATAGGTCTCAAGTTGGATAACCTTGAAGGGTACACTCTAGATAGTGCATCCTTTTCTACTGAGATAAAATTTGTGTTTGCATATTGCAAAATGTGCAGATTGTGATGCTGTGTGCATGTATTACAAAGAATGTGTAAAGAACTTCTTCTATGTTACTGACAAAAACCAAGTGGTTAGAATAGATGCTAGTGGACAGACTAGGATAAATGGACATTGCTTAATTATCAAGTGACACCTAAACTGTTTTAGCATCACTGAAGGAATATTTAATAACATTTTAAAAATATATAGCTATTGAAATAAGCCTACTTCTGAAAATTTATCTCAAACAAATATAGGCACATGTAAGCAAATGTATGAATATCTACACATAAAAAATTATTACCAGTTTAAAAGACAGTGAAAATTCAAAATCAGATCTATTTGTGTATATAGAATTAATTAACTATAAAAATCTATTGATTTCTTCCATGTAGACTAAGTTCCTTGTTGTCTTTAGCACTGGTATCATTAGGATTTCTAAATACCTTTTTTACATAACTTCTTTTAATCATGTTTTGATCAATCTCCTGGTAGGCTGTAGACCTGATCTTCTTTTTGCCACTCAATTTGTGGTTGTTGTTTTGAAGAATTCAATAGAATGATAGAATGCACTAACCCTTAAGGAAAATTAGTTCCTGTGCTAACTCAAAAAATGACATAATATTTTTTTTTTAGTTTTGCATTTTTTTGGGGTAAAGACTCTGAAGAACAATTTGAAATGACATTTCCAAGTCCATAAAAATGTGTGAGGCATTAAGATAAATGGCATTATTAACAAAGGTTTACAGAATAAGTTGCCTACCAAACGTGTGGATCCTGTAGTCTTCAATGCAGTGCTGTGATATTCAAGGGCAACTCTGACCCAAGAGAATGAATGCTGTGCTTCTCTAATTACACTTCTTGCATGAGAAGAATGAATCATAACTTTAATCCCTGATCTATGGCATTTTAGTATGCTGACCTTTTAGTATAAAGGTACATGCTTGATTAGAAAACATTTGAAACACCCTTGCCATTGGAAGACAGAGTTGTAAATGATAAAAGCAGTAAAATGAGCCCCCAGCTCGTGCAGACTTTGCAAAGGTCAAGATGAGGCAGCCCATCTGTTTAACTGCCCAAATATATGAGGCATTTATTCCAGTACCTGGCAGTTTCATGACAAAAAACATAAAAAAGCAATGGAAATACATTAAGCAAATTAATAGTCTGTATTAATAAAATTAAATTCCACATATGTACATATGATGTTTTAGAAGTTATACTTCATACCTTAAAAACTGATTGTTCTTTTGCCATCACATGATATTAATTTTCTAAATTCTGGAAAATGCTATATGAAGAAAAATTAAAAATACTGTCAGTAGACAGAAAATATCATTGACAAGAAAGAAATTCTGAATAGGTTTCTGAAAGATAAAGGTCTTATCTTTAAAGTCTGTTGTCCTTTGATTTTGCTGTGAGAATTAATGGGCCATCTTCTACTCTGCTGAATGTTTAAACTTCCTGTGTTATGATAAGCTACTATCTATAATGGCCACCATTAAAATTGTTACATTAGCATCAGTGAGTTTCTAAAAGGAAAGAAAATAAGCAAACAGAGAAAACCAAAGAAAAATGAATAACTTGAGAAATAAAATTTGAAAAGACCTAGAAAGAAAAATCATCACTGTACTTCAAAGATGTTTACCTCTTATTTTCATAAATCATATGGTGGGGTTCACTAACATAGCCACAGTTAGATATTAGAATTTGTTAATTTTATGAAATATTTTTATTCATTTTAACTTATAGATCAGAGAACACTAAGAAGATTTTTACAAAGTATCATGCATTGCAAAAATATATTGATGAGACCCTGGGACTTGATGTATAGACTGTTTGAAAAAGGAGTCCTTCACTTTTGTAAAACTTTTGTTCTCCAGGTAGTATCTCCGGAATAAATAGCAGAATGTCTCAATTCATATTTAGTATTTAATTTGGTACTCCATAAAAATTCTAAAAAGATTTTACCATCACAATTTTTTATATTTGAACAAATATTCATAAATATTCTACAGATCCCATGCATTTCTCCTATAAGAATAACTATCTTTACGACTTAATCTGTGTCCTTTGGTTTTAAGGGAGAGCATTTTCCTGGTGTTCTTATTTGTATTTTTACCTACGTGCAGGGCTCTAAGATTTGTCTGGAATGTTCAGTGATTCTTTAAACAAGACATTCATTTTCTAATACAAAAATGTCATGGGGCTGGGGGTTTAGCTCAGCGGCATAAGCACCTGCCTTGCAAGCAGGCAGTCGTGAGTTCGATCCCTGGTACCGATAAAAATGAAAAAGACAAAAAAAAAAAAAAAAAATGTCTAGCCCTGATATTTTTCAGCTCGTACTGCTTGCCATTAAGAGAACTGAACATCGTGATTGAATATGAAAAAGACTCGCCATAATTCATGACAGCATTGTCTTCTGTTGGATAAGCCATATGAATTCTATATTTTTGTGGGATATAAAGAAAACAAACAGAAATAATAAGTACCCAAATTATAGGATCTTTAAAGGCTTCAAAACATGATAATGCTATTGACTAGTCAAACTAACCAAGACACTGCTAGCATAAATGAAGCTTATTGTTCTCAAAGTAAAATGGGAAAGCAGAAAAAAAAAAAAAAATGAGGAAACAGGACAGGACCAAAAGACTTCCACGGATTCGAAACTCAGTTTAGTGACTGAGACAAAGGGATTACAACAGTGTTAGGTGCAAGAAGTTCAAAATACCATTTTTTCTAAGGTAAAAATCCAAACTTTCAGATTGTTGTGTACAAGGAATATAACAATAGTTGTCAGCAAAAGCTAACATTAAAAAAAAAAAAAAAAAAAAGCTAAAAAGACAAACATGGCGTGAGGCTGGGACGCGGTCACTGTTGGAACTCCCTGGTCCAAGATTGCTCCCACCAATGGGAGGAAATGATTGCATTTACATTTGTAACTGTCATAATTACTGGAATCATTTGATTGGTAGGGAACACTACAAATACAAGGATCTTCACCTTTTCCTTGACTCCCCAAGAGTGAGCACATTCTTTGAGAATCAGAATTGTTGTGCTTGCTTTTACAATAATCTGGAATTTGTCATACAAACAGTGAGAAATTGCAGAGTATATTTGGACATCTTTAGCATACAGTTTGAAAAGTTAATCATTCTTGTGGAAGTAAAATGGAAAGTGAATATTTTAGGCTTCCAATTCAGAAGAATGGCTGTGGAGTAAATGGATGAGATAACCTGGTATGAACAAGATCCCAGAAATATCTACACTTGAGTAAATATTTGACATGTGGAAAAATGGAGTGAATAAATGCAGCTGTAATTTTGATTCTCAGTTCAATGTCTAAAGAATGTCTTTCAGTTCTTTGTGTATGCAAAAATGAACAACAAAATCTCAGTGACTGGGTTTTGTTTCTTTAGCAGTGTTTGAGTTGGTTGTGATGGCACATGACTGTAATTCCAGCTACTCTAGGGGCTAAGGCAGGAGGGTCAAATGTTCAAGGCCGGCTTGGAACACTTATCACATCTCTAATTAAAATAAAAACTTAAAAAAAAAAACAGATGTAGCTTGGTGTTAGAGTGCTTTTCTAGTATGTGACCAGCACTGGATTCAAAAATTTGTATTACTTATCATTTAAATCAATTCTTCTCCAATGTCTGTTTTTGCTGCATGAATATACTCTATATTTGTTTGCAAAGTATGAGAGCAATCTCTATCCACAATGTTCAGCACTTGGGGACCATACATGTTTCAACAATGCATGAAGGAATTTTCCACATGTGTATTTCTGAGGACAAATGGGCAGTCATCCAGTAGGTCTGAAATTGCTCAATTAAAGAAAATACAAAGTATATACTTTTTATTATGAATTTAGAAACAGGCACATTGAAGGTATAGGGGTGCTGAAATTTGCATAGTTTGACTTCCTCCTAGGTTCAAAAGAAGGAGAAATCAAGTAGGCATCCTTCTTTGTTTTGTGGAAAGAAAGGAAGAGACCTAAAAAAAAGTGGTCTAAAAGTGTCTCCAAAACCTCAGCTCTCAAATATCCAAAGCAGTAACATGAGAAGGACAAAAGAGAGCACAAATTTATTTGAAGACAAAAAAAATCAGGAATTAAATTACAAAGAAACCTCTATATTCTTAATTTTCTGTATAGGTCATGATCCCTAATAGAAAAGTTCTTCTATAAAACAATACTTTTCTCGTGATTGGTTTGCAATATATCTACATATCCTTAAAAATCACTCTAAGTACAAATATTTTCTATTCTTTTATAAGATCTATTTTGAGTCTCCAGTTTTTTTTAATGTTTCTACAATGGTTTATTTGAACTTTCATTATACCATTTCCAGTTCTGTGTACTACTTGTGGCATGTTATTGAAATGCATTTTTCTTCAATTGCCAGAATTTTTGATATAGATTTAAGCTTAGGAAAAAGTGTTCACAAGAACAGTGTGCTAGTATCTCTAATTTGCCTTCCTGCTTTCTCCAGTCTTCTGTTTACATCATGGAAACACACAGAGTTCTCTGGTCTCTGGGTATTGACTTGTTGTGGGCAATGGGGACATGAGCAGTCACAGGCGGAATGGAGTGAAGCTGGGTGATTTATTCTTCTGGATCCGTCTCCATGTTTCATCCAGGAGTGGCTAGAGTCCTCAGGGAAGTGCATAACCTGCCTTCAGGGACACTCGGTATAAACTTTCTTCTTTGGTTTTTTATGAAGCTTTCCTCGTCTTGTTTCTTAGGTTCCTTGGACACTGCCGTATGGCTTATTATTTACTGTGTCCGCACTTTTGACAATTATCTGTTATTAATCTCTTCCTGAAATTTTAAAGCAGACCATTTACTCACTGGGGGACCTGATTTATACCTGTTCTCAGATTATTAAAAAAAAATCCTAAACCCAACTATAAAGGCATCACCAAGAGATTTGACAATTAAGCTTGTAAAGTTAACTTGTAAAGTTAATTTGTTTGAGAGCCATCCTGGCTCCAAGTACACAAATGCATGTGTCTGTGTAGGTTGTGAAGGTGTCTTTGGTAGCCAGACCTAGCCCCTCCGTCTTTCTTCTCTGATGCTGTTTCCCTACTCTGATTCTTGTCTGTCATTAACTAAGCAGCTTCCCTCTGTTTGTACCTATACACCCTGATGCTGCTCCTTGAACGAGCTAAACTGTGGACTAAACCCTCTGAAACTGTGAGTCAAGTAACTCTGTCTTTCGCTAAACTGTGGCTATGTGTTATGTCTAACAATAAGAATCCTAGCTGTGTAATACAGGATGAAACAATTAGAATTGGAAATTTTGTGTTTATTATTCTGCAAATTTTATTAAATGAAACCAGAAATTCAGATGTTGATTCATTCACACGTTTTATAAGGCAACAGAAACTGGCATATTCCCTCTATTTTCCCAAATGCAGATGTATAGATTTAAAAAGACAATTCGAATTACCAAATTATTGTCTTGCAGAAATTATATAATTATCATTCACTAGCTTCCTGCTTATAGTATGGTATTTTTGTTTTCTATTGTTGCTTTAATAAAGTACCGTGAACACTCTGGATTAAACAAATTCAAATTTATTATCTTATAGTTCCGGAGGTCAGAAATCTAAAAGTGAGTTTGGAGAGTTGGAAGGAATGTATCTTCATAGCACCATTGTTTCGTGAGGCTCTAAGCAGGAATTTATTTCTTGTTTTTTCCAGGTTCTAAGTATTTCTTGACTTTCTTACCTCGTGCCCACATCATTTTGCTGTTGATATTGTCACTTCTTTCACCTAGATTTTTGTTTACTCCTTATAAATTTACTTACTTTATCATCATGGATCTACCTGGAGAATTAAGGATAATCTACTCTTTTTGAAACTTTTACTCAATCACATCTGCAAAGTATCTTCTCTCTACATAGCAACACTTTACAGAATCTGAGAATCAAGATATAGATATTTTTGAGGAGCCATTTTTTAGCCTTCTGTGTGTGTTGGGAGATTTCTGGGGATAGAAGTGTATCTTTTTATACTTATTCTCAGAAAAGTGAATTTTAAAGAGAAAAAGATAATAAATATGAAAGTTAAGTATCATAAAATTATCATTACCCTAATATCTTGGTTTTTGTTTTATGGTAGCTTTTTTTCATTTGGTTGGTTTTTTTTGTGTGTGTTTTTTGAAACACGACCTCATTATGTAGCCCAAGCTGGACTTGGGTGATCCTCCTGCCTTAGCCTCCTGAATGCTAGGATTACAGGCATGCACCACCATACTCGGTAGTGATTTTTGTTTTATGGTAAATTATGTCTATCATAAGCAACAAGTGACATTGGTAAGATTGTCTTCCATGTTTTGGCTACTTACTTCATTATTTTACAAAAACATTATTTAAAAGTATTGATTTGATTTTATCAAATGGATAATTTTCATTATAGACAATCTCTATTGTACTTTACCATTAATGTTGGACTTGTAGAAAATAAATGCCAACCTGTGTATAGTCATAATTACTTTATAGATCTAATTTACTACTTAAGAGTTAAAATATTCATATAAGCACATTAGAAAAATTTTGTAAAATTAGGTCTTAGTAAACTGTCCCAATTAGTATATTATTATTTTAGGTTCCCTAAAATAACTTTCATACTTATTCTCAGAATTCTCAGAGATACTTATTTCAATTTTATTTGTTTGACATAAGGTCCAGAAACTCTTACAAAAGTGTCTTTATTTGGAATAAAAATGACCTAAGTTTGAGTGTGGTTATAGTTGTACAACTCTGCGGATCTCTTGATCTGTTACAATCTACTGATTCTCATATTTAAAGATTTTAATTGTGTGATATACAAAGTTTAGTTCAATAAAGGTTTTTTTTGAATTTTTGTTTATTCATTAGTTTTGTACTGGAAACTGAACTTATGACTTCATGCTTTTCAAGAAGGCACTTATGCCACCGAGATAAAATTCCAGCCCCATTGGTTTTATGTTTTTAAAAAAACTGGTGGCTACCATTGTCTTTAAAGAAATTGAAAAACAATATAAAACAAAGTCCTCTTACAAGAATTTAGGCCTAAAATCTTACTTGATAGACTCATTTTTTAAAACAATTTTAATAGTCATGTGTTTGTCCACTGAATTTTTCTCTCCTCAATTTATAACTAAGTAAATATTGAAACAAAAGATTGTTTATGATTACAATTGTCTTCTTTTTTTTTTCTTTTTTGGTACTGGAGATCGAACTCACAACCTCATACTTACCAAGTAAGTGCTTGAGCCACTGAGATAAGTCCCTAATTCCACTGTAATTGTCCTAAACATCCAAGTAGTAATACTTTTCCAAAGTGATAGCCAAATTATCTATAGAAAAATGTATATACATGAAAATATATATTCTTTTTCTTCTGGCAGTGCTAAGGCAGGGCTTAAAATCTACGATCTTTGGATGCCAGGCAAGCACTGTACAGCTAGCCACATCCATGGTCCTATTTTATAGATTTAAAATAAAAAGTTGAAGTATATCAGGAGTTTCTTGGGAAATCCTTAGTATCGTTTTTTAAGGAAAATCCTATTTTTTCTAGTATTATGTATTAACACAAAATACATTAGGGAAGACACAATAATCACCTGAAGTAATCAGTTTTGGAAATAATATTTAATTTTCAAGACACTGAATTTTTAGTGGAGGAGACAACACATAACCTAAAGAGCCTTGTCCTAATTATCAAAAGAAGAACACTTAATTGTACCCTAACAAGATGCTCACATCTGACAATTAAGAGAAATAATATCACTTGGTCTTCAGCACTGCAGCAACCACAGCCAAGTGCAGAATTGCAGGAAGAACTGTTCAGTGATTGAGTACAAATGAACCGTCATATGAAGCGATTCATATAAAGCAGTTCAAGTCTTTAAAAACCATGTTTTCAGGGAACATTAGTTTGACCGCTAATTATGTAATTCATAACTTACAGTGGCAACGATCCTGATTTTTCAGGATTTGAGAACAGCTTTAATGTAGAGGTACACTGATGGCAAACCAGACAGTTTTCAACAAGTCAATTAGACACAATCAGGAAATTCCCCTAAGAGAATTGCAAATTATGGTGGTTTTATTCTCTAGCCTTTTGGACTTAAGTATCTATCATAGGCTATGCAAGTAATATTACTGTTTAAATTTGTCTCAGTCTCTTTTTGTCTATTAAATTTGTCTCAGTCTATTTTCTAGTGAATTAATACTGTCAAAGATTTCTCAGAACATGTGTCTGTAATTCCCTTACATGACTCTTAGGTCACTGAGAAACTTAGCATTTCGTGAACTTGACACAATTAGCTCTTCCCTTTGGGTTTTCAGTACAATTTCCTTCTCCTTACACTGTATGTGGGAAAGGAAAATTTACAGTAGAAATGTGATCCTGCAGTCTTCTTCATTATGGTCTCCCAGGACACTTTGTAATCATTAAAAGTTATAATTAGCGCTGAAGTACATGCAACTCCTAAAAGGATCATTTTTTAAACTAATAACTTTTTTAACATCTGTATTTTAAAGTCTCAAAGCAGTTTAAGTGCTCCCAACATCAACAGATAATGACTTCCTAAGCACAGAGGAAAGAAACCAAAGTGGTTTTAAATATTCTGTCACATAATTCCCGATCCCCTCTAGATCCTCCTCATAGAAAATAGTCAACTGTTTATGTAATTGAAATAGGGCTTCCTTATTAAAAGGAAAAATGCCAAATAAAGAGATAAGCCAAGAGATTTATTAAAGTTATAAATTGTACTCCATGTTTAAAGAATATCACTAATGAAACCTAGGACTTTATACCACTCTGTTTTGTTATATGTTTCATGAATTTAGCTTTTAACCTAGACACTATGGATTGAAAAGCTAAGCTATATGCAGTCATTTTCCGAAACTATCATCAAGCTCAGAATATATATGTGATACAATTCTAGCCAATGTCACTATCAATTCTGAAAGATCTAATATTTTATAATTTTGCAAACCAAAATGTCCTGCTACATTTTTCATGGACATTAGCATAAGGTTCAACGCTCAGATAGACAAAGAGCAGCGCTATACACAACAGCAACAATGTTCACAGTAGCATATTTGCTTGTAGCCTATGATAGCCTCATTCTTATGCTGATTCTTTGCAAAGCAAAACTGAGAACTTGGCAAGTAGATTAAGACTGTTAATTGCACAGGTAAATAACAAACATCAATGAAGTTAGTGGTATGTTCCTTTATTTATATCATTTGTATTATAGAATAGCACTAAAACAAAAGAGAGCAGGTGACGTAGAACATGTATGTTAGGACACTCTTTTGCTAAGGATCTGATCCCATAATTCAAGCAATTTCAGCCTTTACAGTTGTTCCTTTAGGTGGTAAAGCAGACAGCATCACATGTCAGCAGAAATCATGAACAAAAAGCCTCATGACACCATGAAAAATGTGTCTTATGCAAATTTGGCAAAGGAAGAGAAGTCTTATAACTTCTTCACAAACTTTTCATGATCTCATTTTTCAGAAATTATCACAGGGTGTATCAAGACGCACAAGCCAAATTCCGCCTAGACACTTTAAGCAGAGATGTGCATGCCTATCCAAGTGTCACAGTACAGTCAATGATCACAAGTTTTCTAAAACTCAATATTCACCAGCCATATAGTGAACCTAATAAACCCAGGGGCATCCTGAACACACAGTGGATTTCATTAAAAAAAAACAGACCCTGAGCTTAAGAAGCCCTAGCCTTCTATTTAAGCTGTCAGGAAATGCACTCAGAAGAAATACTATCTTAATTCTTAATTTTACTAGGCAACTTGTCTTCTATCCTACAAGGCTGTTTACTATATATATATATATATATATATATATATATATAACTTTGAAAAGACTGTTTAGAATAAAATATGTGGAAGGCCCTTCTGCATGTAACACACTCATGAAGAACTGTCTAGCAATAGTTATGTGTTAAATAGTCAATGTTGTTGCTTGGCGAATTTTAACAGAAATATTTTGTTTTACTAAATAATGAAAATAACACAAGGCAATATAGTTAAATAGATCAAATTTTGCTTCATTGCCCTTACAATGACTCCTTAAAATCATAAAAATATACTGTCTAATGCATTGTTTATGTTTTAGAAACAAAACATTTTTCAAATTATGCATGCATTCCTAAGTGGGGCTTTTCAAATTTGATTGTTTAAAGGGGACACTGTATTCATCAGTGCATTAATCCATTCACAAATGGATGGGCGAATGTGCTGCCGGGGGGCCAGGCCTGGCGAGAGGCAGGTCACTGTGAACATAACCTGGGGTTGCCTATTCTTGTCCCTAGTTTCTTCCTTTTTTCCTTTCCTTCTTGATCATTACAGACTGGGAAGCTGCCTCCTGTAATCTTCCATCAGACTGTTTTTGCCTTAGAGCAAGAAAACCATGGACTGCAACCACTAAAATCATTAGTCAAATAAACCTCTCCACCTTTAAAGTGTAGGCATTAGATATTTTGCACCAGCAGTGATAATTTAATTAATCTATAATTCAAGGAACTACAGTCCAGGAGCAAGAAGATTTCATACGTAAAAATGTGTCTTCAGCCCCCAAAACAATGTTAGCCAGCTTGGCAGTTCTAGACTACATTGATTTTGTGTTTATATGGGTGTGATTATGCATGTATATGCGTCAAAGAGAAAAGTGCATGTATATTTCTGCTTGCATTGGCTTGGTAGGAGTCAGAGACAGAAAAATAAGTGGTAGATAACATTTGCTGAAATTGGCATGGGCCAAATTCTCTTGCTTGTATTTGAAAGCATTTCTAATTAAACAGCTTGTATTAAAAAATGTACACCCTAGGTTTCTGATATACAGTGTTGTCGTAAATCTACATTATTGACCAAAGCTACTTTGCCATCTACTGCTGTTAATGCTAAGGTTACAGTACCTCACGACACTTAGTTGTGTGACTTCAGGAAATGAATTTAATTCTCACTGGGCTATTTCCTCTTCTCGAGCATTTGGGAGAACATTACCTAATTGGCTTGGTGGAAAAATTAAACTAAAATGAACCCAAATATATCTCATGTGGCCTGTACTGCTGCCTGAAATAAATTTCAGTTTTCCTTATACCACAATACCCTTGCTAATCTCCTGTGAAGATAATGATGATTAAAATTTCCCTTAGTCACAGCTATGAAAATTTTTTACTAATTTTTAAACATAACATTTAGCTAAAAATTCAACACATTTGCTACACATTTTTGCCCCTGCTGAAGTCTTATAATGATTTGTGACTATGAAATTTTTAAAATTATTATACAATCAAGTAGAACAATACTAATTGACCTTGATTCTAATATCACATGGGTTTAGTTACTTGATTTTTTTCCAGCTGTCTTGGGAAAATAGATATTTTAATTTATTCACAAGCTAAGAATATCTGCTATGTTTTTTTTATTTATTGTCATCTTTATTGTTTTTGTCACCCCCACAGCTTTATTTCAGGCAAACATAGGTTTACCCACAGAAAGAAAAATAAGAATTATTTTTGAAAGTAAGAAACAATTTGGAATTTGAAATAAATAGTATATTTTCTAAAAATGTTTTGTGTACTTTTTGATTCTATTAAACTAATATTTTTGAAGATTTTTGAGTCTGTGTTCATAAGAGATATTTGCCTGGTTTTTAAAATCAAATATAGTGATGTTTAGAACATTTCTGTCTCACAGAAATAATTAGTATACGTGCTGCAGAAGCAGCCCGATAAAAAGAATTAGAAAGTTTTCTCCCCTCTTCCCTTATTTAGGATAGAATTTGGAGCTTTTATAAAATTGCTTCCTCAAATTATTAAAATAAATCTGTATAAGTTTTTCCTTAAGCATAGAACTAGACATAGATAAAATCACTCATAATATGTATACAAAGAAATCAGAGAATAATTAGGTATCTTAGATCCAAGTAATGGTTTCAATAAGATATAGATTAAAATTCATTATGTTACTATGACATTATATCAACATATCAAGATAGAAAAGACTATATATACTGCCATCAGAAGAGTTTCAGATACAAACTTTAGCACGAGTAAATTATGTACAAATAAGGCTATAAGTATTGTTTAGCGAGTAGTTGTTAAAAGCACATTTCCTGAGTCAGATCTACACAAATGGAGACGTGAAAGGAATTTGCATTTGATGATTGAATAGTATTTGTTAGGTGTACCTTAGTGATCACAGAATTCTTCTGAGTTCATTGAAATTTACCAGTCTTTAACTCAAGTATGGTGATGAAATGTCTGGAAAGGAAGAGAACTAACAAATAACAGGTTTCATTCACTTGGGCACTGTGCTGCTTCCTTCGCACAATCTGCTCCTTGTCTGGATTGGAAGACAGAACTCCCTGAAAGGTATCACCTCCCAAGTTTTAAAAACTTCTCTATTTTCTGATTTGTTTATCCTAATGACTTAAATAATAATACTAAGTTTTCTGTTGTGTTAATAAATGAATTGCTAGATAGATGACTAAGTGGACAATGGAAATGTGTCACAAGCTGAGAGTTTTCATGATTATTAAAGAAATTTGGGTTTGGTTATCATTTCCTGTCACTCATCTGATCATTTAGCCTGATCCTTAATATTTTAAATTTGAATCTGAAAGACCAATCTAACTAAAAACAAAAACATCTCTTTCTCTCTTTGAAATTTTGTCATCCTCCAGAGTATAGATTTGGATCTTCTTCTATGAATGAGATCAAAATTCAAGTTTGACAGAAGTAATGTTTTCCCTTTGAAATTAAACTCTACAAGAAGCTAGATGATTCCTCTGCACATCAATGATTCAGGACTGGGAGAATTTGAACTAAATGAATCCCCTTCCATTGTACTGTGTGTTAAAGAAGGAGAATTCACATTGATGCTAGTGGTAGAAGATTGTAGTGAAGTGGGTATGAAATGTGCCTTTACTGAGAATTGCAATATATATATATATATATATATATATATATATACACACACACACATATATATTCTCAGTATATATAATGAGAATATATATATATATATATATATATATATATACATACATGTATGATGTTTTTCCTGAAAAAATATATATTAATGTATGTTTTTCCTGAAATATATAAATATGTATATTTTCATATATATGAGAATATATTTGATAATTATATATATGAAAGCAGTAAATTTTTCTTTCCATAACTATAGTTAACTTCTGAAAGTGCCCCCATCTAATTCTTAGGAGTTGGAAGTAAAAACCGTAAAATACATTTAAATGTCCAAAGCTGATTGAAGGTATGATGTGTGTATACATCAGATTATCTCTGCCTTTCATCAATTTGACCAATTTTAGAAAAATTAGAGAATATTGATAATATAAGAATTGTTCTGTAGCATAAATAAGAAAATTTTATTACATAGGGAAAATTTTAAATACTATACTGTGGATATTGACCAATATTTGGTAAATTTATTTCATCTTTCCTGAAAACCATCTCACTATCTCACTATCTCACTAACTATTGATTTAATAAAATATAGATAGGAAAATTTTTCCACTTGTAAAACCACTTTCATGCTTTCTTTGGGCAAGTATCATTAATTATTGATTTAATTTTTGTAACAGATGCATGCTGGTTCATTTTATTCATATTGCTTTATGTAAAGATTTAAACTTTGTGTCTTTTACAAATCAGTCCATTTCCTCAAAATTATAAAACTGATAAGCGTATACTTGTTGTCATATTCCTTTGTATACTTTGATGGTTTGATTCTCTATTTTTTTTAGAAGTAACTTGGCTAGAAGTTTCTTCTTTTATTGAAATTGAAATTGAACAAAAACAGCTTTAATTTTCTTTAACATATTTCTGTATTATTTTTCTGTTTCTAATTATATTGATTTCTATTCTTCTTATTTCTTGTTATTTGCTTTGCATTCAAATTTCTCTTCTCCTCTAGTTCTCTGAAGAACAAACTTTGGTGATTAAACCTGCATCTATTTATTCTTTGGAAATCTGCATTCGACGATATAAATTTTTCTCCCTTGGCATTTTTTTCACTATATCACACAAGTTTTATTCTACAAGTTCATTTTCATTGAGTTTAACATAGTATCTAAAATTTTTTCTTGAGACCAAAATGTTGCTTAGAAAAGTGATTTGATTTCTCTCTGTAGCGGCTACAAGCACAGTTAAAAACAAAGGAGCTTCGCAAGGCACTCTCTTCCCTCCATTTAACTGTAAACAGCACCAATAGTATTTCTGCTTCCATTTTCCTAAGAGAGGTAGAAAAGAAAGGACAAGAGCCTGCAAGATCACTGATGCCCTATGTAAGTGCACAGACACCAGAGCACTGTGCCATGAGAGATCCAATGGGAGGCTCTAAAAACAGACATATCTGCCTTTAAATTCTGAAAGCCTGAGTTATCAGTCCCTTTTCTCCTCTTTCCTATTTCCCTTGCTACCCTTCCTGAGTCTTCAGAAAACATAGTTACATACTACTGGATATACGTTTGGCCGTAATTTTCCTCGCTGTACACAAAAGCCTTGATTATTATGGGCTCATTCAATTGCAATATCTGATGATGTGAGTCAGGAAAACTCTGCTAAACCTCAGAGATACTTCAGGACATGAAGCTAAGGGATCTTATGGCATAGCAGCCCACTGACCTTTGGAACCTCAGAGAAAACAGGCAATGAGCAAACCCCACCAGCAACAAAGGTTACTCCCCACTGCCTTGGAAGGCTCCTTCCCTTCCCCTTTCTAAGTGGATAACGGATTTTGGGAGGAGAAGTGGAACAGTTCCCATGTGAGTGAATGATTATATTAAAGGAGGAAGGCCCTTTTAGGGGACAGGAGGCCTGCTGCCAATCAGTTGGGCTTATATTTTGCTGCTTATTCAAAAATAGTGTAAAGTCTTCTTTGGAGGTTATAATTCAGCCCTCGGTGAGAATAGAACCAAGCTTAGCAGAGTACTGAAAACCATCAAATGCTTTGGTCAGTGTAGCCATCTGCTTCCAGGGAGCAGGAGAGGTGGACCTGGCCTGTCTGAATTGCTGCTTTTCTCTATGGAGTATTTGGTAATTTGCCCTGGACTTACACTGCTCTTTGCTTAGTGCTAAAGGTGTTATGTTTCACTGTGTGTCATTGCTCATCGGTGCATCTTTTCCAAATATTTTAATAATTTCTGTGTCCTCTTTGTTTCCACTCTCTCCCTCAGGTTTCGAATATCAAAGAGTTCAACCTGTTTAACTATCACTTCCAAATAACTCAGAAAATTAGAGTTACGAGATATGATGTCATCACAGGTGGGAAGAGAAGAATGTACCCATTTTAAAACTCCAGCTGCAATGACTGGAAGTGGCAAGTGGCAGCCAGATAACTTTAGTTGATTGGATTCTTCTGGGTCCTAAAACCAACCAAGAGCTCTTGAAGTTATTTTCTGATATTGGTTTGCTCTCCTATTTAGGTTTGCTTTCATTGTGATAACTGTGGGCCTTAAATGTACACCTCTGTCTTAAAGAATATATAACCTGTATTTGCTAAATACATTTACATAGTGCCTGACTTTTACTTGGAAATTCTTTTACCGGATATGTGCATTCTGTGGTTTGATCTGGTGAGACGAGTTCCCCCCTCCCAGGGGTGGGTATCATTCCCTTTTATGATTGGTAAGCAGCATGTAGACAATAAAACATACCAATTCTGGGATCTTCAACTAGAAAATTAGTTGTTTTTATAGGGGGAAATCCAATGAGTCCAAAAGAAGTAGCACTGGTGTTCAGTTAATGAGAAAGGTATTTGTTCCCTAAATGTTCAGCTCTTCTAGGTGTTGCCTGGTGTAAGATCTGGACAGGATCATCAGGAGTGCCCTGCCAGCTGTCCACTAGTGAGAACAGATCCAGGGGCAGTATAAGGAATTCAGCCTTACTGTGTCTCTCTGGGGCTGAAAAGCTCAGAGACCATTAAGAGATACCCTGTAATGTTTCCACCAATGGGGACTGACCCAGGAAGAGGCCTACTTGCAGGAGATGCCCTGTCAGGTACTAGCTATTAGAGACTGACCCAAGGACAGGCCTACTAGAATCTTAGCACTTGATTTTTACTCCTCCTATTGCCAGATGAGAACAGTCTCAACTATTCCTACTGAGTCCCCCCATTAGTTGTCTTGTTGGCTATTGAGAAGAGTTCCAAATCAAGAGCCCTCAAAGAGATCATCTTATATTCCTATGTAAAAATAAAATGGCCTATATATTCACTTGAGGCAAAATGAGCCATAGCCACTCCTAGAAGGCCTGGAATATAATGTCGTATTTCAATTATATCTTTATTCCAAGGAACAGGAAAAATGATTGAGATGCTTTATGTTGAAGTCTTTATGGTGCTCTACCAGAGGCTTCATCTGTACCCAAGAAATCATCATTCCTCAGAAGCTGATGCTGCAAAGGACTCCCTCCTATCAATGCCTCCTTTCCACAGCCTTCCTCCTCAGCAACCTACTCAGTCAGTTCCCTTAGGAGATAAAGACCACCTCTTGAGTTGACCCCATACTGTGTCTCAGCCTCCCTGCTACAGGGCCCAGATTCAGGGAACTCAGCGGCTAAGCTCATACTGCTCTCTCCTTTCAAGAAGCAGCAAGCACTGATGGTGTAGTCTGGGTGCTAGCTTCAGCTATGGACACTGGCAGTGCAAGGGAAATTTGGATAGATTTTCTGAGGGTCCTGATAAGTTTGCTGATGGTTTCCTCTCCCTGCTACTGGTTTTTGATCTGACCTGATAGGATGTCTTGTTGTACAGCAGTAGAAAGGAAAATAGTTAAGCAAAACAGGCCAGTGATGAAGCCTCTGTGACTTCATCCTCTGAGAACCAACTGACTGTGGTTTATTTAAGTCCCAAATGGAGCCAGAATGGTATAATAACACAGGGAGAATCCAAATTAAAGTTATACAACAAGGCCATGTTAGCCTGATAAGGGTGCCCAAACCTGTGAACTGTGATAAGCTCAAGTCTATTAGTCAAGGCTGCTATGAGAACCCAGTTACTTTCCAGCTTCAGTTTAAAGAGGCACTGTGTAAATACAACTTAGGCTCTGTGTCTTCAGGTCACATTATATAAGAAAATATTTTATTAGTCAGTTAGCAACAGATAATTAGAAAAGCTCCAAAAACTCCAACTGGGCCCACACACCTACATAAGCCAATTGGTCAATGAATTTTATGTGGTGTTCAGTAACTGTGATGAAATAGAAGACAAATGAGAACTGGAAAACACAGGTTAAAGCCATGTTTGCCCTATTTGATGAGGCTCATGATAAAGGAATCTGAGGTTATGCAAAGAGTGATGCGTACAAGTCAGAGTGTTTCAAGTACCAGCAGACAGGATACTGGGCAATAGAATGCTCTCAGAAACCACCTACTCATTGTCAAAACTGCCAGAACATGAATGAACACCCTTCACATTAAAAGAGAGACTACCCATGTTACCAGAGTGGGATAAGGTCATCCCTCCTGATAGTGACCAGGAAAGAAGGCCTGGACAATGTAGAGTGTAAGTGCATAAGACAGCCTTCAGGACTGTTGTGCAAGTTTGCTTTCAAACTGGGAAACTCAACTGGCGGCTGAGGTTAGTCCTGCACGCCATCCCGAGCCTTGGGAGACTTTTAAGATCATCACTCCCAGGGCTCAAGAACCTATCCAGATCCCAGCCACACTAGGCTGTGCTCTGCAGATTTCATGCCTGCCCAGGCCATGGCCAGTGATTGTACAAACCAGGAAAATCTGCTGGTGGCTAGGATGACTCCTGCGTGTACCATCCTGAGCCCAGGGAGACTTTAAGATCATTGATCCCAGGGCTGAAGACCCACCCAGATCCCAGTCTCACTGGACTAGTCTTGGGAGGTTTTGTGGACCAACTACATTACGCCAAGAAACCTTCCTCAATCAGGGGGGTTGAGGGCAGGTAAACTAAGCTCCAGGGCATTGGTTTTTGTCAGGGAGAGTTTTACCCCATCATCCACATTGGTTAGGTGCCCGCCCAGCTACCTGGAACATTGAAGGTGGCATGGGAGGGCCTGAGGGACTGCCTGGACCATGGTCAACAACCTTCATCCAGTCCCAAGAGCCTAGGGCATAGGAAACAATTTCCAACACATACAGGGGAAGCCTTGGAACAACACTTGAAACACAGAAATATAGGAAAATGACAAAACGAAAGACCAAAATGCATTCTCAAACTTCCAGTCATCCCAAGAAAGCCTAGGAGCGAAGTACATAAAGAAAATATATGTCATACACCTGAAATACCTGTACTAATAGCAACTGAAATAAAGGAGCAACTCCAGAAAGCTTTAAAGGAATTCAAACTAGAAATAATCACCCACATAAAAGAAGAAATGATAAAAGTAATGAAAGAGATGCTGAACATATCTAAAGAAAACACAGCTAAAAAATTAGAGGAACAAAGCAAAAAGATAGAATCCCTGGATGAACAATTTAAGAAACACAGAGAATATGATTCAAAGAGATATACAGGAAATCAAAAATTCCATTGAAAGTTATCAGAACAGCCTCAACAAAAGTGAAGATAGAATTTCTTGTCTTGAAGACAAGATTGCAGCTAGTGAACAGGAAAGGAATGACCTTTTAAAATAACAAAGAATCAGGAAATAACAATTCAACAGTGCAAGATGATGCAAAGAAAAACAACATAAGACTGATAGGGATAAATGGGGACAATGCAAATGATATTAAGAGGCTATTCATGGAAGTAATAGCTGAAAATTTCCAAACATGAGAATGGAAACTGACATTAAATTAATAAAGCATATAGAATTCAAATATCCATAATCAAAACAAAACTACACCCAGACATATAGTGATCACCAGCAAAAGAATAGAATACAAAAAGTTCTCAGAGAGAAAAGACAGGTCACCTATAAAGGAAAGTCTATCAGAATCAGACTGAGACAGAAGCAGACTTCTCAGCACAAAAAAATGAAGTTAAGAAGAGCATGGAGTGAAGAATTTCAGATCCAAAAGGAAAATTAATTCCAACCTAGACTGATGTATGCTGCAAAAAATGTCCTTCAAAATCAATAGAAAACTAAGATACTTCCATGGCAAAGGACAGCTAAAGAACTTCATAAACACCAAGCCAACCCTGCAAAGAGTACTGAAAGACAGTCTAGATACACATAGGAAAAAGCTACTAAACAAGGTAGACAATTAAACAGAATGGAAAGATAAATATGCAACAGCAGAAAGATAACATGTCAACAATATATATATATATATATATATATATATATATATATATTTAACCATTAATTTAAATGGTCTCAACTCACCAATTAAATGAAACAGACTGGCAGAATGGATCAAGAAACAACATCCAACCATATTATGTCTGCAAGAAACCCATGTTACCCAAAAGAAAACTCACAGACTGAAAGTCAAAGAATGGAAAACAATACATCATGCAACAGGAACTGCAAAAAAAAAAAAAAAAAGTGGGGATAGCTATTCTGTTTGCAGATAATGTGAACTTCAAACCAAGAATGATTATAAGAGATAAATAGGATCACTACATACCGGTTAGGGAAAAGTTCTAGAGGAAGAGATAGCTATCTTAAATATATATGCATCAAATTCCAGAGCACCCAGTTATACAAAGCAAGTATTAATAGAAATGAAAAATCAAATTAGCAATAATACAATTATAACAGGAGACCTTAGGACACAACTGGCACCAAGGGACAGATCAACCAAACAAAAAATCAGCAAAGAAATAACAGAACTGAATCACACCTGTGAACCAATGGAATTGATAGACATTTACAGAGTGTTCCATTCAACAACATCAGATTATACATTCTTCCCAGGACCACATGGGACATTCTCTAAAATTGAACATATATGAACTCACAGAACTATTTAAATAAACGTAAAAAATTGAAATTACCACATGCATGTTATCAGTGCATAGAGCTATGAAACTAGAAATTAATGATAAAAGAAACTGAAAAACCACACAAACACATGGAAACTGAATAATACTCTCTTGAGCAATCAGTGGGTCACAGGGAAAATTAAAGAAGAAATTAAACAATACCTGCAAGTAAACAAAAATTAAAAAACAACTTACCAGAATCTGTGAGATGCATTGAAAACAGTCCTCAGAGAAAAATTTATTGCACTGAGTTCCCACATCAGGAAAACAGAATGGCTACAAACAAACAACCTGATGCTACACCTCAAACATCTAGAAAAAGAAGAGCAAGTCAAGCCCAAAGCCAAAACAAGGGAGGAAATTATTAAAATTAAAGCAGAAGTTTATACAAAAGAGACTAAGAAAATAATCCAAAAAAATCAGCAAATCAAGGAGTTGGTTCTTTGGAAGAATAAATAAAATAAGCTCCTAGCCAACCTTATTTTAAAAAGGAAAAAAAAGCTCAAATTCATGCAATAAGGAATGAAAAAGGTGAAATCACTGCAGACTTTGTGAAAATACAGAAGATCATCGACACCTTTTTCAAAAATATCTACTCTCACAGGTTCGATAACACAAAAGAAATGGACAGATTCCTAGAAACATATGAATTGCCAAGGTTGTGTCAAGAAGATGTAAAACTGCTGAATAACCCATTTTCTATTAATGAAATTGAAAATGTAATTAAGTCCTTACCTACAAAGAACAGCCCAGACACAGATGAATTCACTGCAGAATTCTACAAGAAATTAAAAGAAGACTTAATGCCAACACTCCCCAAATTTTTTAATGAAATCAAAAGAGAAGCAATTCTTCCTAAGTCATTCCTGGAAGCAAATATTACTCTAGTACCAAAAGCTGAGAAAGACTCAACTAAAAAAGAGAACTAAAGACCAATCTCCCCAATGAACATAGATGCAAAATCCTCAATAAAATATTGGCAAAAAGGATGCAGCAAATCATCAAGAAGATTATACACCATGACCAAATCAATAAATGTAATCCACCGTATCAATAAAGCCAAAAGTAAGATTCACATGATCATTTCTATAGATGCAGAAAAAAACTTTTGATAAAGTCCAATGCTCATTCATGATTAGAATCTTACAGAAAATTGGAATAGAGGTCTTTACCTCATTATGATAAAGGCCATCTATGATAAACCAACATCAGAATCATATTAAGTGACCAAAAAATGAAGGCCTTTATTTTAAAATCAGGCTCAAGACAAGAATGTTCCTTATCACTATTCCTATTCAACATAGTACTGAAAATACTAGCCAGAGCAATAAAACAAGATAGAAAAATAAAAGGGATAAAAACAATAAAGGAAGATGTTAAATTATCATTATTTGCAGATGGTATGATACTCTACGTAGAAGACCCCCAACACTCCATTGAAAGATCCTAGGTATAATAAATAAATTCAGCAATGTAGCTGGATACAAAATCAATATTCAAAAATAAATACCATTTCTATACACTAACCATAAAATCACTAAGATAGAAATAAAAGAAGCTACATCCTTCACACTAACATCCAAAATATGAAATACTTAGGAATTAATCTCACAAAAGAAGTAAAAGATCTATACAGGGAAAATTATAATACCTTGAAAAAAAGAAATTGAAGAGCATCTCAGAAAATGGAAAGACATCCCTTCCTCATGGATAGGAAGAACAAATATTGTGAAAATGGCCATTCTCCCAAAACTGTTATACAGATTCAGTGCAATCCCAAAAAATACCATCAACATATATCACAGATTTAGGGAAATCACTCCTAAAATTCATCTGGAACCAGAAGAGACCTAGAATAACAAAGAAAATTCAAAGTAGCAAAAGCAAGGCAGGAGGCATTAAAATCCCTGACTTGAAGTTATACTACAAAGCAACTGTAATAAAATCAACATGGTACTGGGATAAAACAGTTCTGAAGATCAATGGAATAGATTAGAAGATACAACCACAACTACAAACACACTCAACCACCTTATCTTTGATAAAGGGGCCAAACATATTCACTGGAAGAACGACAGTCTCTTTAATAAATGGTGCTGGTAAAACTGGCTCTCCACATGCTTAAAACTAAAACTAGACCCATGTCTGTCACCATACTCAACTAAATCTAAATGGATCAAAGATACGAATATTAAAATAGAAAAATTACATCTGTCGTAAGACAAATTAGGTAAAAACCTTGAAAACATAAGGGTAGGTAGAGAATTCATGAACAGGAAACAAACCACATGGGAAATATTTCCCAGAATCAATAGCTGGGTGATCCGGTCCGCGGATGGGTCTGTGGGCCTTGCCTGGAGAGGGGACGGGGATGGAGGGCTGGGCAAGAGAAAAGAGAGAGGAGGACAAGTTGACCAAATCCAATCAAGTCCCGTTTATTCAGGAAGTGTACATGGCTTATATAGAGTCAAAGGGGATGTGTCTTCACAGGATGGGCAGGCTTGGATCTCCTCATATGCCATGGGTCTATAAGACTAGTAGGAAGTCATATGTAGGCACATAGGTAAGCGGAAGTGATGTCAACAAGAGGGGATTATAGGAGATGTAAGCTGAAGTGGGAAGGTGCTTACGTCATGCGCATTGTAGGCAAGGGGAGGATCATGGGAAATGTAGGCTGACACACAAAATGCCCTCAGGTGGGAGGGGCAGGACAGCGGCAGCCATTCTGAGCCACTCCCTATAGTTGGGATCACGTCTTAATAAAAATTTGCTGCATGTCATAAGAAATCTCCAGCATAGTGGAAAGAAAACACATAAACTGGGAAAAAATCTTAGTGAACTGTCCCTCAGACAAAGGACCTCTGTCTAAAACATATAAAGAATTAAAAAATCAGACTTCCTAAATTTAAAGACCCAATCTAAAAACGGGCATCTGAGATGAAAATACATTTCTCAGATGAAGAAATACATATAGCAAATAAATACATGTAAAAATGTTCATCATCATTGGTCATTAGAGAAATCTAAATTAATACAACACTGAGGTTCCATCTCACTCCAGAAAGAATGGCCGGGATTAAGAAAACTACCAACAACCAATGCTGGATAGACTGTGGGGAAAAGGAACACTCCTGCACTGTTAGTGGGAGTGTAGGCTGATGCACCACTATAGCGATCAATCTGGAGACTCCTCAAAAAGCTAGGGTTGGAAGTCCCATTTGAGCCAGCTATTTCACTTTTAGTCATATTCCCATAAGAACTGAAAACACCATACCACAGTGTTTATAGCAGCACAATTTGTAATAGCCAGATCTTGAAAACAACCTAAGTGTCCATCAACTGAGCAATGGATAAAAAAGATGTGGTATTTTTAAACAATGGAATGCTATTCAGCTATAAAGAATGATCACAATATATTTATAAATAAATGGACACAACTTGAGACCATACTCATAAATGAAACAAATCAAACTCACATGTATAAATACAGTATAGTCTCCATAGTGTAAGGAATGGTGAGAGTACATAAGAGTTTATGGTAATCATGATTCCCCATTACATTGCTTTGAAGCTTTATAATGTTTGCATTCATTAGTTGGAATGGTTATATCCTGGTTTGTTTGATTGTATTATCAGTGATAGTATGAACAGATATTTGAAGAAGATAAGACATAGAATAGCCAGTGATGATTTAATATCATCTTATTCTGTAGTCCTACTATGCTTTTGTTCTTTTGGTTCTGTCATGATATATATTCGTGGATATTATTATATGTGATAGTATAAACAAATTTTCTATGGAAAATGAGATAATATAATAGCGGTTCTCTGTTATTTGGTTCTGAAAGCCTTGTAATGCTTTCATTCTCTTGAATGGTTTTATACTGATTTTTTATGTTTGATACTATCATATATGAAGTTAGGCTCAACTATTTCAAAGAAAGAGACACTATGGTAGTTACTGTTAATTATGGGTTGTCTTGTAGTAAATTGCTGTGTTGCTTGTATTGCTCTGATCTGATCTGCTTTGTTATATCCTCTTTCATCTTAATTTCTTTAAAATAAAAAATAAAAATAAATTAAAATTAAAGGGGGGGTCATCCTTTCTTCACAGAAGCCTCAGGTGACTTTAGAAGTATCAGGCAAACAAGTTAAAGGCCTCTGAGACACTGACATGACTTACTCAGTTCAGTTTCTTATTGATGTGAGCTTTCATTTCATTCTAAATTTGTTGTGGGCCATCAGGGACTTAACTGGACAGCTTTCCTTACCCTTACCCTGAACAGCCATTTGGAAGATTTTCATTTCCAAGCTGGCTTTATAGTGATACAAGAGTCACCCATAACAATAATTGGAAAAGATATACTCTTCCTATTCAGGGCCACTATGATACTCAAGCCTCTGGCAATCTGTGCCCTGGTTGCTAGGGACTCAAACAGCCTGACCCCAGGGAAACCAGAGTCTTTGCTGGTAGCTGATCCTGAAGTATTCTCTGATGCTACACCAGTGAGGTTAGCAAAGTTGCTTCAGTTGTTATTCAGTTAAAATACCCTAAAAGATAGCAATCGCTTTAGAAAGGAGCCTGCCAAGAGATAACGCTCATTATTAGTAAGTTTTGGGCTACAAGGTTACTGGTATTGTACTAGCCCTTGTTCAGTGCACCTATTTTAACACTGGTCAAAGCATTAGGAGAATATCACCTAGTACAAGACCTCAACGCCATCAGTGCGGCAGTAGTACCTATTCACCCATTACTAGCAGACCCGTACACTCTTTTAGCACAGATCCCAAGAGTCACTGAATTGTGCTTTGTTCTTGACCTCAAGGGTTCTTTGTTTCCAATCTCTGTGCATCCTTGCACCAATTTTATTTGTTTGAATTTGACTGAGAGAATCCCCAAACAGGAC
Source organism: Cavia porcellus (assembly GCF_034190915.1). NCBI lineage: Eukaryota > Metazoa > Chordata > Mammalia > Rodentia > Caviidae > Cavia > Cavia porcellus. The sequence continues at coordinate 87,286,788 of NW_026947484.1, forward strand.
TTAGCCAACAACATATTTAGATTGTTTTACTTCAGGGCTTTAGAGAGCCTCACTTGTTTACATGGGGTTTACTTCAAGACCTGAGAGATCTAAATTTCAAAATGAGACAACTGTTATGGTATGTAGCTGATTTCCTCATTTAGCCCACTACAGAGTTGTCTAAGACTCTCAATTTTCTATCAAAATGTGGTTGCTAGCTATCCAAACAAAAGGCCCAGATATCTATCTATCACTCTCCCTCTCTCTCTCAAAAATGATGTATCAGGGATATGATTTAATTCTAGGACAAAGACAAAGAGAGAAAAAAAGGCAATATGCTATCTGGGTCCTCCAGAGTTCAAACAGCAGCTGAGGTCTTTCTTGGAAATAGCAGACTTTTGTTGCATATGGATACCATACTTTGGAGTTGTAGCTAAGCCACTACATGATGCAGTTTGAGGCCCAAAATTAAAACCTTAAAATGGACAGAAGCTTCTAAAGAAGCCTTTAGGAATTTAAATAGACCTTAATGTAGGCACTAGCATTTAGGAATTGCAGATCTAATTAAGCTTTTTAAATTTTTGTTCACTTCCATAGCTGAGGCACAGGAAGTAGCCACAGGATTGCTAACTGAATATCTGGGCTAGAAAACCTGACCAGTTCCTTACTTTTCCAGGTGAGTGGGTAGACCAACACAGGACTGGCCTTGCTTCCTGTGAGCAGTACTTGCTATGGCATACTTAGTCCAGGAAGCTTCTAAAGACAAAAGCTCTTAATTCTAAATCCACATTATATTAAGGCTCTGTTAGAACCCAGACAATATTTGTGGATGACTGGAGAGAGGTTCGCTAAATATCAAGCCATACATACTAAAAACCCATGCCTCTCTTCACATTTATACTGCTTTAAACCCAACCATGCACCTCTAAAGTGGCAAACAGATGCATCCTGAGTCTGAACTGAGCATTACCCAAAATTTCTCTAGCTGTCCTGACTTGAGGGACCATTGAACAAGCCTGGCTAGCACATAGTTCACTGATGGCACAAGTTTCATAATAAAAGTTAGAATTAGAAGAGAAGGTCATGCCATAGTCAGTCCCATTCAGGTCATTGAAGCAAGAGGACTCCCCACATGATGTCCTTTTGGACATCATAACCTTACTTACTTGAAGTCTCCCCCTTGCCCATAGATAAGATATTCAATACATAAACATACATAAACATATTCAATACATAAACATATTCCAAATATGCCTTTCTAGTCCTACATGTATGTTCACACATCTGGAAAGAAAGATGACTTTTGATTAGTAACAAGTCTCCAATAAAATATAAATAAAATATGGAGCAGAGATCCTCAACCTCCTTGAGATAATAAATCTTCCAAGTGAGGTAGCAGTTGTCTATTTCAAGGAATGTTCAATCTCTATAGACCTGAATTCCCAGGAAAATTGTAAGGCAGAGTCCTCTGCCAAACAGGTCACTATCCAATGCAATTCTGACCCATCAGTAGTGCTACCCAGGGTCCCATATCAAGATTTTGACTTAAAACAAAGATATTCTGCAGAAGAGATTCAAGTGATTCATACTGATGGAGAAAATCAAAAGGGTCAATGGTGTTATGTGGAACTCTGACTGTTCTTAACACAGAAAGTACAATGGAAAGTCATTAAGTTCCTACATCCTTCCTTCCATCTAGGGCAAGATGCCAGCACTGCTATGTCACAGAAACTTAAGTTGATAATGCTGTAGCCCTGGTCTGGAAGGCTATTCTCTGCGCCCTCCATAACTCATCTTCCTCCATTGTCTGCACAGTGGAAAAGGTTACTTCTCCTCCTGAGAAGACAAGAATGCCTACAAGTAAGTAATGTACTTACATGCTTACAATTGCTGGTGTATATTAATCCCTCTACTGGGGGAACAGAGGCCTACCCTTCCAGGTCAAAGAGTCTCTAAATATGGTCGAAGTCCTCCATAGATAAGTAATTCCTAAGTTTGTACTGCCTAGATCTATCCAGAGTGGATCTTCCTTCATATCCCAAATCACACAGAAAGTTTCCAAGGCACTAAGAACTAAATACTACCTCCACATTTGTTAGATATTCTAATCACTAGGAAAGGGGGAGCCAATGAAAATTAAATGACCCTTGGTCAAGTTGTATCCAAAAAAAACCACCAAAAATGGCTATGTCTTTTTCCAATTGCCTTAGTGAGACTTTCACCAACCCTCAAATCCAAATTTAGACCAGTCCATTATAGATAATTTAGGGACACCCTTTTTGGCATTTGATTTACTCACTGACACTGAAGCCTCCTAACTACTTCAATATGTGATTCACCTAGGATGTTGTCAATGGGCCCTCTGGGAAAATGAAAATAAGATTCTTCTACTCCCTGGGACTCTCCATAATTGTCAGCCATCCTGGTAACCAGGTCTAATCAAGATTGAAAAGTGTAGACCTCAGGGCCTTTAGGAAAGAGCCCTTACACAAAGCCTATTAACCGCTCCTTCTTAAGGTACAAGGAATACATAGCTGGATTTACTTCTCTAGGTTAAAGACCAAACTGTCTGAGGCACCATAAGGATGAAATAGAACAATGAACTTTTACATCAATGAACCAGCATATAACCTCAAGTTTCTTTCAGAAAACACCAACTAGTCTAGTAAAACAGATGAGAAAAACAATTTGATCCTTCTAAGAAAATTGTGAAGTAATCTACTGTCGTGTTTACTGTACTTACAGTCGCTGTCACAAGATATAATATGATATCTTTTAGGTCTTTTCTGCTTCTTTTGCAGACATCCTAGATTATTCCAAACTGGTTCTAATAGAGATAATAAATAGTAACTACTTACGTGAGACATTGAAGTTAATCCTATCTTTCTCCTTTCACCTTAGAACTTGACAGACAGCCTAGCTTTCCCAAAGTATTACCTTCCTTCAAGGTCATTTAGAATTACTAGCAGCAGTCATCCTACAATATTACACAGAACTAGATCTAATTGTTGAAACAAAGGGATAATGTTTGTCTCTAAAAGAAAAATGTATGTATTTGTCATTAGTAAAAATAATAAGACATATGGTCCAAAAACTGCCTGACGGTGCTTGCAAGATCCATGAAGAACCATGTGAACCACATATATTCTGGCCAAATCCTAGAATTGGGGATCTTGACTACTATCCTGGACATGACCTTCATTAATTACTACTTAGATCTCTCATAATTAATATTTTAGTCAAATTTATTTCTTCTTCTTTGGCATTTCTTTCATGCCAAAGTTACTGGTGATGACCAAAATTCAAAATCAAAACCTGCCATCATTCCCATGGGTTTGTTAAGAAATCAGAGGAAGGGCTCACCTCCCTTGAACTTTGAGATCAGTCAGGGCAAGCACTCCTTCATCTCCTCATAGGTTGGGCCAAAGTCCTTATTTAATCTGCAATAGGTATAAAACATGAAATTTCTTCCTTAAACTCTGCAGTATGTAGGGTCCATAGGTAGAAAAGAAGGATAAAATAGAATCTCATTGAACTTTATGAAAGAAATTAATAGTAAAGTTTACTAAAGCTGACTTTTGCCTCTATACTTACACTCTAGCAATTAGAAAGACAAAGGTAAAGATAGAAAAGCTAGACTCAGAAAGGCACCAAGTAACAAAATCAATGTAAGAATATATTCCATGCAAAACAAGGATGTACCTAAGACTATGAAAGGCCAGGGAAACCAGCCCCCTCAGACATCTCTGATAAAATGCAGAGGTACAGGTTAGCCATAGCACTATAGGTTATATATATATATATATATATATATATATATATCACTATACTTGCACCAGATACACACATGTCCCCTTTACTTAATTTCTAATTCTAAGAAGAAATTAGAGCATCTTTGACTTATCCATCACAAAAGAGCAGTAGGAAATCAAACAGCTGGAAAGAATGTTGGTAGAGGTGCCCAGGTTAGGACCAAAGATAGCTAGAGAGCCAATCCGATGGTGACAATTTCCAGGTGCCTACCTGGGGATGGGAGAAGTCACTAACCCTAAATATAAAGAGCTGAGAGCAAAATCCCACTGATACTTCTGACCTTTTATTCACCCCAAGTAGCTGCCCATCTTCCTTATGAAAGTACTTTCCAAATAAACTATCTTCCTTTATTTTAAACCCTGCCCCTTTTGTTCATTATTGTAGCTGAGAGTTGATGATCTTGGCATTTGTGTGTTCCAGACAAGGAATAATGTGCACATCCCACCTTGCCACAACTCTGCCCAAAGATTTTTGGAGATCAGGGTTATCACGGGGGAATAGTGCAGTTAGAAACAAAAGAGCTGTGTATGTAACTCTAAAGAACACTCAATGATTATTACTACTTCCATTATCCTGGGAGAGACAGAAAATAGAATAACAAAGTCTTGGAGATCGTTGATGCCCTAAGCAAGACCACAGGTGCCAGGGCACTGGCACCATGACAGATTCAATGGGAGGTACCAAAAGCAAAGGGATCTGGCATTTAAATTCTGAACTCCTGAGTTATTATCCCTTTTCCCCCTTTTTCCAGTTGCTGTTGCTACCCTTTCTGTAATCGTCAATAAATGTAGTTACTTACTAATTACTACTGAGTGTGTGATTGGCAATGCTTTCCTCATTGTACTTGAGAATCTCCACTATCATTGGTTATTCCACTGTAACACTACCATCTTAGTGTCTATTATTTTATTTTTTGTTGACAACAACATGTTTGATTAATCTATTTCCTTCTCCAAAGTGTCTCATTTATGTTCTTTGCCAAACCATTCAAACTGATGGAATACTTTTTGTCACATTAAAATGTGGGTAAGTTCAATAAAGAAATACAAAGAAAGCAAATACTGGCTTTAAAGTAACTATGTTTATTAATTTAAATAGTAAATAAATTAATAATATTTTTTCCAGAAAACTGGTAAGTTAAAAATAAACATAGGGAAAGTACAGAATTTTAAATCTCTTAAAATTACAAATTTAGTGGATAGCACTAATGGGAGCTTAAATACCACAGAAGTAAATATTATAAAAATTGAAAATAGTTCTAAAATGTCTATAATAACTTAAAAAACATAGGAAGGTAATAGAGAAAAAAGTAGGAGTCCTACTAAATAGAGTCAATAGAGCTAACATACATTTTGATTTTGAAATGGAGAAGGAAAAAAAAGGAAATACAACACATTCTCTATTTATTTTCATAAAGCCTAAAATTACCTAAAATGAAGATTATTCTAAGAAATTTAGTCAAAGAGTAAAGAAACCTTAAAATCTCATGTAGAATAAATACCAAAAAATGGAAACCAGCAATATATATATATAAATTGCTGAAAACAAGGCACAAAAACAGAGCGGTGCTTTGAAGACTGGACTATGAGAAGAAGGGCAAAGAAGCACCTTTATAGTGACAGCTGGTTTCTAAAATGAAACAATGGAAACAGAAACACATTTCCAAGGCTTACAGAAAATAGCTTTCAAGATCATGCAGCCTAAAGGAATGCTCTTTCAGTCAAGAAAATTCACAGATCGGCTTCAAAAGTAATTGAGAAGAATGCCCTTTGATTAGAAGGTAACAACTAGAAGCAGCTAGTTGTAAGGCAAAGAACAAATAACGGTAGAAGGCACATTCAAGAAGTAGTAAATCTGCTAAAATACCAGGTTTTAAAAGAGGAAAATTAAATGTTTGCAAAGTTTACAACATTGCAGAAATTAAAATATATCATGCCAATCATATTTAGACCAGAAAATAACCTGAAGAAGGAAAAGGCCTGAAAAAAACTACACAAACTGAGTAAATTAATACATGTTGGGATAAGCCTTGAGTAAAGTTATATTGAAAGGGATGGAAATATGCAACTTAATAAATGCATGTAATGCACCACTTTTTTTTAAAAAAAAAAGGAAGTTTAACTTTCAGATAACAGAATTAGTAAAAAAACGAAGCTGTTAGGAGAGATGATAATATTTAAAATAGAAAAATATAACAAAATTTTCATAAATTCTCTGTGGAAGAAATCAGGTCATATAATAAAGTATAAATGATTAACATAAAATATTTTAAGATAAAATTGTATAAAAGAGATAAAAACCATCTTATCAGCTCCAACAACAAATGTATATTGGCTAAACTCAGCTTTCAAAAGGAGAAAGATATCCATAAAGCTTTATAAAAATAGAATCAATTCTATGTCCCATACAAATATGCAATGAAAATACAGTATAAATTCACAAAAATAAAGGAAGTGGTCAAACATATGATTTTTATAAAGTTGAGCAAATGTTGACGACTTCAAACCTGACAAGGTGAGTTTTAATTAAGAAAAAGTGGGATATTTTATGCTGCTAACAAACACAGTGTTAGGAGTTACATAACAGTTTTTGATAGATGTACACAAAATTCATGAGCCACCTTCAAAGATACATGTTGTAGGACACACAAAAATGATACAGTAACTGACCAACAACTCTCTTGAGAAATGAAAGACCTTGAGAAAAAAAAATGGCAGCTTGCTAGGGGGCTGGATGCAGAATCTCTAAGGAGTAATCAGATCAGATGCTAGAATATGACAACATGGAGAGGACCAGATGAATGGATAATGATTCTTATTAACCAATGCAGTAACCAAAGGGAAAAATAAAACTAGGAAGAGGAAGAAAAAGCACGGGTGGAGAACTGAAGCCTGATGTGCTCCCTGAGATCTGTTCTGCACTCTATTTTGCACTTGTGGAGGATCTAAGGTCACGCTGAGACTGCTGCTGCTGATAACGGGAGTCAGGAATCCAGAGCCCTTAACGGAAAGACGAGGCATAGTAGATCCAAGGGCAAAAGCTATATTGGCTCTCGGTGACTGCTGGAAATTGGGACCTGGGGCAGCCTCCAAGAAAAATAAAATAAAATAAAATAAAATTCTCTGGAAAACCAGTCACCAGACAAATACTATACAATTCCCTTTATAAGGTGTCTAAAAGAATCCAACTCATAAAAGAATAGCGTGCTTGTTGCTGGATGCTGGAAGGAGAAGGAAATGGGCATTAGCAAAGCAATGTAGTTAGATTTTGGTTATACAACATGATTGTATTCTAGAGAAATGTCATGTATAATGCCGTACTGACAGATAATAATCCTGCATTATACACTTAAAACTATTTTTTAAACATAGGACTCAATTATTTGTAATCACTTAATCAGTAATGGATGTCGATTTTTGGTACAAAGTGGTAAAGTAGGTCTGAGTAGATGAAAAACAAGAGACATTTTGATGGCTATGAATCTGTCATCTGAGATTCATGATAGTACTTTTATGAACTCATGACATTATTCATTTATCTAAATCCATTTGAAAATACAATCCATAAAATTAATTATAGTGCTTTTAGGACTGTGCCTACACGTCCTTCCAAATCTTCATGCAGTCATAGGTGGGTTTTTTTCAAATGTGGTTGGGTCTAGAATGTGATACTGGAAATAAAGATGTGTGATTATTAAATCAGTCCCTTACTACTTTGGCACCCTACCTAAATCTGACAGCCTAGATACAATACAAAAGGGGCAGAAAGAAGCTACTAAGGTAGTTTGGACTTGATCATTTGCTACTTTGTTGCTTTGATACCTTCTGCCCCTGTGAACTGATTCTCTTCTGCAGTACCTGTCTGCAGTGCCACCCTGCCTTAGAGCCAGACAGTTATTGACTGAAACCTCCACAAACTGTGAGTCAAAATAAATCTTTCCTTCTTTGACTTTGGATGTCAGGTATTTTGTCTCAGCAATGAGAAAAGTAACTAAGACAGTGGTTGAAAATTTAGAAAAAGAAGAACAAATTGTGCCAGAATATGGCAAAATGATGGGAGAGCATTGTAAACATTATAAATATCACTGGAGGAGAGTTGGTGAAATGAAAGATAAGCTTAGTAAATTAAGCAAATTAAATTAAGGAAAAGGAAATTAAAACTTGTGTTGCTCAAATTGTATTTCATGGGTTCCAGTTAATACTTTGGATATTTCTAGAGTGACATTAGTGGAATGTGGTTAAGAACTTCCAGTATATTTCCTCGTAAGAATATCAATTTGCAACATCTGTGCATTAAAATACCTTCCTCACACTCCAAGAAGCCTAGCTGTACAGAATCTGAGGTGAGAGAGATAAAAGAAACAAATGAACAAAAAAACCCAGCCATTGAAAAGATATGTAGGATAGTTTTATGTCACTTACATCATCTCCCACACACTTGAACAGCACAGGGTGGACAGATGATATCTGGTCCAGAAAAGGAAGAGTAAGAACATCACTCAGCCTTGTCAATGCACCAAGATCTTTCCAGTAAACATTGTCATCACACCAGCCCCTGGCAAATCTTTGAGTACTTGGGAACCATGATTTATCAGGATGTAAGCCCATCTTCAGGGCCACAGAACACATGTACAATGTGTGACTATAGTTAATGATACTGTATTGTACAACTGGAATTTTCCAATAAAGTTCTCAGTTTCATCACACATGCACACACACACACACACACACACACACACACACACACACACACACAGGAGTAGCTGCGTGCATGAAAAAAAAATGATGGATGCAATAATTGGACTCAAAATGATAATCACCTCAAAAATTACACATACACCAAAATACCACGTTTTATACATTAAATATATACAATCTATTGGCCTTTTATATTTCAAAAGAGCTGCAAAATAAAGTCTGATAGTTATCTATGCATTTTCCAGTGAAATTCAAGATGCATGGTGAGAAAAGTTTTCTTTTTGTTATAGTGAGAGTTCAGAGCTAGACAAAAGGAAGAAGCTGCAATGATCTATGAGGTATTAAATCAGAATGAGTATGAACACATACTTAGTTTATTTACAAAGCTTAGGTTATTTATAAAGCTATCTATGCATATGTTCATACATGTGGGTTAGTACACACACATATATTTCCTTCTGTGATGACTGAGAAACCCTAGAGGTATAGTAACATTGAATACACCTAATTATCAGATCTTGTTTTTTAATCCCAACATACAATTTAAGGGCAAATGGGCTCTTTAGCTGCGTGGCAAATTCAAGGACTAGAGCAAAACACATTCCAGTTAAGTTTGGAACATCTGTGTTTTATTATTTTTTAAATTTTATTAGTACGTTTTTGTAATACATAATGATAGCATTGATTATGAGGAACTGCTATTTGGACATAACACATATTAATTCTCTTTATTTTCCCTGCAGTTAGAAAGTAAAGGACCTTTTAAAATAACATAATGTAAAGAAAGAAAATTAGAAGCTAAAGTAACCCAGAACCAATTGAAAGAATTCTCAGACAATAAATAAAATATTACATATTAGCACAAAATATGATGTAATCCTGTATGTGTCCAAATTGATATGTTATGGAATAAATACACACAAAATAAAAAGTCAAATTTTCCCATTCTAAATAAATCCAAAAACTTTTAATAGTAAACTGCTTTTTTAAAGGTGGAATTCCACGCTCCTTACAAGTAGTCTGCACATCACTACTTGTCTCTAAACAGGAAGTGTGAAAAGTGTACAAAGAAATGACTTGGAGAGGGCGACCACTGGCAAACTGCAGCCAGAGGATCAAGGATAACAGCCACAGTGATAACTCACACTCACAGTTCATGTGATGTTTTGAAAGTGACTCATCCTCTTTCTGGTTTCCCTGGAGAATCAATACCCTAGATTAATCATAAGGAAAAGCATCCTAAATCTAAATGAGGTCATTTTCATGGAGAAACTGCCTATAAAAAAAAAAAAAAAAACAATGTGAACCCTGTGTGATTCTAAAAGTCACTGATAACAACATCTGGGAAACTTTGACAGGAAAAGAAGCTTAAAAGGAATGCACTGTGGTTCCAATAATGATACATGAAACAAAAGCAAATATGTACTTTAATTAATAATCATATTTCAGTATAATGAATACATACCACTGATGTACAATGTGAATTGTAAGAGAATTTGGGAATAACTTACGAACTTATGAACTGCTTGTATTGTGTATTATTTTTATGAATTTAAAACTGCTCTAAAAAACAAAAATATTATATATTCATTGTAAAGTTCTAGAAGTAAATATATTCTGGAAGTAACTAGGACACCTGCTAAGCAAATTTTGTTTTCAGCCACCATTTTCCAATAAGTGGGCTAGGTTTCTTTGAGAAATAGCTCAGTATTATCCTATAACCAGCAGAATGCATGTGAGACTGCAAGAAACATTCAAACAGGAAAAAAACAATGCCAAATTAGAACATTGCACTGTATTTAAGAGGAAAAAGTCCTTATTAGTTACATTAGGTACCATTGGAAAATCAAAATATATTGTAATGACTCTAATTTAGAGCTAATATAAAATGAATAACAGTGTATGAATACAGCACACGAGACAACATATTTTATGTACATTTAACTCCCCTTACTCTAATACATTTAAGAAAATCATACAAGTGACCATTTAAACCGAAGCATCACAAATTCATCTTTCCATGTAAATGTAAATATGTGTATACCACCACAAAGTTTGATTTTAGAACAACATAAGAGCAAAATCAGGAAATTTTGAAAGCAAGTGTATATTAAAATGTCATGTATATTAGCAATATTATTTAATCATTAGGTCACTTACTTCATTGTATTTATTGCAGAAAAATGAGCTAAAACATTCAAATTCTTAGAAATATGGCTAACATTCAGTACACATATACATTTAATATTATTTAGCAGTAATCATAAAATATTTCTACATATTCTTCAGCTCAATAGTACTTAAATTATTTTCCAGTAAATTTACTATACCTATTATCATCATATGTTATAAAATATTGAAAGAGAGATGTAGTTTTACATCAAAGTAATTTGAAATTTAATTTGGAAGTTGACTTTCAGAAAATATATGTTTCTGTAGTCTAGAGTATTTACAAAGCACATTGCATCATTTTCGTTTCATAACATGATATTGCAAGGCACTGCTGGTCATCTTTAGGCTTGTTTCAGCAAGTTGGTGTTTAGAAATACATTTTTATTTTTCACTGGATATGTAGAATTGTATTTTCAGTGAAATAGCTGTAGGTTTGTTTTTATATTCATGTTCAACATTCTTTTTCAACTCTACAAAAAAGTCCATATAGAATTACTAATATTTAGGTAAATAACATGCCAATGAACAATATTGATTAGAGATTGAATCTCTAATCTAAAAGCTCTGATTATTTGCATTTTCATAAACTTTTCAATTAAATAGCAAAGTTTTGAACTGAGTGGAAAGTGATATATAATGTGGTGAATCAATATATGGAATTGTAGGGAAATCAATATCAATTTTACTCTACACAATTGTATTAGCTCTATTCTCTTTATTATTGGAATTAATTGAAAATTCAATTTAAAATAACCTAGTAATCTTAAGTAACACAATTTGTATACTCTAGAATTCCTTTAAATATGTTAATTGTTCATATCTGTTTTATTTAATGTTCTCTGAGACAGAGTTTTGCTATGTAGTTCAGGCTAGCATTGAAATGAGTGTGTAACTTAAACTGGCCTTGAACTCATGGCAAACTTCTGACCTCGGCCTTCCAAATACTGGGATTAGAAGTCTGCACCACCATGCCTAGGTTATTCAAGACTTTTGACCATAGTGCACTTAACAATACAAAGAAACATAAAAAGATAAAACTTGAGAAATTTTGAAATGTAAACTATTGAAATAAGCCTAATTTTTTAAAGACTCTACATGACTAATCAAGGCTAATAATAATATAATATATAATTATATAGAATAATATATAGAGAATATATTGAAATATATATATATATATATATATATATATATATATATATATTGGAATAATCTATTCCATTAAAATATTCCAGTGTTTGTAACAATTATATATTTCTAAGCATTTCTTTTATTTTCCTAGATAGGTAAAAGCAAAAGGCAAGTCCAGTGTCAGAATGGAAAACAGGTAAAATGTTATAGTGCAAAAGGAATATGAAACAATATTTTAATAAAATACTTGGATGATTAATGTGAACAGAATGTAGATATCAGATCCCTGACTCCCTCACTTGGAGATTTCAATGCACTTGCCTTAAAATTTCAAATTCTACAAATAAAGAGAAAACAAATCCTTTTTGCATATTTGTGCTAACTTTCAGAGTAATATTTCAATGTTTGTGATATCCTGTAAGTCTAGATTAGTAATTGTCTACATTGGCTGCTAAATGGAATAACTTTGAAGAAATTTAAGAATTTAAGTACACATACACATTCATATTGTCACATCATTTTAGTTATTAATTGGATGAAACTGTTTAAGTTAGGTCTCAAGTATAGGTATAATTTAAAAATTGTGCAGATATGTTAATCTGTACACATGCTTGAGAATCACACTCCTATGTTTTAGCTGCGTCACTGTTATATTTATAGAATATCTATCATGTTGCACGAATTTCAACATTAATATCAGACACTAAACTTCAAAATTAGTCTTTTACTGAATTTATTATATCTTATACCATTGTATTTTACCAAGGGTCATTCACTGAATTATGCAATATTTATTAGAGGTTTGCTTTTGTCATCATTCTTACTACTCCATGAAGGCTCAAGGCTCCAAAAATTGTTGAACCAACAGTTGGAGTAAAAGTCATGGCATTTTATGACTGAACTTTGAATCACTTCTACTCTATTTTGTTGCTCAAGGTGATCACAAGCTATCCAAAGTTATCTATCAAAAATTAGGAAAAGGTAAAAGCTATCTCAGACTAATGAAAGCTTAAAGAAATCATCACCACCAAACCAGTCTTACAGAAAATGCTAAAGGGGAATTCGTTAAACTAAAAGAAAAGAAGGCTAATGATTTACATTAAAACAACTGAAAGTATAAAACTCACTGGTAAAGTAAGCACACAGCCAAACTCAGAATACTGGAATATAACCACTGGCATGTAAACCACTGACATCTGTAACAAAAAAGATTCAAAGATAAAAAATAATATTAACCATGAAAAATTGTTTAAAATGTGCAATTTAACAAGAAGTAAATGATGAAAGCAAAAATCCAAAATCTTGAAAATAGATTTAAAACAAACAAACAAACAAAAAAAAAAAACATTTAAATGTGATAAGTTTAAGATTTTTTTTGGTAACCATCATGGAAACAGAGATGATTCTGGAAGTCTCTTGAAAAACACAAAGAAAAAGCAGATGCATCAAAGGCAACTAAAATCTCTTAATTTTACAGAAACGAGATTACACACAAGATATAATACCTGAGGTTGCCAATCTCAGTCTAATTGAGTTTGATTTTTCTACAGAGATTTTGGACTTGTCCTTTGAAAAGATTTGTTTTAAGAGGTCTTCGAAGTATAAATATATATTTGCCTATTAGAAAAATATAAGTTAGGTCATGAGTGTAAACTGATATATTTTAAGAATGCTGCAATGTTTTAATACTGTCTTTATAAGGAATGTGCCTTGTGTCTTTTTCTCTTCCATCTAAGGAGGCACAAAGGATAGAAATCTTCATTTTAATTGTCTTTGGAGAGTCCTCATTGGAGCTAAGTATTAAACTGACATAATACAGATGAAGAGTAGTAATACATGGAAATTTAATTAAAACAAATTTTATGTTACATGGGCAAAGGGTTGAACACTCATGCACTGGACTGAACAAAGTAATGAATTGTGAAATGTGACAAGGCAAAAAACATGGATAGACTATTTAACTTGGTAAAGAAGTGAATAAGAGAATAAATGTTAATTTAAGTTTGTGTATATGGATTTCCCTCAATTTTAACTTTCAATATTTAGTAAGAATATTATTCTATAAAAATGCATCTTCCACCTTGGAATTTCATTCCTGATTTTTAAGAAACATAATTTTTTTCTCCTTTTCTCAATTAAAAATGTCTTTCAATTTACACTTTGAAAGGGGTTTATTTTATTGACATTTTCAGAAGTAGATACAAGGCAGTAATATTTTTACATTATACGTGACATGTATACATATACTCACAGTATCAATAGAAAAGACCATTACTAAAATCAGTTAAATAGCACGAATTTTAATGAACATACATCTCTTTGTATATTTGCTAATATTTGCTAGCATTAACACTTGTACACATGTATGCATGTAGGTATGGAGGTAGATAGAATCAATTACTAGATTTCAACAAAACTATCCAAGGTTCCTGATTTTGCTAAACATTCTGTAAACCTATCAGTAGCTGTCCCATTTTATTTGGCAGCATAACAAAAAAGCTACAGAAGAAGAAATGTAGATACCCAATCCAACATAAAGTCTTTGTCTCTAGCATTATTAAAAATGATGCCACAACAATCACTATTTCCCTGTGACACATGAAGTTTAAAAAATATTGGTCAGTGACATTTACTAATGCCATATATCATACTAACATGTCTTGCTATGGTTTGTGTCTAGATGTCCCCCCCAAAGCCTCATGCATTTATGGGTTTGGGTTTCTAGATTTTGTGACTGATTAATGGTCCAATGTTGGGATTATGGATGTGAGTGTTACACTGTCCTTGGATGGGTAGCCTGCATACAATATAAGGAAGCAAAAGAAGCCCACTGTTTCTAATTTTGCTGTCTTCTGTTGCCATGAATTCTTGTCTTCTGCCATATGCCACCCTACTTTGAAGCCAGCTAGTTATGGACTGGAAACTCTAAAAATTTGGACTAAATAAACCTTTATTTTATTAATTTGGGGCAATGAGTATTTGTCTCAGCAATAAGGAAAAGTAACTAAAATAATAGTCAATTTTAAAAATTAAATTATGATTTCATAGTAGCTAATTTATAAAAAATGAACATAAATTTGTCATCCTTTATGTATTATTTCATATTGGTTTCTGATCCAATTAAATATTTGAAACTAGTATAATTTTTCAACAGACAACTTCTAATTGACAGTACTACACCATCCATTCCCTGAGTTTGTCTAGCATTCAGTGTGGTTCCTAAAGAATTCACTGTTTTTCATTGTTTTGTTTTGTATAATTGCCAATGTTATACTTGGCAGAGACATTTGTGTAACTGGTTCAATCGTATTTCAAGAAAAAAAAAACTAGTCATGGGCATAAAAATATGCTAAATATAGTCTATATCAATAAATAATTAAATGATATATTATTAAATAATTAAATAATTATACTATACATCTGGAGAATATAATTATGACATTGGGTGATTTTTTTCCTGAGATCCAAAGTATATAATCAAATAAGATTCTCATTTAATAGATGAAAGTCTATTTGTATGTGACAAAATTCCAAATAAATATAATAGATTCAAATAAATATAATGATGACTATAGTCAATGAAAATATATAACTGAAAATTTACTTCTTCTTTATTTAAATGAAAGACTTCAGCTTTCATCAAAGTTATATCAAATCAAGGACCTGAAAACTTATACCCCTCACCTCTGTCACTTCTTGTCACCTCACCTTTCTTGAATGTGAGGTTCACTTTCTGCCTAGACTATGACTATCTTTCAGATGCTTCTTCATGGGTAATCAAAAGGGTGGATTTTAACTTTAAAATCAAGACATAATGAAAAGCCTTCCTTTCCATTTCCGGTAAGAAATGAAAAATCACAGTAAGAAATTTCTCTTTTAGCTTAAAGAATAAGCTCAGCTTGGCGTCAAGAGTTATTTTCAGAGTGACCCAATAAAGACAATCTGTCACAAGAGGTAGGATAAGGAAGCACAAGCTGGGTCAGATGGAAATGGCAAGGGAGACGTAAGTTGAAATTTTTTCCTATTTTTTTCTGATAAAATTTACATTCAAACACTGAAAGATCACAACTTAGGTGAAAACATGAGAAAAATACAGAGCTGTCATGTTTACAGTTTGTAATATTAAGTCTGTCTATACTTTTCATGCATGTTTTATATCTCATACTGTACTAAATCAAATGAGGAAAACAAGTAACACACACATATAGCCTGAATTGTAAACAGTGAAGTAATGATTTATCAGATGAAAAAGTAAACACAGTGGTGGAATTACCTGAAATGGATGCTGTCAGACAAAATGGATGTATACAGTGTGTCACTTTTTTTCATTCTTTCTCCTCCCATATAAAATGAGGCTACCTGGTATTTTTAGAGCTATGTAAATAATAGTGAGTACATACAATTTAAGAGCTTTTGAAGGTTCTGTGTCATGAATTTTCAAAGGATGCTGATCAACTCTTAGCTAACACTGTTATGGATACCCAAGAAATCTCCATCATTTAAGCAGTTTCATATAGTTTTTCCCATGGCTCGGTTTTCTGCAGTGAGAGAAATGGAAATAATTCCACATTGTTCACAAACACTGGAAAGGATGATGAGGAAAGACTAGCATTTATTGAATATTACTTCAGTGTTATATTCTACATATGCTTGAATACATTTTGTTCTCACAAGTCCTAGGAGATAATAGTATTCCATTTAAAATGTGAGAAAAAAATTTTGAGAGAATGTTTATCTTATCAAATGTCATACAGTAATTCACAAAATAAGAATTTAAATGTCTGCTCTTGAGAAAAGTTTGGAATGAATATAATTATGAAATACCTTACTGTCAAATACATACTACTTGTCTTTATAAAATTAATATACACTTGCTTCTCAGTTTGTGATGCCGCTTTGTCCTGATAAATCCAACCTAAGTTTAAAGAATAAACTTAAAATGTTCCTATTAATTCTATCCTCAAAACTTGGAAGTTCTACTATGATTACATTGGAGACCATTTGTAATAAAATTGTGAGTCAACACTGGGATAAATTATGTGAGTTTTGATACTTTTGCATGCAAATGATTAATACAAAAGCAATCTATAAAGTAGAAAATAATTTATTGTAGTTAGGTCATCTTCAGCATATGCCAAAACAATATATATGTACAAACTATGTAATGAACAATTAACATAATTTATTAATTAACATTGTACAACACTGAAGCAAATGCTTCCACTATTAGTATGATTATTTTTTCATTTCACCTTTGAGTAAGGTAACACTTCAACTTCTATCTATCATGAATACCCAGTGAAGAACCTCATTTCCTGTTTTCTGTTGCAGAAGTTTGGGCATCTATTTAATTCCATCCTGTCATGTACACTAGAAGTAATGTGTATGCATTCCAGGGACATTTACCCCAAATTTCCTCCTCAAACTTTAAGAAGATAGAGGACAGAGATGACGGTGACTCAGCTTCAAGTTATTCATAGGGAATAACAGTGAAATAAACATTTAGTTCTTTCATGGTACCCTGGATCCCAGGAGGATGTCAAGGCCTAGAGTGCTCAAATGCTGTGTGTAAGAGAAATAAGTGATCTGTGAAAACTCCAAGCAATTTTAGCTGATATCTTACTAATAAAATATTAATTATGCTTTCTTTTTATACTCCATCCCTACCTCATTTAGTCTTTTATCATCTCTCTACAGGCAGAACAAAACCATCTCTCATATTACGCAAATGTGAGAAGAGGGAAAAAGGAAATTTCTGCCACTCTGTATCACAAAACAATTGGAAATTATGTCTTAGAATTCAGATGTATCTTTGTCAAAACTAAAAGAATTCTGAATGGCAGAGATAACACTTCTAATAGTCTGGTAAAACAGAAGGTAAAAGAAAACAATTAATATTTATGGAATGTAATTGGTAATTACCACAAAAATCCTCCAAACATATACAATTGTACTGAACCTTGGAATATGAAAGTTGCTTTTATATTTTTTATGCATCTATTAATAGTAACTGCAGAGGACACTGTAAGTCAATTTGGTCCACCATCACATAGCTCATTATACAATACCAGTTAAAAGACACTCTAAGAAAAGTGATGCAACCATCACTCCAAGGGAGTTTGGGATCCTTGCTGGGGCCTGGCCAAAGAACTCTGCAGCTTCCTGAGCTCAGCGGGCCTTGAGCCCACCTGCAACAACTGCTTGGCTCCCTGCCATTCTTGGCAGACTCTGGGGTCCCTGGTCTGCCAGTGCCCTCAGTTCTGGAGGCTAAGAGGTCTGCAGTGAGTGACCCCACACCAACCCCTAAACAGGGAGTTTGGGATCATTGCTCCCACAGCCAAGGAACTTCACAGCTCCCTGCCAAACTCAGCCTGCATCATAGGGCTTGGGACTGCCTGCTCCACCCGCAGTGATCTGCTCTCAATCCAGGGGACTGGGCAGCCAGAGTTCCAGGAGCTGAGGGCATAGGAGAGGATTTGCAACAGGCCCTGGAGGAGCCTTAGAAAAACACTTGAAACACGGAAAATAGGAAAATGACAAAACAAAAGACCAAAGTACAATCTCAAACCTCCAGCCCATCCCAAGAAACCCTAGAAGCTATGTACACAGAAGAAAATATATGCCACACACCTGAAATACCTGACATAATAGCAACTAAAATAAAAGAACAACTCTGGGAAGTTTTAAAAGAATTCAAACTAGAAATAATCTCCCAAGTCAAAGAAGAAATAATAAAAGAAACAAAAGAAATGCTGAACCTATCTAAAGAAGACACAGTTTAAAAAAATATGGAGGAACTAAAAAACAAAAGGTAGAATTCCTAGAAGAACAATACAAGAAACAAACACAATACATAAAGCAGATGTAAAGAGACATATAAGAAATCAAAAATTCCATTGAAA